>NW_019725423.1:945744-1215851 GCF_002891405.2 Cryptotermes secundus
TATGAGGTTCTTTTACGTGCCGTAAAGCTACGACACGGGGCCCACGGCTTAAAGTCCCTCCCGGAGGACTTGTTCCCTGAATTTTTCCGCCCTTAAAAATTCAACGACCTCCGCCGGGTATTTGAACCCGCGTACTACGAGTCATGAGGTGGGAACGTTACCTCTAGACTACGGAGGCCGCTGCCGGTCCCCAGGGTGATTTAAATATTTAAATTGCCAGTTCGCAAAGTGTTAACGGACTTGATGACCTGAAGACCCATATCAGGAATGCGATCTCGGCTATTCCAGCGGACATGCTTCACAGAACATGGCAAGAGCTCGAATATCGTTTGGACATTCTCCGTGCTACCAAGGAAGCCCACATCAAGGTTTACTGAGGTCAATAAAGGCTTCTAGAGTTTCGCTATGATCTGCCACAAACCGCATGTGGCTAGCTCAATTTGTTTGCTTGCTACAGTTTTTCAAAACCCCAATGGGACTTCGTGGACACGCAGTAGATATATTTTACAAAAGATGTTAGTTGAAAGCAAATAAAATTATTTCCTAAAATTTTCAATATCTGTTTTTGGGTCACAGTTATCATTTTCTTTATTGGACCATGTGGTAGAAAAGTTGAAGTTGTCTCTGTGCTTAATTAGTTAAGCGCTGTTCCATGCAGATAAATGGGGGAGTGGAGGTATAGCTCCACCTTACTTGACATTGACACTAGATGGAGGTCAGTGGTCAGTTTCACACCCTTACCGCTTTACCCCGAGGGAAAGATCTCCTGGTACCCATTTTATAGAAGGTTGGGAGTTGGTCCAAACAATGTGGAAAAGATCTTTTCCTAGTGGGAACTGAACCCAGGCCATCCACCTTATAGCCCATCCTGATTCATTCACCATGTCATAAAATATTTAGAAAATATTCTAAATAAGTAGTTGACTATTAAATTTATATTTAGTTTGGAATGCCTCTTTGATTTTCAAGTGTGATACCAATTCTCATGTGCATGGAGTGTGACTGTAGACGGGTTTTGGATTTAATGGATTCTTTGATACTGTGTGTGACTACATTTTGCAGTTCACTATCTCTGTCTCTCTCTCACACACACACACACTGCTGTTGCTTCTGACAGCAACAGGTTACCATGACTGAACCCCAGCATTTATCTAATTGCAGCAGCTAACTTGTCCTGGTTCTAAAATCTCAGCATGGACTGCATAGAAAACATCTTTTCCATTATTGAAGTATTCTCTCGTTACTGTTTGTTACTTGTTTTGTGGTCACTGTCTAGCAATGGGTCTACATGCCATTGTTATTATTATTATTTAATCGATTTGAGTACTGCGACTACTACTCTCATTAGTACTATTATTACTATTAGTACATTAAAGCTATCCCTGTACCAGGCCGTGAAGGCCCATAGGGTTGTGAAACGTTGAGGGACCCACATTATCTAGACAATTGGCTCAAAGATGGCAGTAAGGTTGTCAACCTTATGCGCTGGCCGTGCTTTACACCCGAGGAAAATTATTTAATTAATTCCTGGTACTCATTTCTGTTAGAGGCTGAGTTGACCCCAGGGCCATAGTGTGGCTGGAAGGATTAGGTCAATTGAAAAAGATCCAGTGACCTGATCAGGACTTGAACCCACGACCTTCCGGCTTGTAGCATAGCCCCTCAACCAACTACCCTACCGCATGCCCCTATACATTATAATGTATAGGGGCATGCGGTAGGGTACAAGAATGTACAAGGTACAAGAATGTATCATAACACAACATATTATAATTATAATATGTTGTGTTATGATACATTCTTGTACCTACATTTTTAGGTTAACTGTCCAATGAAATTATCATGTATGACAGAAAATATATTGTATTTAAGCACTGTTGGACGTACATAGTTCAACTTTCATGGTAACCTTTGGAAGAAATTAACTGTAAACTAGGGACTTACTATGCTATAATGTTCAATACTGCCTAAGATATGCATGAAAGTGCTGCAGTCAGCTGTAGTTATACTTTGAATCTCTTAAATGCATGCTGCAAGAGTAAAGTTTCGGATACATTAATTTAGAATAGTATACTTGTACAGTGTGTATTTTAGAACCTCTAAACGATTCAGAATTCTCTCACAAATATCACATTGACTGCATGAACTCATTTTTCAGAGACCTGAAGAACTGGCTGTTGTGGGTAATCCATTTGGTTCAGACATAAGCTGCCATTCAGATCATTCAAGTCGAGGTTCTCTGGAGCGAAGTTGGAGTGTAGGCCCTTGGGGCAGAAAGAAATATTTAAATCTATCTGATGTCCCCATGTTTTCACCTCCAGTTGGACCTGGTGTTGATATCGCTAGTGATGGTGAACTAGTCCAAGCAGAAAATTTGTGTAGCACATCCAGTCATGAAACTCAAGTCATTGAGCCTGAGAGTGCCATTCATGTATCAGAACCAGATCATCCTGAGATGGAGTTTGTTCGTATCCCAAAGAGTGAATATGAAGCCATTAAGAACAGAGTTTCTGCCATAGAGAACAGAATATCACAAGAGTTTGGAAACATGATATCTACCAATGACACTGGCTCAAGTGTGCTTCCTTCATTAACTGTATCCTGTAGTACTGAAGTCAGTAGTAATGCAGAGTTGGTTCAGAATGCATATGAAAGAACATTAGTTGAATCTGAGAAATTAGGTGATTCTTCTGCAGATCACCTTGCCAGACGACTCAGCAGAGAGCTGAGGATTCGCCGCAGTCTGGAGAGTAAAGTTATAAGATCACCAAGTGCACGAAAAATTGGCACTATTAGACGCAGGTCAAAGGAAAATGCAAAACCTGTCTTCAGATTGCCATCAGAAAAGAATGAGGTAGCAAGAAACATGTCATGGCATTTGGCTGTGCAACCTAATCTTGCTCAGATTAGTCAATTCTATCCACGTAGTAATCTAAAGAGGGGCCGGCCCAACACAGTATTTACAGGTTTGCCTCAACCAAGTCCAAGAAATACTGTCAAAATGAACAAGGGAATAACCCATAAGTGTGAGGAAGAACTGCCCTCTGAGGATAAGAATAAAGAGATATTGCAGAATTATCATTCCTGTCTCATGGATGATGACATAATGAATATGACTGACTTGGCACAGTATCTTGATTTTCATAGGGAATCAGATGACCCCATAACGAGAAGAAAGGCTCGAAGGGCTTCCTCATTCCATGGTTCTGAATGCACATTCAGAAATCATAGCTTCAGAAGCAAATCTTTGAAAAATATTATGAAATCCAGCAGCTATGTTGATATTCCTGAAACTACAGTACACAACTCATTGAATTTGGAAGAAATTGCTGACATTGATATAACAGAACAACAAAAAGAAAATGATGAATGGAAAACGGCAGATGTCTTCTTCAGCAGTGTGCAAAACATAAAGGACGAAGCACCTATTACAGGCAGAGCTTCTGTAGCAAAGTTAAGGAGCCAGAATGCTGGTATGGTTTTGGAAAGAATGAAGTTATTTGATGCAAAGGAAAACTGCAATGTGGGACATCATGAGAAAGAGAAATGTATGGGTGATGCTAAAGCAGAAGGACTTGTACATGTTCCAAATGTATTTGCATGTCATGCAGAGGTAACTCAATCCCTAATAGATGCCCCAGCCAAGAAACCCAACATCTTTAGATCAAGTCATAGCAAGTCAGTTCAGAGGATTCGTTCGCCACTGGTAGCAAAGTCTGGTGTAGATGATTTGCAGTATAATTTTAAAGATAGTCCTAAGAAGATTGGAACTCCTAGACAGAGACATAGAATGAAAAGTACAAATGGTTCCCACCGAAAACAAAAATTAAAAGTATTGAAGTCACCATCCAGGGTAGACCCAGTGTCCACAGAAAGTCCAGCCTCTGCAATTCGCAGAAAACACAACAGCATGAAACTAGCACGGGAGAGAGTTTGTGCAGACATTAAAGCAAATCTTACAGTTCCAACTAACTGGTTAAGTACAGAGAAGGAGAATGTTCTGTCCCCATCTGATAATACATACTTGCAGCCGAATCCAAGCTCTCAGAGAGGTGTGAATTTGAAAGAAGAACCTCATCATCAGTTCTCCACTGAAGCTTCTGTGTCAGACACATGCAAAGAAGTGTGTTCTCCTGCAGTGAGTAAAACATCTGTGTGTCCTTTGAAAGACTGCAACAGGATTGGAATTAATAGTCAAGTTCCTCATCTGACTGGTAAAGACACATCTGTGGTGGCTTGCTCTGTATATAGAACCAAAAGGGAGATGCCATACATTAAGAAAACATTATTAACTAAATCCCCAAGTCAGTTTTGCAAAACACCACAGAGCAACACCCCATCCACCAACAAAAATGGCCGTCGTCTCCAAACCCCAATGAAAGCTGTAGTTGGTTTTGGCTCTGAAACTCCTGTGGGAACTCCTAGAAGACAGAGTCCCAGGATTCTAGTTCTCAAATCACGAAATATCTCATAAGTAGAAACTAGGTGTCTTCATGTGTCATGTGATCTTACTGTTTCATTTTAGTTGATCCAGCCTCATGTTCAGTAAAATTTTTATCTTCTTGACAATGAAAACATGGAATAGTTTTAAGGAATGTACATGTTAATGCTATATAGTCTGAGTTACTGACAGCACCATTAATAGACTACAAACAAATATACATAAATAAGTGATTTACATCATTTATTCTGAATGCCATTTTTATTGTTTAGAGATTGTTATGTTCTGTACAAAACTAATTAAATGTTATGTAATCTATTTGCTATTCAACATGAGTTCTTAATCTCTGAACACAGTGAAGGGCATCTTGCCAGTCTCATGTTGCGGACCTACAGTGCAGCCTTGATATAACAGTAATTTGCAAAACTTAATTCATAATATTCTAGCCCAACTTGTAATTGTACTTATTATTATATGGCACTAAGTTTTAAGAGAATAATGCAAGTGCAGAAATATTCACTTTAGCTGGTTTGTTTGCAGTGAAAAGTTGCAAAAATATGCATATTAGGTTTGTCATGTATGTCCATCTGTCTGTATGAGCATCTATCAACATGAGAGCTGCTGCATGGATTTCTGTGAAATATGGTATGTAGTTCCACCAAAAAAAACATGTCGATACATTGCAGTTTTGGTTAAAATCAAACAACAGTAAACACATAATGTAATTAAAATCCATTTCTGCATGCATCTCATGCTTAATTTGCACCTAACATACTAAATATTTGTTAGAACAAAAACTGTTTTAAACAGAAGTTGTAGATAACAGGGGAACTCACATTTTATGCCCAATACACTTTTCCCGTATCATATGGTTTTTAATATAATTAAACTAAATGCTGTTATGCTGTATGCAGGCAATAACAGAATGACAGCATTATAATAGTGTGACATGTTGAGCTCTGAATGACGCCCCTCCCCCCCCNGTCTTCCTGCAGGGGGCAGCCAACTTCATCCAGGGTCCACAGTTTTCCCGTGTCGAATTCTTTATATTTCGTCGATGTCGGTCCCTGCGCCTTTTCTTCTTCGGTTCTCCGACCGGCATTACTTCGGCGTCTCGTGCGGGTACCTCTAATAGTTCTGCCGCCATTCAGAGCTCAACATGTCACAATAGTTATGCTGGGTGAACATTTCATAAGTTCTCTGAAGTGGTTAGGATGTACACATGAATGTAAAGAAGAATAATTTAACATCTTTGATTCTATCTGAACTGAGAAGTTAAAAAAGACTTTCTCATGCTTACATAACTTCTTTTGCTAGCAACAACCAAGGTTTTCCAACCATGAATTTGAATGGCCTCGTATGCATGTGCATGTCAAAACACTTCTGCCTAGTGATCACATAACAGTTCTCAGATTTAGGAATTTGGACTCCTCCCAAACAAGGCAGGTGCAGTGGCTTGGGAACCAATCCAGCAATTACAGTTTGTGCAAGAAGTTGTGGTTAGCTAAGAATTGCTTGTTATTACAAATATGTTAGAAAACTGTCCTAATTTTATATGAGATTTTTCCATATGTGTAATAACAAGAAACTGATTATAATGAATTTCTCATCATAAGCCATACTGTTCTGTTGTGGCTCCACTGTATTTATTTTTGGATATTTTGCCTGTGTATGGATCTTGTAAGATGGGATGGGAATAGTCTTGTATATAAGCATAAACAAATCTAAAAAAATCAATTTTGGTTTTATCAGCAAATGGTTTGATTTCTTAGAATCTCATTTCATACCAATCAAATGTTAAGGTGCATTAAACAGAGTGCTTTTGATGTGTTATTTCTCCTCAGAATACCTAGTATATTTTCAGATTAATATTCAAATGTCTGGTGGCAATTTGATGGTCTACTTAAATCATACACATCCTCCTGTTAACCGAATGTGATGAGGTTGCATAGTCATAAAAAATAAGATGACAGATTTCTAATGCAGCTTTTCATTATGTAATAATGCATACAACTTACACTATCTTGGATTTGAGATTGTTATGTTGGTGACTGGCTGTAACACTGTGTAGTATGGAGAGAGCCTGTTGCTTCGAAGGAATATGTTGCCTGTTTCTGCTGGTTTCTTGCTTGGCTTACTCTTCAACCTAGAAAATGGAGGCCATATGTTCCTGTGAACTGTTGGGTTCTCTCTGTATATGGTGTTACATCCCAGAAGACCTTACCCCTCATCTTACATTAAGACTAATAAGGATTGATCTATTTGTGGTACAAAGTTTATGCCTGTTTATGGCCCATCCCTTCTCTTGTGTGGAAACTGTTCCAGTAGAAGCATTACAAATTTTTAATAGTAGTAATAAAATGATACAATCTTAGGTGTAATGTATTCAGTCCAAATTATTATGTAGGTACAGAGATGAAAAAATCACAAATCCTGAAATAGTCAAATTTGTTTTTATAATGTAGATTGTTTTTAAAACTCTTAACTTCTAGAACATGTATATTTTTCCATCTATGACTGTATCATTTGGGATGTCAGTCTGAAATGTGATAAATAATGCCATGGCCTAATTCTGTATCATCAGTACTTATTTGATGAGTTGTAATTTGTGCAATTTGTAGTGGAACTGTCTGTAGCAGATTAATGTAAAAACATTTTGGCTGTAGGTTTTATTTTATGATCTTATGTTCAATAAAAAAATGTCTAAATTAAAAGGCATTCCATTTCATTAGAAAGTTGTTGCTATTTTTCCTGAACTTTTCACTTGGAAACATCAACAGGCTAACACAGAAAATGACAATAAGGGATGTGACTTAACTAACAAAAAGATACAAGCACCTTGTAATTTAGTCATACATCCAAATTTCATAATGACAAACTGTCAAGAGTATGTCTCACTATTTCCTTATAAGGTACCTAATTTTATTCTAGGAATGTAGTAAATGTGTCCCATGTCCATGAGGTTCATCTCTAATCTGTTCAGGTAAATGACATTGTACTGTACTGCTTTGTAATATTCTTGATTGTGTACTTCTTAGAGATTTGATGAGTGTAGATTTTAGCAGCTTGGTTATCAGGGCCTAGATAATTTAAGTGATACTACTGAATATTTTGTCATTTATTGGCACTGTTAAAACCTTAGACATGTTCCCCATCACCCTGGGGACTGGCGTTTTTAAACCTGCTACCCTAACTTGTGCACTGTTCACTTTAAAAATTAATATAAAATCTCCTAATTAATTTTATGAACTAAAATTTTTGGAGAAGACTTACCAGAGCTCCTAGAAGTGCTCCAGAGTGTGATACTTCTGGAAACATTCCCCTCTGCCGAAAATGGGAATTTCTAAAAATGGATCAGTGGACCAATAGTCTTTCAAATTATCCCTCTTTGTAAACCCCATTAGAATGATTATTGCCAAAAAAATTTTCATTTCTGCTGAAGTGACATCCACCCACTTCAACACCTTATAGGTACTGTCATACGCCTCACGGTGTTGGAGATAGTATCTGTTGGTCTCCTGACACAACATGTCAAAGAAACTATCTCCAAAAAACAGTTCAGCTACTTCAGACACTTGTGTAGGGTCCGATGACATTTGTCTCACCCCTGGATCACCAGTAAACTTTCCCAAAGTGGGTGTTTTGTCCACTTTACCCGATGTGGCTGTCCCCGCAATGCTAGCACTCGCACTTTCATCGGAGCTCTCACTGTCACTTTCACTTTCTCTTCTGGTCACAATATTTTGGGGGCCCCTGTCACTGCCACTGACACTGCCCTTGCTATCAGAAGACAAAACAGTTGGCAAGTCAGATAACTCATCGGAGATCAAATCACAGATTTCTTCTTCTCCGAGAGCTCGCGCGACCTTCAACTGCTTTCATCTCTGAGCCATGTTGACGCTGAGAATATCTTGCTTCACACATAGAAGCTTTGACTTGAACAAAGGGACTTTTCTTTAGAGTGAGAGGGAAATAGAGTGTGGTCACGTTGCTCACTCAGAAAACAAACATTCCTAAGGTCAGCTACGCAGTAATTTTACAGACACATGGCCATCAAAGCAAGAAATAGTGTGTTGCAACATAACGTGTCCTAAAAGCCTAAATCTAGGCGACCGGTCTGCCACGTTTAAAACCCAAACGCCTAGGACTGGGCGTCCGGTCCGCGAAGTGTTAAAATGCTGACACAGTAGAATGTGAAGGTTATTTAGAACTACACAGGAACTAACAACTATGGATTTAAAAAATTATACTGATCAAGTTTAACATTTTTTAACCAGTAAGATCAAACCCAAGAGGATGGGCAGCAAGTTCATGCATGAACTTCGTACAATTCAATCCATCACTTCTGATGGAACATTATTTGTAATACCTTCAGACAATCTTTATATACCACTTCGCATTAATGATTAGTGGTGTTGTGGATTTATAATTATTAAAATATTTTTCTTGTCTAGTGAATTTTTTAATTAAATGTATATAAACAGTTCCCTTTAAAAACAAGTTTTGTGATAACTTCAAAAAATGAAACTCGTCATGTTTTACACAATAATAAATCTTGTATGATGTGTTTCTTGATGATGAAAAGTAATATTAACAGGTTCTAACTTAAAATTGTGCTTAGCAGTAATATTTGTTGCAATAATAGTAACTGAATTCATTTCAGAAGCGTACAGGTTATGGATTTTTTTAGCCGCATCCAGAAACACTCCACAGATGTTGACTGATGACTGAGAAATATCTGCAACAAACTGTGGGATGTCATTATATGAAGAGACAACCACTTGTTGAACTGTTCTGTAATATTTATTATAGTAGCACAGTCTACACAAACGAACTTGAGTTTGAAGAATTGAAGACTAATAGTATAGTACCGACAATTACTGTTTGCAGCACCACACCACACCTTATCACCATATCTTCCTCATATTTAACACTGTGTTGGACAGCATAGAAAACACGTCACTGCCTGTAATGTTGTAGGCTTTGCTTAGCAACAGCTATTTACTCGCTTTGCCTAGCAACAGATGTTTACTCACCATTGCTAAGCAATGATACTTGCATTGTCACTGTAACGTTTGCTCGAATGTGGGCAGTTCCCACAAAGCAATAAGCCGGTTAAAAATAGTGAACAGTAACGTAAGGTCTGCATTGTGAATTTCAAATTGTTTCAGTTTTTTTCCCCTTAAGTAAAATGTATACTTATGAGATCACTATGCTGTCTGTATGCTCATTTCACTTGGAATCAGTTGACTGGTTTTTACAAAACCTGGTGTTAACATTATGCCTTTGGAGGGCACTTCATCATAATTTTTAATTTTCTGTACTCGATAACAGCAAGGATGTACAAATTTCTGTAGTGGAAGCAACACTGGTGCCACTTAATTTAGGGTCCTGAAATGATGTATGGTAATAGAGCATGGAAATGCATGCAGCCCTTGTCAAGGTACTTTTTTACAATGTAAAATAAGTTTGATTTGTTTCATTCTGGTCCGTCACACTAACAATTACAAATATAAATCACTCCGTCCAATGTGACCTGTAAGTTTTTTACTACATGAAAACTTAACACCCTTACATGTTTCGGTCTCTGTGGACCATCTTCAGAGGGCAAACATCACTACAAATAGGAAACCACCATCACATAAGTTGTTTAGACGTAAAGTACGTACACTTATATGCTACAATACATAGTACACAAAATAGAACATTTCACAAACACAGCAGTTTCCTGGGAATGTAAAGTTTTTTAAAAAATTGTATAAAATTTCTTGATGCTAATTAAAATTTTTTTGTATTGTCAGTAATTAAAATTCGTAAACCATGCAGGCTCGTGTTTGTCCTCCCATCGTCCCTCTTATATGGGGCAGATATTGTGCCACCTGGCTCTCTTGATATGGAGGTTCTTTATATCGTCCAGGGTTTGCTCGTGGCTGCTGTGCTGTTTTCACTGTTTAATAGCATCAAGAAATTTTATACATTTTTTTTTAAAAACTTTACATTCCCAGGAAACTGCTGTGTTTGTGAAATGTTCTATTTTGTGTACTATGTATTGTAGCATATAAGTGTACGTACTTTACGTCTAAACAACTTATGTGATGGTGGTTTCCTATTTGTAGTGATGTTTGCCCTCTGAAGATGGTCCACAGAGACCGAAACATGTAAGGGTGTTAAGTTTTCATGTAGTAAAAAACTTACAGGTCACATTGGACGGAGTGATTTATATTTGTAATGTAAAATAAGGTTTGATGGCAGTAAGTAATGAATAATTGGAACCAGGAGCGTGAAAATTAGTGTGGAGTTTGATTGTAAACATGCCCACAGATCACACATGAAATATTTGTGCCAAGATGGTTGGCTCAAGGTTCTGACTTCTGTTCAGGAGGTGATAAATTTGAATCTCTGTTGGGACACTGGCTATCCTGAGAAATTGTGGTTTTCATCAGTCCATGCAGATGCTGGGTTAGTACCTCAAATTAGGTCACCAGTGCTTCTTTCCATATACTTTCCAATTAATTAATAATGGAATCATTCTGTAATTTAAAGCTGTATAATCAAAGATACTGGCAGTAATGTTAAACTTACCATAATGCATAAATAAATGTTGTTTGTAGTCAGCAATTACAAATATGGTGACTACAACACTTTGGGGTTATATCTGACAAATTTAATGCAGGCAGATAGGGTAAGGTAAGAAAAGTTGTCTTGCACTTAACTAATTAAGCACTACACCATGAAGGTATATGGGGTAGTGGATGTATAGATCCACATTTTCTTGACCTCAGCACCAGTTGGAGGTGAGTGGTCAGCTTCACACCCAGCCGCTTTACTCTTGGGTGGACCTTAGAGCAGGTCTGGATGATTTGGAGAAGAGAAAATTTTCGACCCTCCTGGGACTCAAACTCCAACTCCTCAGTCCAGTCCGTAGCCAGTTGCTATACCAACTACCCTACCCCAGCTCCCTAAAGCAGGCAGAAACAGTGTTTAAGCTATGTCCCCCCACCAACAACCACCAGAAAAACTGTATAACAACAATAATAGTAATAGCTCTGTACAACTAGAAATCTATGCAATAGGAAAGTAGACTTTATGAGTTCTGCTTGAATATCTTCTTACCTCTGCTTTTGTCACTGATAATACTGTCTGATTCATCACTTGATGGTAGATTCCAATTGAAAGTGTTTGCAATGAGCTAATTTGTATGTACTCATAGCTTCAGCATAAAATCTGCTTCTCCTTCTCTGCCATATAGGATGGTGTGGCCGCACCGACATCACCTGTCATAGTAATTATATTTTAGTATACTGATATTTCTCTAAACAATTGTGACATGTTCATTCATTACATTTCAGCTGATGGATACTGACCAAATTACAAGAAAGGCAATAAAACTGACTCTAGTAATTATCATGGGTTATCAGTGTTAACAAATTTGTATAAAATTTTATCCAATATCCTTCATTCAAGGTTAAGTCCATATGTAGATGAATTACTGGTGATCATCATTGTAGGTTTTGAAATAACAGATCAACTACTGATCAGATTTATTGCATTTGTCAGATACTGAAGAAGAAATGGGAGTATAATGAGACAGTACATCAGCTATTGAAACACTTAAAGAAAGCCTATGATTCAGTTAGAAGGGAAGTATTGTACAATATTCTCATAGAGTTTGGGGTGCCAAAGAAACTAGTTAAGCTAATTAAAATATGTTTAAATGAAACCTGTATTAAAGTCCATATAGGTAAACATTTGTGTGGTAAGTTTCCTATCCAAAATGGTGGTCTATGCAGATGATGCAGATTTATTTGGCGATATCAGGATACATTAAGAAAAAGTTTATAAAAACACGAACTTTAATTGAAGCTAGTAAAAAGGTTGGTCTAAAAGTAAACACAGAGAAAACCAAGTATATGTTGCTGTCTCTTCAGAGAATGCAGAGCAAATTCATGACATAAAGATGACTAACAGATGTTTTGAAAATGTGGCACAGTTCAAATATTTGGGAATGACAGTAACAGATCAAAATTTGATTCAGGAGGAAATTAAGAGGAGACTGAATTCAGGCAATGCTTGCTACCATTCAGTCCAGAACCTTTTGTCTGCTCTCTGTGGCTCTGTATGGGTGTGAAACTTGGTCTCTGGCATTAAGGGAGGAACATAGATTAAGGGTGTTTGAGAACAGGGTACTGAGGAGATACTTGGACTGAAAAGGATGAGATGACAAGAAGTTGCTCTTTGCCAAGTATTATTAGAATAATCATGATAAAGCAGATGGGATGGGCAGGTCATGTAGCATGAAGTGGAGTGAGGAGGAATGCATACAGGATATTGGTGGGAAAGCCAAAAGGAAAGAAACCTTTAGGAAGATCTAGATGTAGGTTGGTGAATAATATTAAAATGGATCTTAAAGAGATAGGATGGGAAGATATGGTCTGGCTTATCTGGCTCAGGAAAAGGAAATGTTGGGAAATTCTTAAGTAGCTGCACAACTAGCAGCTTCTCAAGAAAGATTCAGCTCCATGAAGTGAGTTTTATGATCCTGTATTCCAGTCAACCAATGCAACATGAAATTTAATAATAAACAACTTAAACCCAAACTGCAGTAATGTTAATATTATGCTTTCAGTTTAAATGTTACAGATGAATGTAACATCTTAAGAAAGAAGAAGAAAGTACTACAATTAAATTGTTGCACTTAAGATGGAGTTTGTCTCATATATATTGTGTGAGTGTAACAGGATGCTTAAATATAATATCTTAAGAACGTTTTGAATGCTATGCGTAAAGAGCACCATGCAATATCGAACCCATGTGTTACTGTCACCAATTTTAAAGAATATACTTCTCAAAGAGACTTTAACTCTATTAACACTTTCCAATTCACTACATGTGCACTAAGTCTTCTCACCACATCTTCACTGAAAGTAACTTGGTAGTGGCTTGCAAAAGTGGATGTTCCTCTTCGCTTGGGTTCCTCAGCTTCTCACAGTTAACAGTTCCCTACGATTTGAATGCAGCAGTCATCTAACTAACTCACTCACTCACCAACCAACTGTCTTCACTAACTCCTTACTTGTCCTGCTTATAACATCTCAGCATGGACTGCACAGAAGACAATGCTCCTTTGTTGCAGTGCAATTGTTGCATTCATGTCTCTTGGTGGAACTGTTACTTAGCAATGGATGTTATTTAAAAGTAAAGGTATCCCTGTAACAGGCCGTGGAGTCCCATAGGGTTGTGAGATATTGAGGTTTCCACATTTTCTAGACAGTCTGCTCATAGATGGTGGTAAGGTTGTCAGCCCTACATGCCGGCTGCCCTTTACCCCCAAGAACATTCCTGGTACACATTTCTGTTAGAGTCTGAGTCAATCCCAGGGCCGTAGTGCGGCTGGAATGATTAGGTAAATTTAAAAAATCCAATGACCTCATCAGGATTCAATCCCGCAAACTTCTAGCTTGTAGCATAGTGCCCCAACCAACTACGCTACCGCATGCCCCCAGTGGATGTTATATGGTCACTTATTTCACAGTCGTTGCCTAGCAACAGGTCCACATACCACAGTATGATCAGTAACCTAATAATAACATGTGAGTAGGGTGAAACATCTACAGGCCACAAGTGAAGGATGTTTTATGATAGGCTGTTAGGTTTGGTGAAATGCACTTGTGATAGATAAGTGAACTGTTTAGGGCATACCTTTTCACAGCAGGCTCTACTGACAATTCCACGATAGTCCATAACCTTCCAGAGTATATTTCTGCTTTTATGCAACTCCCGGTGTTCCTTCTTGCAGTGATATCCCAACGCCCAGTTGTATAGCTTAGACTTGTGGTTATAGTCATCTTCTATGTCAAGAGCCAGGAATCTAGCATTTGCATACAAAATTGAATTTAGTCTAGTAGCCAGAAAATAGAACACAGTTTTTTAGAAGTCTGTCCCCGTTTTTCACTTTTATGCAATTGGCATGGGCAGCAAAATTAATTTGTTTTTTCAAGTGTGAAGAGATTTTACTGTTGTGTTAACAATTTTTGCATTATGTAATACACATTAACAGGGTATATAATGTGTATAAAAGTATGGCAGTCTACACAGTAATATTCTGTATTTAAAAACAAAGTAGACAATCTCGATCAGTATTTATATCAATATATATTCATTTACGCTCCATGTTTTGACCCTTATACTGGGTCATCATCAGGTGTACAATGATACCAGACTCAGTTGTTGAATTGCATCTAATTCTTCAACACGGATCCTTATTGTGTTCTTGAGAGTTTTTAAATGTGTAGATTGAATCGCAGTTAAAATTTAAAATGCTTAGATAATAAAATTTAGAAATTAAAGACTAAAAATTAAAACATAAAAATTAAATTTGTACAAAAATGGAAATGAAATATTTTGTGATAAATCTCTTTAAAACTTTGTGACCGCTACGTGTTGACATGATTTTCTGGTGGTATAAGTGACTATAGTGTGGGGCGCTTGCATATCGGAATCTTCTCACATAAGTTTGTGGTTATGACCTTACTATCGTTACCCTGTATGTCACTCAACAGGTTGTTTACTTGGAGTTATCTGTAACAGTATTTTAATTATTATAAAGCGAAGCTTGTGAGTGTGTTGTTTATTAAATTTGTTATTAGGTTGTTTAGTATATGTACTTATGTATATTAGATTTTCTTATGATATGTGCATGGGCTGCTCCCTGTGTTGATGCTGTTGCTATGTTGTAGAGGTTCAGTATAGATTACTTGTTTGTGGGGTATCTGTATATATGGGTATGTTTGTGTAGAGTCAAGTGGTATGAGGTAGGTGGGAGGGTACTGTAGTGGTGGAAAGTGTGTTTTCACTATAATGTCGAATATGGGTTTACGCATATCTGTAAATATATCGTTCATCTGTAGACCTTTCTTTGTTATGTTTGACTCCCTTCATTTTATTTTGTAATACTTTCATGGTCTGGTGCATCATGTCAAATGAATGTCCAGTTTCCAAAATGTATTGTGCAAATTTAGAATGTTTATTAGTCCTGATAGCATTTATATGTTCTCTGTAGTGGACTTTGAATGTGCGTCCTGTCTGTCTGATATATTTGAGTGGGTATTCACCACATTGTAGCTGGTATATACCACTCAGGTTGTATATGTCTCCCGGTATTTGTTTAAGTTTCAAATGGTGTTTGATTGCATTAGTTGTCTTGTAGTCAATTTTAAGGTTTGTGTTCCGAAATAAGATAGTGATGGTTCTAGTTTCTGGTCCAAAATATGTAAAGGTGGCTCACTTTGTTTTATCTTTTTATGTATTTAACGGTGTTTGTGTAGGATTTATGGGGACTTTATTTTGATATTAGAAATCTGTGGGTAGTTGTTAGTACCCATTATTCTGTAGTATCTCGTTTATAATTGTCAGTTCCTGATCTTTATTTCCTTGGGTGAGGGGGATATGTGTTCATGCGGTTTAGTAGATAGTTTATTGCTGATCTTTTGTGTTCATTGGGGCAGCATGAATCATCATGTATAATGGAATCTGTGGTGGTGGGTTTTTTGTGCATTAAAGAATTCCAGTGGTTTATGCACAGATGTTAGAAATGTGTCATCAGTTTATTACACATTGCCTGCACAAAGGAACCACTTGTGCATGGAGGAGAATCAAATCGTTTTTAATAATATTAACACTGTCCTGTTCGTCTTTAAGATTGTGATAAGCTGATGCAGCTCAATCAGTAAAGTGACCAATTACAGATTAGATGGCTACAATTCAATGTCCAGTAGGAGCAAAAGTATTTCTCTTCACTAACATGACCAGACAGGGTCTGGAGCCCACGCAGCATCCTATCCAGAGGACAGTGGGTGTAACAGGGCTGGATCTTAAAGCTGACCATTGATTTCCAATCAGAGTTGAGGTTAAGAATGTGATAGACTTTGTGTTCACTCTGCATATATCTTCATGGCTTGGTGCTTAAACACAGGGATAACTGTTTTTACATTTGTAGAATGTTAATTATTGTGTGACAATTTGTAAATATTATGTAGTGCTAATTGGGAGAGTAATGGTGAATTTGGCAATCTAAGAAACTGCATCTCCAAGCAAGCAATTGTCAAGAAATTCTTTGATTTATCATTAATTTTTTTTCATACAATTGAAAATATGATTTTTGTGAAATTATTTTTTTTAAGCCTTGAGCTCTCAAAGTAAGCCTGAGGAAACACCAACATTTACTGTTGCAGAATCTCTAATGATTATCTTCATGCCTTGTCAGGTAAATGAGTAAGTAATTATCTCTGTAGTGTGGGAACCAAATTCGTCTCATAGATCCATAAGTATGTGTGGCAAGTCTGTTTAATAGTTCTGAGTAAATGTGATATAAAAATGTGAATGAACTGAGAGTTGGGTACATTCGTTTAATAATTCTGTAATTTCGTGTATTCATTCCGAAAATTTAAATTGTATTTTAATTTCATTTCATGTTTATTGGTTGTGGATCTTAGTCCATCATTAAGAGGGATGAATAGGGATTTTGGTATTTGATGATAATGTATTGTGGAAAAACAGGTAATGGGAATGGGAAAAATTACATATTAAGTAAAAAGTAAAGTAAAGGTATCCCTGTAACAGGCCGTGGAGGCTCATAGGGTTGTGAGATGTTGAGGTTCCCACATTTTCTAGACAATCAGCTCATAGATGGCGGCAAGGTTGTCAGCCCTCTGCACTGACCACCCTTTACCCCCACGAATATTCAAAGATTATTCCTGGTATTCATTTCTGTTAGAGGCTGAGTTGACCCCAGGGCCATAGTGCAGCTGGAAGGATTAGGTCAATTGAAAACCATCCAGTGACCTCATCGGGACTTGAACCCGCGACCTTCCGGCTTGTATCATAGTGCGTCAACCAACTACGCTACCAGGTCCGTGCCATAGCTCAAACAGTTAGTCGCTGGCTTCCCGGGTCTGGTCAAGTGGGATTTGTGGTGGACAAAGTGGTGCTGGGGCAGGTTTTCTCCGAGTACTTCGGTTTCCCCTGCCAATCTTCATTCCACCAATTGCTCCACAATCACTCGTACTTATCATCTGGGGCTGGTACAGTAGGCCAGAAGTGGCCATAGTACAAGGGACTTAGTCCCACTCCACTAGCAATAAAAAAAAACTATGCTACCACATGCCCCCACATACTGAATTTTCTAATTTTTATTTCTTCCTAGTATTTTTAGGACAAAAAAATGTGTGGAAAGATAATGCTGAAATGGATATTGAGGGAATTGACTATGATGCCATTCGTTTGATTTAATTAATTTTGGATACGGCCCAGTAGTGTCCTTCATGTTCCACAAGATCAGAGATTTTCCTTATCATTTCAGTGCTTTTCAACGGTATGCCTGTTGTCCTTGGATTATACTGACTAATAATTAGGACATATTCTGAAAGTGTACAATACTTTCTTATCAGTTCAATCTGAATTTGAGTAATTGTGAATATATATATGTTTGTGTGTGTGTCTTGAAAGTATACATGTTGACTCAGAAATATTGTACACAGCAGAAGTTTGCATATTTTTAAAAGCATTCTGGAATAGAACATTGTTTAACGTACTATGCTTCTAGATATTTTGTCAAATGATTTTACTTACTACTACATAGTTATACGTGATTTGTAACACTTACAATGCAACGAAGAAATTATATGTTGTAAATTCCTGTCGTGTGTACCGTGCTCGCTTGAAATAAGTGAACACCATGGCCAAGAGGTACTTGTCAGCAAGTAGGAAATAAGTATCTGCCTTTAGGAATTCCTGGATTATTTCATTTGTATCTGGAAATATATTAAAACAGATTATATTTTATATTACACAACCACCCTTTAGCAAATAGTTACCTCTCCGCCAAATGAATGCAGACTCTATTTGGTGTACAACTGGAACTGAAATCCTATTTCAGTATGAATCCAACAGTGACTGATAGGCATTTGTACAATTTAATCTGGTCTTATCGTGTATAGCTCAAACACAAATTCAGTGCATCTTATTGCTACTGCTTTGATTTTTTGGTTTAAATTATGTTGTATTAAAATCCACTGTCATTTGCTATAATGTTAGTATATCACAATTGCTGTGTAGCAAGAAACTTAAAGTAGTATCTCCTATATATTTTAATGCGTCAATGTTCTGAAAATGTTAGAGCACTAATTCAATGAGTATTATATTTTTATCAGTTACATGTGACTTATGAAATATTTGTAATTATTTGGTAGTTCAAAATAAAATGAAAACATTACATGTGCTTATAACACTACATGTGAAACGTACCTATAAACCATAAGAAAATATCCATTTCTCTTTTTTCAGCCATCATTTCAGCAACATGTTGATTTGACGGGAAATGTCGTATCCTTTGTGGTATGCTTTGGCCGCATACATGTAGTATTCTTCCGTTTTGACATTTTGTGATACCTATAATAAAATCACACTTGTGAAAAGAAAAGTAATATTTATACTTTTGTACTGTACCATTTTTACCTAAAATACTATGAAAGTTTGAAGTAGGTATACTTACTTACTAACTAATGGAGCTGAGCCCTTCTTGAGGAGCTGCCGATTCTGCAGCTACTCAAGAATTTCCCAGCATTTTATGGAACCAGGAGGTTCATTGCCATGTTCAAAAGAGCCCTCCACTGGTCCCTATCCTGAACCAGATCAATCCAATTCATACTGTCCTATCCTATCTCTCTAAGATCCATTTTAATATTGTCCACCCACCTATGTTTTGAACTTCCCAGTGGTCTCTTCCCTTCTTGTTTTCCCACCAGTATCCTATATGCATTCTTCAACTCCCCCATTTATGCTACATGCCCTGCCCACCTCATTCTCCTTGACTTCATAATTCTAATTATACTTGGAGAAGAGTACAAGTTATGAGGCTCCTTATTATGCAGTTTTCTCCAACCTCCTGTCACTTCATCTCTCTTCGGTCCAAATATTCTCCTCAGCACCCTGTTCTCAAACACCCTCAGTCTGAGACCAAGTTTCACACCTATACAAAACTACAGGCAAAATTATACATCTGTATATTCTAATCTTTATGTTTTTAGACAGCAGAGAAGACAAAAGGTTCTGGACTGAATGGTAGCAAGGATTACCCCGAGTTCAATCTCCTCTTAATTTCCTACTGAATCAGGTTTCGATTTGTTATAGTCGTTCCCAAATACCTGAACTGTGCCACATTTTCAAAACATCTGTTTTCTATCGTTATATCATGATTTTTCCCTGCATTTTGGTGACAAGATAGCGACATATACTTAGTTTTCTTTGTGTTTACTTCTAGACCAACCTCCTTACTAGCGTCAATTAAAGTCTGTGTGTTTCTCTTTATGGTATCTACTTTGTATTGTCACCCAGTAGATTCACATCATCAGCATAGACCAACAGCTGATGTGTCCCACTTAATTTCAGTCTCACCTGGTTTTCTTGGACCTTCCTCATGGCATATTCTAAAGCAAACTTGAAAATGGGTGGTGATAAAGCATCTCCTTGTTTTAGACCATTATGAATAGGAAATTTATCAGACAAATATTTACCTCTACAGACTATACCATACGTTTCATTTACGCACATTTTAATCAGCCTGACTAGTTTCATGGTTATCCCAAACTTTGTGAGAATATTGTACAATGAATCATAGTCTTTCTTGAAGTCTGAAGAGCTGATGTACTGTCTCACCGTACTCCCATTTTTTCTCCAATATCTGACGAATGCCAAAGATCTGATCTGTAGTTGCTCTCTTAAATTGAACCCCACACTGATGATCCCCAATAAGTTCATCTATATATGGACTTAACCTTGAGAAAGGGCTAGGATAAGGTTCTAAATGCTCATCTGTATGGATTTCTGTCTGCCTAACATCACTGACCCAATGTACATTCAATAACAGAGAAGTAGTTCTAACACCTATTCAAAATGTGGGAGTCTGCAAGCAGATCACCATTCTCATCCTTCACTAAGTTACTGCTAGGCCAGTAACCCCTCTTAATGTGATTTATTCCTCTATACAAGTCTCTAATGTTCTTGTTCTTACTGTCCATTGCAAGCTTATCAATTTTGTCTTTC
This sequence comes from Cryptotermes secundus, assembly GCF_002891405.2. Taxonomy (NCBI): domain Eukaryota; kingdom Metazoa; phylum Arthropoda; class Insecta; order Blattodea; family Kalotermitidae; genus Cryptotermes; species Cryptotermes secundus. The sequence continues at coordinate 966,284 of NW_019725423.1, forward strand.
AGATATTCCCTCTTTTTATTCCTGAAATGCCTCCTGGTTTCATGTCTTATATTGTTCAGATTATCCCCATTTAACTCACTTGGATCCTGTAACCACTGCAATTTGGCGTTTCCTTTGGTCTAATAATTTTGAGCATCCTTCATCGAACCATGGCTTATGCTTCTTTGGTTCACAATCATCTAGACTCTCCTTTGCAGAAATTTTGATATTCTCTCTAATAGTTTCCCAAGCTTTATTAACACCCACCTCAGTGTCCAAATTTTCAAAAGCCTCAAACCTATTTGAGATTTCAACACAATACTGCCCTTTACCCTCTACCTCATTTAATTTCTTGAGATTGAACCTCTCCATATGAACTCTGTGAATTGTTTGTTTGCTTACTGCCAATCTTTCACTAACCTTTGCCGCCACCAGGTAGTGGTCAGTATCACAATCTGCTGCCCTGAATAATCGGACATCAAGAATACTTGAATGCCGTCTCCTATCTATCAAAATATTGTCAGTTTGATTTTGTATTGTAACGTGTTTTGTCTACTGAAGACGCCCTTCAGACTGTTAATCGGTTTTATTAACAACCTGCAAGTCATAACTACAATTAATTGTAACACTATTGCAGGTTCACACAATTTACAAACCCTACACACTAATCTCTTCACTCTGTCTTCAATAGTCTTCACCTATTTACAGTATAACATGGGAGCTATGCAAGTGTCACTGAATTACACACTCCCAATACCTTCTCAGTTATCACAAACTATCACTGATTATCACACATAAAATCTTCTAACCACCTGTTCGGTTCTTCTTCCCACCACTGAATGACTTCTGCTCTGCCGAGTACTCCGAATACTGGTAACTCATACTCAATACTCAATACTGCCTGAATAGTGTTCGCTACTCCTTATATAGATTCGGCACGGACCGCATAGAAAACACATTGTTGCTGGGCAACAGATCTCAGGTAATGCCAGGTGTGTCTACTCAGGTATTGCCTAGCAATGGACGCCCTACTGTTGCGTGACGTCACAGCCTATCGGGGAGGTGTGTTTACCCAGCGTCGCGCAGCAACGGGAAGAGTGGGGGTATGTGACGTCACTCGCACTTCCTGTTTCGCCATCCAAGCGTTCATAGAGTTGTCGCCTAGCAACGTGCCGATACAATCCGCAACTCTCACATTGCGTGCGTGCCCCGAGGCCTCTGTGGCTCAACAGTTCCTGCATAGAGCCAGTACTCCACAGTATCTTCCCATCAGGAGATGTCCAAATAAATTTATGGATGTTACGATGCGGGAACATTGTACTTTTGACAGTAAGATTTTTCGATTTGGCAAAGTTTACTCCAATGTCGTTACTAATTTCATGCAAACTCTCGTTCCCAATCTTTGGTTTGAAAATGTCTTCCCTCCCTACTCTTGACATTGAAATCTACTGACAAAATTTTCATAGGGTACTTTGGGAATTTATCAAATACATGTTCTAGTGTTTCGTAGTTTCGGGATGAGGACCAGTTCCGAGTCCTTGGATGGACACTCAGTCGTCTGACAGATTACTAAAAAAAAAAAAATGTTCTAGTGCTTCATAGAACCTGCCCTGTATGTCATAAATTTTATCGTCTGTTGGGGCGTGAACATTCATAATGATATCACAACAGCAACCTTTTAGTAATATATTGTGACGTGGACGACGCAACTGGAAGTAGGGGTCACGTGAACTCAGCGTTTCCGCGAGTGGCGTCACATACCCCCACTCCTACCATCATTACGCAACGCTCGGTAAACACCCCTCACCGCTAGGCTGTGATGTCACGCAACAGGTGAGTCCGTGCTGCGACTACTGCTAGGCAATGCGTAGGTAGAAACACCTGACAACATTATCTGATATCTGTTGCCGAGCAGCAAGGTGTTCTCTATGTTGTCCGTGCCGAGCCTAAATAAGGAGCAGCAAACACTATTTTCCAAGGTCACCCATGTGGCGGCGGGGTCGAATATATACACCGTGACCTTGCGAGTTGTAGGAGGCGACGAAAAGAGAAGTCTCAAATTTGAGACAGTAAAATATGGTCACGAGTACTAAGGGACTCGGACCCGAGAAAGACTGCGCTGACAAGGACAAACAGCATATACAAAAGACAGACCCACCCTCTCATCAGAAAGTGCGCCCTACAGAAACAAGACCGTAACTGTCATACGGTAATAATTAATACCTGGTCATGAGCCCCAGATGGGGCTCGACACCAAGACTTACTGACTGACTGACCGTCAGTCGCAATGTGACTTTGACTTTGACTTTAAGAGTAGTGAGTATTGAGCCAGTTACTAGACCTACTAGACAGTTGAATTGTAGCAGCCGCCGAAGCCAGGTAGTATTCGGGGTATCCAGTATGAATTGAAGTCCAGCAGCTACGAGNATAGCAGCCGCCGAAGCCAGGTAGTATTCGGGGTATCCAGCAGCTACGAGTTGAGTTGTATCAAGTGCATGTAAGTGACTTCAGCAGGAGAAGTAATTGTGATACTGCAGATGGAAGTAGCTGTGAAACTGTAAATTGTGTAACTGTAAGAGTGAGTGGAATAAATTCGCTTGATCCAAGACGGCGTTAAGTTATTTGTCGCGTTACATACCCAACACGTGATATCCTATCACTAACGAACTCTACCCTCTTAACTGCTGATACGATTCTCTTATGTACGGAAAACCTGTACTTAATTCATGATTTTAATTCTCCTTTCCATAAAAAAAATGTATATTCGCCTGCTGGTGCGATGCCACCTCCGTCCCATCTGACCTCCTCCCGCTAATTCTAACTGATATTTTAAGATTTCTTCTGCCACTGCCCTGAGCGAACCTGTCCTATACATACTTCTGATGTTCCAAGTACCGAATCTCATGTCCATTTTCTTTAGCTTAGGTCATTTATCCAGAGGATCCGTCCACGTCCGAGGTTTTGTGTGCGTTTTCGTGACAAGTTATTTTTTACTGCGAGGAGTTGTTAGCCCCACGCCCAACCCCCCGTCTGGAGGACCATCCCCTGTTGGCTGTCCGCGACTGCATATTCAATATATTCGCAGCTTCCCTCCATACCTGGAAGGTGTCTCCTCCATCCAGAACCTATGGACGCTCCATGCCGTGTGACAAGCTGACAAGGGACCCACCTAACATGGTTAACTAGGTTTAAGTAGGTATACAATATTTTAAATACCAATTATTGTATAATGAAGAGGATGAAAGAACTTTTATAATACTGATATGAAAAATGATATGAACTCCGTCCCAAGTGCAAACAATATATTATATGTCCTTGATCTTGCTCTCTTTTACACTACATATTTCGGCCTCAAACGGCCATCATCAGGTGTATACACTCACATTGCTGTTACACTGCACTTAGTTTAAAATTTATCATTTAAAAACACATTGTTCCCTTCGTTGTTATTATCAACATCTACTTCGTTGATATCTGTCTGGTTTATAGATTATTTTTGTTACACACGTTAGCACTTATAAAATCTTCAGTTCTAATTTTAAAATCCTTTAAAATTTTTCTCTAAATTTTAAAATTTAAAATTGTCAGGGTTACTCGCCCTATGTCTATAGTGCTGCAGCGGCTAGTTCTTGTTTCCAGCACTGTACAGGTGTTATCTGTAATATACAAATATTCGTATTATTATCTTATGTACGTAATGTTTTCTTACGTATTTATATTGTTATTTGTACTTACTTTGTGTAGTCTCCCTGGGTGCGTGCCGCTGCTATTCTTTACTACGTGTGCTGTCTGATGTATTGTGTGCTGTGTTTTATGTTGGTGAGTGTAGGGGGGGAATGGGTAGTGGGGAGAGTGAGGTACCGTTAGTCTCTATAGATTTCGTGTATCGTTTGAAATATGGGATTGTGTGTTTCTATGTGTGTATCATTCATGTGTAGGCCTTTCTTACTTATTTTATATATATGGTATTTCTCTAATGTATTCAAATGTTTGCCCTTCTTTCCCGTTGTTACAACTTCCATTACCTCTTTTATTGTTCCGTATGCATGTCCTGTAATTAGTATGTGATTTGAGTACCCGGAATTGCTATCATTAGTTCTAATATCATGTATATGTCCTTTATATCTAGTGTTAAATGTTCTGCCCGTCTGCCCAATGTATTTGAATGGGCAATCCACACATTTCATTTGGTATATGCTACTTTTATTGTATTTATCTAATTGTGGTTTTTGTTTGAGTATATTTTCTATTGTGTTTCGTGTGCGGAATGCTACTTTTATCTGTGTGTCTTTGAAAAGTTTTGTAANCATCAAAGGGACCTAAAAATAGTGTCGTTATAAACGAATGTCGTTGTAACCGAAATGGGCACTTCCACAGTAGCCTTATGTTAGTCACGTAAAATTCTACCAAAAACCGAGTTAAAATGTTGCATTTTTAGTGAAATACGTAGTTAAGTACAGACTAACGTAACATTAACGTGAGATCAATATGGGTTCTCCATATCGTTTGTACTGTAGAATTCACCAAACCAAATTCGCGGCATACATCAGCTTTTTTCCTTCCATTTTCTATTTCACGAATCACTTTAACTTTCTCTTCAATGCTTAAAACTTTCCTTTTCATTGCCATGTTTTCGCTACTGCACTTCTCTGGGTTTAGGCAGGAACACTATAGGGTAAGTAGACAATGTGAGGTCCTGTTAGACGAGATTCTAGGAAAGGAATGCAGTTAACAACCTGCCGCGTCCTCTTGCACTATNTATTAGTACCTGACAATTTGTGCTCGAAAGGATGGCACGAACTGTTAGATATTATGATGTCTGTGTGGGTTTCCTATATATTGCGAATTGCAAACTATCTTCATTGTGATATATTGTTATATCTAGAAAGTTAATTGATTCTTGTTGTTCTCTTTCAATGGTGAACTTTATAGTTGGTTGCAATTCATTAATTTCTTTGAGTGTATGTTCTATGTTTGTTATTTTTTCATCATATGTTATTAATATGTCGTTGACATATCTGAAGTAGGTCACTATTTGTTGTGTTACTAGAATGGGATATATTTGTGTGTGTTCCATATATTGTATATATGTTTCTGCTATTATAGCTGATGTTGGGGCTCCCATAGCTAGTCCATCTGTTTGTTTGTAGTATTCTTCGTCAATTTGGAAATAATTTTGTTCAAATACTGTTTTTATTATTTCTTTGTGGCGTTCTTTATTTATTTCATGGTTTTTTCCTAATATAGTGTTTATTATATTTATGGTGTTAGTTTTCGATATATTTGTATACATGTTTTCAATGTCAAAGGAACATAGTCGCATGTTCTCATTAAGTTTAATAGTTTGTAAATCTATCATTAAGTGGGCGAGTAACCCTGACAACTTTAAATTTTAAATTTTAAAATTTAGAGAAAAATTTTAAAGGATTTTAAAATTAGAACTAAAGATTTTATAAGTGCTAGCGTGTGTAACAAAAATAATCTACAAACCAGACAGATATCAACGAAGTAGATGTTGATTATAACAACGAAGGGAACAATGTGTTTTTAAATGTTAAATTTTAAACTAAGTGCAGTGTAACAGCAACGTGAGTGTATACACCTGATGATGGCCGTTTGAGGCCGAAACATGTAGTGTAAAGGAGAGCAAGATCAAGGACATATAATATATTGTTTGCACTTGGGACGGAGTTCATATCATTTATCGTATAGAGTGCAACAGGATGCTTAAATATAATACTGATATGAAAATAACGCACAAAGAAGCAGCGTTAGGCCCAATTTAGCAGCGGTATTAATAGTAAAAATTATATTTTCGCATAAAGTTGTTACTGAACATTTAGTTTGTTCAATATACGGAGTTATTACAGTTAGTACTCACGACGTTTAAAAACTCTTGGCGCGTAACTTTACGACGTCTACTATAGACACGTAATCGCTTAGTACAGTATTCTTCTATTGAGGGCAGCACTGGTGAACTCGGGTTTGTGTTCGTGTGTGTGAGACAGATTTACTCGAAAAGAGAAGAAAGTTTCGAAATGCGTGCTGCAGGAATTACATTAATTAGTTTAGCATTAACAAGTGCCGTAATTGGAAATGCGTACTATCAAAAGAAGCAGTTCTATCCGTCAGTTGTGTACATAACGAAATCAAATCCAAGTATGGCGGTAGGTAATATGTACCAATCCTGTCATCTCAGTAGGTGCACATTAAGGAAGGATTGAACGATGCAGATGTTACGGTAATGTGTATGTTTTTGTTTATGGATGCCCCGAGTGTGTCTTGTTTAAAAGTACTGGATGGAGCGTAGGCAAAGGAGACTTGAAATAACAGAATTTCACTTGCATCCTACGATGCATAGGGAATCAACATGTGTAGTGTACTTTAATGCTGTAACGTAGCTAATGACCGCAGGGGGACTTGGTTTGGTAATTGGGTTTATTGGACTCATACGAACCATACCTACAATTAGTTATAGCGCTGTCTCGAATTTACGCAATTAATAATTTCCTGTGGCACGCGCTAAGTATTCTCAGTTCGCCTTCACTAGTCGCGCCAAGCAGCATCTCCCAGTAGTATCGGTGTCTGTCAGTGTTTCGGCAGTCAGTTCGACTTGGTGCCAAGGCTCTTGAGTATCACTACGAGAGATTTTTTTTGCAACTGAACCCTTGTGGTAACATCTCTCTAACGAGATCCTAACAGTGTCGGTCAGTCAGTTAAATTGCTGCTGGCCATCATCAGCACAATCATTCCTGGCTTCAGTCTCCTTGAGATCCAAGATTTTTATTCTCCCCTAGACATACACATGTTTCAAAACTGGGAAGGACAGTTCTTTGTTTGTTGCACCATAGTTTCAGCATGAGTGTATACACACTGTTATGGCCTTCAGGTCACTATGGACTCTGTGCATCCTTTGTCACTGCACTATACTAAATAACATTTATACAAGGTATACAGAGGTTTCCTGTCAATGAAGGCTTGTGCAGCAGGTTACACCTTAACTTATGCAAAGTACTCTGTAAGCTAAGTTGGTCAGCTGAACTGTTATAGACCTGACCACCTCCAAGTTTAAGCCTCAGTGTCAAGTCAAAGTCATAGTTAAAGTTATATTATGGCCGACATTCAGTCGGCCAGCCTGTCTTGCAATAAGGCACCCATCTGGGGCATAAGACCAGATCTTTATTACTGTATGGCAGTTGCAGGCTTGTTGAAGTGACATGCTCTCTCTGACAAGAGGTTGGGTCTGTCGTTTAGAATTTCTGCTGGCCATGCCAGCACAGTCATTTTCAGGTCTGAGTCCCATGGAACTCTTGACCATATTTTACTGTCTAAGATTCAAGTCTTCCATTGTTGCTACCTCCTACAACTCACAAGGCTACAGTGGAGGTATTCGACCCTGTCTCAACATGGGAGTAGCCTCAGTGTAACTTATGGTCTCTCCATTTATAGCCTCTGCACGGCCCACATAGAACACAGCCTGAAACCATTACTCTATTATTGCCTTTGTGTATTCCTTGACTCAGAAACGTGTTTACCGGGGCTGTCTCAGTGGTCTCTACTGATGCCCAGTTCTGATTTGCAAATATAACTATATGCTTGCTCTAGAAATATAAGATTCTGCCAGAGTCAGTGATTTTTTTGATGATAGGAACATATGAATGGATTAGTAATGTCTGAAGTTTTCACTTTTGCTACATTTTGGTAGATTTAATGCATGTTCTAGCTTGACCATTTCCATATTCTCAACCGCATAATCCTGTTATCCTAATACTAACATTTTGTAATGCACTGAGCAATGCATTTTGACAAAGTCCTAATGATAGGATGTCAATAATCCCCTGAACTTCACTCAGTGGCTGCAGCTTTTTGCAGTAATATTTTGGCCATTTTTTGGTTGAAGTTTGTGAATGTCAAGTGTTACTATTTGTTGTATCATTTTGGACACGTGTTTCATAATTTTGGACCAGTTTTATTTAGTAATATATGAGATCAGAGTATGGTTAACATTTGAAAAGACCACCCATATTTGTATGTCTTTACAACTGGATTAATTATATGCAGGGTGTTTTGGGAGGAGTCTACCAATCTTCGTGGGTACACTAAACAAGTGGATGAGTTAAAAATGTCCTCTTAACATGTGTCTAATTTAAAAGGTTTAAGGAGACATGGCAGTTTGAAAGTAAGATTAAGAGTTATTATAAATAGTATGTCTATTGAAAATTTAATGTTTTCTGCAGTGTAAAACTAAAATAAGTGTTATAAGTGTTATCTTACAAAAGACTGTTCAGATTGTCTGACTGTAACTTGAATCCACATTTTGGAGTATGATATGCCATTCATTGATGTGGCTGGCAGCCTTGTACTCAGATGTGCATTGAAGTGGCAGTTAGTCACTTTGAACAGTTTTTGTAACATGCTTCCTTCATAAAGACATATTTCAGTTTTATATTAATGATACTGTGAAACTTCATTAAGTGCCTTTATTTTTGGTATGTCTTAATATTACTTTCAAAATGCCACAACTCCATGAAGTTTCCAAATTTGACTTCTGAATAGGCATTTATTTTTATAGTAAAAAATTACTTAATGTGCCCATGAAGTTTGGTAGACTCCTCCTGAATCATCCTGTATATATTATAGCATGTAGACCCATTACTGGGTAACGACCTAGAAACAAAGAATGAAACAACATCTGCTGCAAGGGAACATTCTTTATAAGCAAGTATATGCAGCCATTATTGAGTGATGCCTTTACAGACAAACACATTCCCACGAAGTGATTGGAATACAGTACATTGTGTTTCTACACGGTCCATGCTGAGATGTTATCACCAGGACGGGTTTACACTTCACGCTTTACACTTTACATCCTCACAGGCCTACCTGTATTCCACTGTAATCCTGTCACTGTCACTTCTAGTCCAATGTCTTCTCGTGATTCCGCCGCAAGACACCTGTTGTGCCCACGCTGTGTGCAACGCCTCTGTCATGTAATTGCTGTGTTTACAGAGGCGTTGCCTAGCAATGCACCTGTTATGTAATTGCCGTGTTTACAGTGGCGTTGCCTAGCAACGTGCCTGTTACATAAATGTTTACAGAGGGGTTGCTAGGCAACGCTGCCGAGAGGTGTTTACCGAAATCCTGCGCTTGTACAAATGAGCACAACATGGCTCGGCTTGGCCCGGCATGGAGAAAACACTGCTTTCGTTGCGTAATCATCATGTTTGCAGATTTCTGTGGTTCAAAGATTTCAGCATGGCATAAATATGCCACAATATATATACGCATGAGTAACATTAAAATAAGTATTTTTTCCTTGCACTTGGACATATTTCCATATTTCTTCCAACAGATACAGTTTTGGTACTAGGTAGTGTTGATCGAGTTGTATCTAATTTAATTTATATTACACAAGCTGTACCTGGCCACACGTTGCTGTGGCAGATCGAGTGAATTAAAAAATTCTGTTAGATAATTAACCGCTTCATCTGCTTCCACAACAGTGTCGACGGACTTGTATGCGACTGCCTCACAGTGAATGTTAGACTGAATGATATTAAGTTCATAGACGTCTTTGTTCTTGGCTGCAAGAATAGCTCGTTCACTCAGCCAATCGTGATTCTTATAATTGGTTTGAATATTGGGAAGTACTTTTTCAACCAATGCTTCTTTTGACGTCACTAAATTGCAGAAGTTATGAGGCAACGAAATTCGTCCTGAGATCAGATCAACCGGCACCTTTCCATTCCCAATTTCCAGCAATTGATGTGAGAATATCTCAGCTGATCGATCGTTTTGCAGCTGGACACACATGTTTGTAGTTAATTTTAACGTCTTTACGTGTCGCCACAAAGTAGAGTATTTCAGGCAAGCATTTATTTTGTCCGCTGGTGTCGATCGAGGAATTACAGGTAATGTTGCCTGAAATTTCCTGCAAGCAATATTAATGCGTTCCCAAATGGTCTGATGTTTCCACGCAAATCTTGCAATGATCGACGAAGAGCCTCGAGCAATTTTTTTTTACACCATTGTGCATTCATCCCAAACAATAAGTTTGCATTTCTGCAATACCCTTCCCATGCCTGGTCCTTTGGAAATGTTGCACATGGGAGTTTTAATGAATTGCATGTTCAGTGGCAATTTCAAAGCAGAATGAGCAGTTCTTCCACCTGGTAGCAATGTCGCAGCTATTCCAGACGACGCAAGAGCTAAGGCTATGTCATTTTTGGATCGAATTGCTGCCAGAATCAATCTAATTAGGAACGTTTTACCAGTTCCTCCTGGTGCATCTAAGAAGAAGATTTCTGCAACCCTGTTATTGACAGTTTGCATGATTTGATTATATGCCTTTTTGCTCAAGCGTTAGCTTAGGAATATTTGATTGCACATACGACAAAAGATCACCCGTGTTGTAATTTTGTTCACAATGCAATTCTACATTGAACGAAACAGCAGCAGATCGATTCGGTGATGGCATTCCCAATTGATTGAGAACTTTGTTCGCGATTTCTAAGCACAAATCCACAATCATTATCAACGCTTCCTTGCAGATTTCTGCTGTGAAATCCATGTTCATATTGGAATTTTCCTTGCGTATTCAACGGAAAATATCTTCAGCCATGTGCTACTTTGTTGATTCTGTGAGTCCTACGCAATGACCCATTGTTATTGCGTTGTCTCTGTGGGAACGCTCCGTGTATTCGTCGTAACCATGGAGATTCGATACAGTATCGCTATTGTTACTTCCTATGCAACAGTCTGTTCTAGCGTTTCCATAGGGGTGACTCTTCTGAATTCCAAATTCCAATTCTGTTTTTCAAAAGATTCATGTTTTTACCTGTCACGGGTGTGACATCTATAGAATGGGTATATAAAACCGCATGCATTCGAATGCAATGTTGTGTCAAAATTTCGAAGCAATTGGTGAAGAACTTTCGGAGATTTTTGAGGGGTAACAAACGAACATTTAAATTTTTATTTATATAGATTTGTGTTGGATATAATGAACATAACCTCCTCATAGGGCGCATTTTGCTGGAATATTTGGATTCTTTTTACACAAGGTTGTGTTGTGTTCACCTCCACATTTAACACAAGTATGCAGTCTTGCGCAATATGTTCTTGTATGCTCGGAGCACTGACATCTTGTGCCCTGTACAATGTTGTTTTTCTTTCTTGGGGCTTCCTTTGTTTCATCTGTGGTTACTGAGAGATGTAGATTTTGCATTACTACCCTATAGGCCCTTTCTTCTTTGATCTGGTGTGTATGATGTACTATTTTTTCCTGTTGGAGCTGTCTGATTAATATCCGGTAGGATTCTGATGTGGTCACAGTGATTTGTATCATTTCATTTGAGAGTGCTTTGCAGTAATACTGTGGATGTTAGTTTGTTACCTGTATATATTGTGACATATTTGCTCTATGCAGGAACTGTTGAGCCACAGAGGCCTCGGGGCATGCGCGCAACGTGAGAGTTGCTGATTGAATCGGTGCATTCCTAGGCGACAACTCTGTGAATGCTTGGATTGTGCAACAGGAAGCACGAGTGACGTCACATACCCCACCCATCCCGTAACTGTGCAGTGCTCGGTAAACACCCCTCCCCGCTAGGCTGTGACGTCACGCAACAAGGGAGTCCGTGCAGCGACTGTTGCTAGGCAGTGGGTAAACATGGCGATTACCCAACAGGGAGGCGAGGTGTGTTTTCCGCTGGCCGACTGAGGGTTTATAAGAGAAACTGGAATGCCTAAGGAGTTCCGTTGAAGTCTAGCAGTTGTCGAGTTCAGTTGTAGTGAGAGAATTGTGAACGTAAAGAAGACATTGTAAGTTGAAGTATAGCAGCCATGGAAGAAGAAGAACTGAACGCATGATTAGAAGAGTTTATGTGTGATAATCAGTGATAGTTTCTGATAACTGAGAAGGTATTGTAATTCAGTGACACTTGTATAGCTCCTGCGTTATAAATACATGAAGACTACTGAAGATAGAGTGAAGAGATTAGTGAGTAGGGTTTGTAAAGTGTGTAAACCCGCAAGAGTGTTATAAGTAATTGTAGTTACAACTTGTAGGTTAAATAAACCAATTAACAATCTGAACGGTGTCTTCAGCATACAGCAACACTTTACAATATATTAGTGGGGGTTTAGATTCTGGTGGTTATTTATTTTTAGTGTTTGTTGCTGTTTCATTTGTCTCGTTTGTTTGCATATCCTCATCCGAGAGCTGTGAGATCTCTCCATATCTGTTTTGGGTATTAAAGAGAAAGGGATTTCCATCCGTTGTTGTTTCTGGGTTTTGGTTAGATCTTTTCCATTTCTTTACCTGTTGCCAAGTGTAGGTTGTTCTTATTTCTGGCTCATCTTGGGTGTTATTTTTGTTTTTGCATGTTGATGGGGTTCTGTTAAGTATTGTTTGTTCCAAAGGCATCATATTATATTGTAGCTGATTTGTTGAAATTGGTCTGGTGGTATTGGGCCTGTGAATTGCTGTTCCATTACCTGTTGCTGTGGGTGTACATTATGACCCAGTCCCGGTGCTGTCCACATGCCGGCTGCCTCACAGAAGGGTAGTTTATCAGTTGGCTTTTTCTGCAGTTTCAGTAGAAAACAAAATTAATTATTATATTCTAACACAACACTAAGTCTTCTCATCAGCTTTTATTATTTGTTGCTAGATTATCGCTCTCAACAGTGGTTACACCTGTACAGTGTTTTCTCTAGTGGTATCCTGGTTATAAATCAGTAGCTTATGTATTCACGTCTTCACTCTTCGAGCTCCAGATAACATAAACATAAATGGAAGACAAATTTTGCAGTCGCTTTGGTTGGAGATATGTCTAATGGGTATGAGATTGCTTATGTATCTGGATGAAATAATTTTCTTACTGTATGGAACTCCTTTTATCATGAATTTTCACAATGTATTAAATCCTGCTTCTGTAACAGTGTTCAGTGTTCAGTTAATATATGTTGTTCTTTCTTTTTGTTGGATTGCAAGGAAATCATAATTGTTGGAATTAAGTGGGGCATATCAGCTTCGGAATTATGCAGAAGATGCTAATTTATTAGGGAAAAACATAAATATCATAAAGAAAATTACAGAAACTTGGTGTAGACATGGTGTAGGGAGAACTTTATTCTGTCTTCACATCTCATCACAAGAATATAGGGTAAAATCATAATATGAAGACAAAAGATCCTTAAAAAATATGCCAAATTTCAAATATTTGGGAGTGACAGTAACAATTCAAGACTCTGTAAGGAAAAAAAATAAGAGCAAATTAAATTTGGGGAATATTTGCTACCAAAGATTAAAATATACAATACTGTAATTTTGCCTGCCGTTCAGTATAGGTATGAAACTTGATCTCACCCTAAAGAAAGAACACATGTAGAGGGGTTTTGAGAATATGACACTGAAGAGAATATGTAAATAGTAGAAAGCTGGAGAACATGAAGAGCTTCATATATACATTTTGCAGAATACTGGGATTATCAAGTGAAGGAGAGCGAGATGGGTAGGCATGTAGTATCCATGGAAGAGATGAGAAATACACACAAAATTGTATTCAAAAGACCTGAAAGGAAGATACCACTTGGAAGAATTAGGCACAGATGTGAGAATAATATTAAAATGGATATAGACTAAAGTGTGAGGCAGGGGATGCATGACTCAGGGTAGTGGCTTATGGCACCCCTTGTGAACATGGTAATGAGCCTTTGGGCTACACAAAAGGTTGGGAATGTCTTAGCTCAACTGATTTATGGTTTTTATGATCACAAGAAATACTGGGTATCCTTGACTGGACTCAGACAAGCAAAGGGACTCATATGAGGACCCTCTACCAAAAGAGCGAAGGAACTGTTGAAGTTAAACTGGAACCAGCTACGATGGGTGGTAGGAATACTTACAGGACAGTGTCACCTCAAAGGACACCTCTTCAAACTGGGACTAAGTAATAGTCTAACTTGTGAGAGGTGTCAAGAAGAAAATTAAACAGCCACACATATCCTGTGCGAATGTGAGGCCTTAGCTTTTCTAAGATTGCGAAACTTGGGTCAATATTTTATGGAACCAAGTGACTATTTCGACGTCCCCACGTACAAAATCCTACGCTTCATTCAAAAGCTCAGGAATCCTGAAGGGATAATCAGAAGGGGAGGCACAATAGATCACTGTGGTCGCGCTGCAAGGGCCAAGAAGGCCCACCCCTTATACATTCATTCATTCATTCATTCGTGGTTTTTATGTGTGTATGCATGTATATCTGTATGTGTGTGTATTGTCATATATTTTTGTTTTACAGGTAATATATGTCCAGGCATTCATCTTGGTAATCTTGATGGGAAAACTAATGCGCAAAGTATTTTTTGGACAGCTGAGAGCAGCAGAATTTGAGGTATTGTCATAATCGTCATTACAAACCGAAATTAATACAAGGAAATTGATAGTTATTCATTAATCGTTTAGAGTACACTAGAGTTGCAACTTGCATTGCCATAGAAAAATTGAATGTCCCTTGCTCTGATGATGATAATAGGATGAGGGGCACAGAGGATATTTGAATAAGCTGTTGTTTTTATCATCACCATGCAGTGAATTTAAGTAATGTGGTAAAATGTTAAAGTCTGCAAATTTTGAGGGAAGATATGGTTGACAAGCAGGTTTATGGATCCTCATGAAGAGAATAGAATAGAATATAGCAGAATTTATTTACATTCTGTAGATCCTGCATAGGTCTACACCACGAATGTAGAACATGTCATAATACAAATACATACTTGTAGCCAATGAAAATATAAATATAAGTACAAAGTTGTAACAACTACATATTTACATATATAACACAGAATTATATCAAAGAACCATCTTTATTTCTTGTGTGTGTGTGTGTGTGTGTGTATATATATATAATTTTATCCAATATCTGTCTTTCAAGATTAAGTGCATACGTGGTGCAATCCAAAAGTTCCCGAAATTTGAGTTTTGTGCGCGAATGGTTATGAGTACATTGAAATACTGCTAGATGTGTCCCTACACACCCTTCTTGTATCAGTATGGCAAGCGGTGTCGAGTTGAGTGGTTGGGTTTATTGTTGGTGAATGTATTTCCATTGTTGTGCTTCCATGAGTTTGCGGTTTTGCAATGGCTGACCTGAGAGAGCAGCGTGTCTGTATAAACTTTTGTTTTAAACTTGGGAGAACCACTATAGAAATGCACCAAATGCTGAAGTGAGCTTTTGGTGACAGCAGTTCAGGCCAGACACAAACTTATGACTGGTATAAGCGTTTCAAAAATGGCTGCACATCGACTAACGATGATTGTTTGGGACAGTCATCAACTGGCACCACACCAGAAAATGTCTTGAAAATTAGGGATCTGATTGTGCAAGATTGTAGACTGACCATCCAAGACCTCTGTAACATCTTGGGACTAAGTTATGGTACATGTTAATGAATTTTGTCAGAGGAACTGAACATGAGGAGGATAGCAGTGAGCTTTGTGCCATGACTGCTGCAAAATGAGCAGAAGCAGCATCGGTTGTAAGTTTGCAGGGAACTTCAACAACAGCTTCAAGAGGATCAAAAATTTCTTTCGAGGGTTGTGTCACTGGTGACGAAAGTTGGGTTTATGGCCACGACACTGAAAATAAGCAGCAATCGCCGCAATGGAAGAGCCCTTCTTCACCTCGGCCAAAAAAAGCTCGACAAGCCAAGAGCAACATTAAGTCCATGTTGATCTGTTTTTTTGATATTGATGGGATTGTTCATAAGGAGTTCGTCCCTCCTGGTCAGACAGTCAATAAAGAGTTCTATCGCGATGTTCTAAGGCGTTTGAGGAAGGACATGAGGAGAAAACGTCCATAGAAGTGGCACACGAACAACTGGGTACTCCACCATGACAACGCACAACCACATACAGCTTACATTATGCAGGAATTTTTGTCTAAAACAAGATGGCAGTTGTTCCCCACCCACTGTACTCGCCAGACTTAGCTGCATGCGACTTCTTTCTCTTCCCCGAGATGAAAATCAAATTGAAGGAGTGAAGATTTGATACAGTTGAGAAAATTGAAGCGGAAACACAGACGGCACTAAACACCCTAACAAAGAAAGACTTCCAGGATGCATTTGAAAAGTGGCAGAAATGCTGGGATCGGTGTATGCGCTCCCAAGGGCACTACTTTGAAGGTGATGGTGCAGAATAAGATCCAGGTAAGGTGTAATAGTTTTTGTTAATATATTTTGGGAACTTTTGGATTGCACCACCTATATAGATGAAATTATTGGGTATCATCAGCGTGGGTTTTGATGTAACAGATCAACTATTGAACTATCAGGCTTATTTTGGAC
The DNA here is from genome assembly GCF_002891405.2 of Cryptotermes secundus. Classification (NCBI taxonomy): domain Eukaryota; kingdom Metazoa; phylum Arthropoda; class Insecta; order Blattodea; family Kalotermitidae; genus Cryptotermes; species Cryptotermes secundus. Next base: position 982,616 of record NW_019725423.1, read on the forward strand.
TTTGTCCATTGTCTGGTATATATAAGACAAAAAGCCACAACGTTTTGGAGACTGAATCTGTCTCCGTCCTCAGGTGGTTGAGGCAGGATAGACCTGCTGAGTTGGTCCCATTAGAAAGAGCTAATCTCAATCACGTTGTGGTTTTTTGTCTTATATATACTAGATGATCGATGAAGTCCAAATTAAGCCTTATAGTTCTGTACAGCATATGCCATCGTCAAAATCCTTTCAGATCAACTGCTGTTCAGATCTCTTGCATAAGTCAGATACTTCATAAAGAAATGGGAGTACAGTGAGACAGTACATCAGTTATTTGTAGAGACTAACTTGTTCGGTGACATGCAGAATAACGAGTTTAAGCTCCACAAGACAGTAGTGAGGTCAAGCCCACACAGCCTAACTTGTGTGAGAATATCCCGATATGCCGGTGCCCCACATTATAGTCACTTCTGCCACCAGAAAATCATGTCAACATGTAGCAGTCAGAAAGTTTTAGAGAGATTTATTGCAAAATACTTCATTTCCATTTTAGTACAATTTTAATTTTTATGTTTTAACCTTTAGTCTCTTAATTTTTTAATTTGTATTATCTGAGTATTTAAAATTTTAACTGAAAGACTCAATTGATGCATTTAAGAACAATCAAGTGCACAATAAGGATGCCTGATGATGACCCAGTAGAAGGGTTGAAACAGGTAGCATCAATAAAAACCAATGTCTATGCGATAGTGTCTACTTTGTTTTAAATACAAAATATTGTTGTGTATACTGCATACTTTTGTATACATTTTATGTATCTCTGAACTGTTTTGTATAATTCTGTTAATAATGAAGTTGGACTGATATGCAAAATTTTTCAAAGTGAAGCTGAAACAGAATTAAAATAACAGTAGTTGGGAAGGTGACAGGTATTCTGGGTGAAGTACAACCTAAATAAAACCATTTGTTTTGTTATATCATGCAGGTGTTTTCTTCTATTGCAGCACCTCATGGAGCGATCATGGTATGCAGTCACAGAGACATGCCTGGCCTTCACTGTTTTTCGAGATGATTTCAGTCCAAAATTTGTTGCACTTTTCACTGTTCTTCTATTCTTGAAGTCTTTCCACTGGCTGGCAGAGGACAGAGTAGATTTTGTAAGTACACTCCCATAGTTTTTGTAAGAGAATATATTCCTTATGGCCCTGTTTTAAATAGTACAGGGTGTTCAACCATCGAGGAAACCTGGCAGCAGTGCTGAGCGGGAACAACATTCCTCACAGATTGCTGATGTAACTGCCAATAACAGAACAAGGCATTAGCACTTATAAATGCGCGCCGTCAGGTGGCATGATCTTGTCACTGTAGTAAGTCACATTAATAGTCAGTCTGTGTTAGAAGTATCGATACACAGTTATTTATACTGACATGAAGTTCACTATTGAACAGAGTGTTTATTGTCAAAACTTTTGCAAGGATAAAAACTACAGAAAATGTATCTGTAGTTAGTTAGTTATTATAGAGGGTGGGTTTCCCCATGCACTTAGACCTGTAGTGGTCCATTGTGCTTCCCTCTTTATGATTTCTACCAGCCTCTATATCCTACTGGTATTGGTGCTTACCATCAGTCCCACCCAGCCAGCGAGACCGGCTCTCTACTGGCTGAGAAGTATCTATAATGCTTCCCCCATCTACCGGAGGTATTAATGACTGCTGTTGGGCGGCAAACATCCAAAATTTTGCTCAGTGACCTACTTTGGAGATATGAGGTTCTTTTACATGCCGTAAAGCTATGACATGGGACCCACGGCTTAAAAGTCCCTCCCGGAGTACTTGTTCCCTGAATTTTTCCGCCCTTAAAAATTCGACGACCTCCGCTGGGTATTTGAACCCGCGTACTACGAGTCATGAGGTGGGAACGTTACCTCTAGACTACGGAGGCCGCTAAATGTATCTGTAAGTTTCATTATAAATATCCTGGCTCGCCAGTTCCCATGAAGTTGTGTGTATCCACGCTTGTGAAAAAAGTGGCATGTTATGTCATTATGCAGAGCTTTAGTGCCGTGAGGATTATTTTTGTAGACTTCTCCCTTCAGGTTTCCTGAAAAATAAAAATTGTAAAAACTTGAATCTGGGAGGCCACAGTTCTCTTCTGATTATTCTATCTTCAAACACTTCCCGTATTGCGACCATGGTTTCATTAGCCGTATGTTCTGTAGTGTTGTCTTGCTGAAAATACCCATATTGTCTTCAGGAGTCAGCTGATTGAAGAATGGATTCAGTACATTATTAACTTAGTGGCCAGAATTCACAGTTTCAGGGAAAAATAAAGGGCCAGTGATTGTCCGCGGACTTGCAGCACACCACACACCCACATTTTCACTATGTAATTGCACTTTCTGTATAGCGTGAGGATTTTCATTGCTCCATATTCTTACATTTTGTGCATTGTCATGATCACTAATGTGAAACCACACTTCATCAGTCATGAATATAAACTGTGTATCCAGGATTCCATCATGCACATTTTGCAGCAGCCATTTGCAAAAATGAATTGTTGCTGCATAATCTGGTTGTTTTAGCTCATGCACAATTGTTATTTTATACGGGTGAAATCTGATTAATTTTGAGGCCATGAAAGCACATCCTAGCGAAACACCAGTTTCCTATGCTAAGCGTCTTAATGATTTTCGAGGACTGATCTGTAGTTGTGCCTCAATATCCTGAACTTTTTCATCGGTCAGCACAATCCTCTTCGATTGCTTCTTTATGTCACACACTGAACCTGTGGCCCGCCACTTTTTCACAAGCTTGGATACACATGACTTTGTGGGAACTGGCGAGCCAGGATATTTACAACGAAACTTATGGATACATTTTCTGCAACTTTTTTCCTTGCAAAAGTTTCGACAGTGAACACGCTGTTCAATAGTGAACTTCATTTCAGTATAAATGTTGACTGCCTACAGACACCTCTAATAAAGACTGGCTGTTAATGCGACTTACTGCAGTGACAAAATCAGGCCACCTGAATTAAGTTTCATGGTCTTAATGTTTCAAAACAAATTATTTTATTATGTTCATATTTAGTTGGTTATACATTTCACATTGGCACTACAGTTTTTTTGTAATACAGGAAGTGCAGCCACATTGAGGCTAAGTTTCTTAGTCAGCTAGCTGGCATCCAATATAGTAGCTCTTAACAGATAACACTTCTATTTCCCAGTATACTCTTGGTTATGGAGCCTCAGATATGTGATAGCGTGAGGCTGTCACATAGATGTAGTTAGAACTGATGTGGAGACGGTAGGACAGTTCCATGTTGAGATATTCTTATTGTAACCATCCTATCAGATATATGTTTAGCTGAGCTTGAGACTGGGTCCTCTCCAGTGGAAACAGCAAACAAAAATGAGGCAGCAGATGCAGTGCTACCCTTTTGCTGTCACTGTTGGAACTGGGGTAGTAAATTTATTTTGCTGGATGTGATGTATTGAGTCTAATGAACATGACGGAATTCAGAATGTTTGGTATCTCTTAATTCAGAAACTTACATACATGCATTCACTGTATGACTGTGACTTATAATTTTACTAAAGTTATTTACATGTGGTTTTATTATAATGTATTGTAGTAAGAGTTATATTAATAAATTTACTTAGTAGAATACTTTCATGTTGTTGCAGATAATTTCTCACAAGGACCAGCTTTCTTTGCTGGCTTTTAAAAGTGTATTATATAAAAATAAAACTAAGATTGATGACAGTGGTTACTATGAAGAATGCTGTCTTCTGGGATGTGACACCTTGTAGATCTTGTGTGAACTGATGTTTCAGAGGTACGTATTGTCTCAATCTTCAGGACAGAAAAATCTGCAAGCAAGGAACCAGCATGAGCAGGTGACTGTAACCACCCTGAAGATGGAGATGGAAATGTTCCTCCCAAACGTCGGTTCACACAAGATCTACACAGCGCTACATTCCAGAAGACAGCATTCTTTAAGATTGATGATTCACTCTGAGCCCTGATAACAAGGCTTTGCCTAGAGAAAGCTGCAATTACCTGCAAGGTTAGCTAGGGTCACAGAGACTCTTGTTGGACAGGTCTGAGTCTTGTGGATCCGGCATCAGTGATGCTTTAGATGCTTTAGGTTTAAAGAAGTCAGGTCATTCACCCAGGAGCAGAGATTTGTGGACTAGTTTAAGCAATTTACAAGTGAATTTGAAGAACCCCATTTCTACAGATCTGGTAGTTGCAATTTTACAAAATGACCCAAGTTTATGCTTGTGATATCAGTGGCATATCAAGGCACCATGTTAACTGATCCATGTTAACTGTTAACTTATGGTAGCAAATATTAGTGATGAACCATTGTTATACCATGGGTAAAGTGGCTGGGGTGTGAAGTTGGCCACTCACCTGCATCTAGGGCTGACTTCAAGATTGGTGGAGCTATACCTCCACTCCCCCATCTCCATATCATGGTGCTTAATTAATTAAGGACAGGAAAAATTGCCCTTTTTATGTTTAACATTGTTGTTATCTAAATCATCTGTTTGCAAGAATTGCTAGACAAATTTTGGAACAGTTAATGGCCACTGTTGCAGAAAGCAGTAATGATCATACAAACAACGCTGAATGAACACTGAATGTTGTCAGGCAGAGTGATCATTTGATTGAAAATTCACTGATATGTTCAGGAAAAATTGCCACATGTAGCAGATAAAGAGTGAGCACATATGGGGATGCACAACGGCCCTGATTTCTGCCAGTTTCTGTTGGAATGAAGGAAGACAGTGCCCAGGCGTTCTCAGACTTTACCCGTTATCCATCTGTAATTCACCCCACAGCCAGTTTCTTCTTCTTACTAACATCAGTGCTGTACATTTTGTTCTGAACTGTGTAGAAGCTAATAGAATNCTAACTTGACAGACCACAGTCATGCATTGAGAAGCTGATATTTGCTCAGCTGTTCAGAAAATTCCCAAAAGGAGATAACATGCCAGAACTTACAGTGTGTACATTTCCTAACCTATATTAAATCTTCTATTTTCAGATGGAAAGAAGTCCTGTCATATCATGGTTGTTTCATATACGAGTTCTATGTAAGTTATTTGCAGATAATATTCAATCAGCTTGTTTTGTTAACTTGACCTTGGGACTGATTTTTTTTATAGGTTGTAAATACTTAAGTGCATAGTATATGGCACATTTTGTTCATCTGCTACTGGATAGGCTATTTGTCCCTTAGACATAGAATACACAGAACAGCAAATTTCTACCATATCACTAAATGTTCATATGACCTGTGTAAGTATAAATATTTTGCTTTTGTTGCAGTGTCTGTTATATACAAGATGAAGCCATTAAAAATAATTGGCAGGGGAAAGAGGAAAATATGAATCGGGTTGAGGCAGGAGACTGACTGTAACACACAACTGAAATTTTGGAAGATAATTTCATTTTCTCCAAATGCTGTAATTTCTGTTTTAATATATCCATTAAGTGAAGGCACTGAAAGAGGTCTCAGATTATCGCTGAGAATAGATTTCAGCCACATTAAGAATGCTGAAGTAAGGTTAAATACTTATAACTTCACAGAAAACTTAATGAAGAACCAATTGATGTTATTCTTGCAGAACAAAATAACCCAGTGCTTATTGTTACTCTCTTTTCAGGAAATGTTTGCTCTGCATTTCCATATTTTCCATTTCATACATGAAATTAGTGGTTTCATGATTAATGTGTCTTAGAATGCCTGTCATGTACAAGTTTAAGGTACATTTGCTTGAACTAAATGTGAAAAGCCTGTGGATGAGTATGAATTTTTTTCTAGCCTTGCTCACCATGCTTGGTGCTCTCGACTTGAGTTTCGTGGGCCATGCTTACCAATCCACAATTACCAAGGGGGCATCAGTACAACTAGTATTTGGATTTGAATATGCCATCCTCCTTACTATCACCATCAACATTGCTATCAAATATGCACTCCACACCATTGATCTGAACAGCGAGAATCCGTGGGACAACAAGGCTGTCTTTCTCTTGTACACTGAGTTGGTCATGGGTGAGTCATATAAATGTCATGTAACATAAACAGTATATATATATATATATAGCTATAGACATATGGATTAATTTAGTTCTCTAATGCCTGTAATACTATTGCCTGGTTTCTGACAGGATTAATAAACCATAATTTAGTTATACTACAAATGATGTATATGTTCCCCCCCCCTCATACTCTTGTACATCACCATGTGGCCTGAAGATTCTGAATGTTATGTAATGAAAGTCTGCCACAACAAGAATTCATGACAGCACAGAAAATTAATATATTTCACTGGTATTGTGGGAGTACTGAAAGTCCAAATTAACTTGGACATGCGCTTTTTGACTTGTGATGAAAATTTATAACGACACTTAACATTATTGTGATATTACAAGGTATAAGAGCTGTTAATTTTAATTTCTTTAAGGCCCACATATTTATGTACCTAAATCCATTTTGGTGTATCTTATTTAGTATTTGCCTTAGAGAAGATTGTTTTTGATAAGAGTTAACAGGGATCGGTGACATGGGCATATTTGATTATTGCTCAGTGTGCAGACCTGTAATTGGGATTTATTGCATGTTTCTTTATTAACTTCTTGATGTGTCATTTAAATTACTGTATCTGGATGCTGTCAACCCATTTGATCTGAAATTCCTTATTGGATGGAAGTTAAAATATTTGGGGATGACAGTAAAAAATTAAAATTTGATTCATGAGGGAGGTAAGAGTAGATTAAATTTGGGTAATGCTTGTTACCATTCAGTTCCAACCTTTTTTGTTTTCTTGAGTGCTTTCTAAGAACTTAAAAATTAAATATAAACTGTTGTTTTGTATGGCTGTGAAACTTGGTGATCTCTAACATTAAAGGATGAACATAGATTGAGGGTGTTTGAGAACAGGGTGCTGAAGGGAATATTTATACCCAAGAGGAATGAAATAGTAGGAGGCTGGAGGGAGTCACATGATGAGGAGTGTCATTACCAAATGTAATATTAATGGTCAAGTCGAGGAGAATGAAATGTGTATGGTGAGTAGCATGTATGAGAGAGAAAGAGAAGAGGAATGCATGTAAGGTTTTGGTAAGAAGTCCAGAAGGAAGGATACCATTAGGAAGACCTAGATGTAGATGGGAGGTAATGTTAAAATGGACCTTGGAGAAATAGGATGGGGTGGGGGGGGGGATGGACTGAATTCATCATACTCACAGTTGGTACTAAAGGCAGTCCCTTGCAAACATGGTAATGAACCCTTGGCTTCCATAAAGAGATGGGAAATTCTTAAGTAGCTGATCAGAGAAGGACTTCTCTCCAATGAGTTAGTATGTTCTAATGTTTTAGGCATGGTGGTCAGCATTTACTGCAGTCTAAATATGGCAAATGGTTATTGTATGTTATCTTGAGCTATTCTTAGTGGGTTGAAACTGAGTCCAATTGGTACTGCGGCCACTTCTGGCCTATTTTACCACCCCAGATGATAGATGATGGTGATTGTGGAGCAATTGGTGGAATGAAGATTGGCAGAGGAAACTAAAGTACTCGAAGAAAACCTACCTCAGCACCACTTTGTGCACCACAAATCCTATGTGACCAGACCCAGGTTTGCACGCGGGCCGCTGTGGTTGGAAGCGGGTGACTAACAACCTGAGCTGTGGCATGGCCTATCTTGGGCTATAGTTAGTCATGATCTTTTTGCAGGTTTCTTCAAAGTCTTCTTATACATCGCCTTTGTTGCCATCATGGTGCGAATTTACACATTGCCGCTATTTGCGTTTAGACCAATGTACTATACAATGAGGTAAGCATTTTTGAAAAAAATCTAGTATTGTATTTTAAAATGTTGTGGAAAGTGATCTGTTGACTAGAATTGTATAGACTAAATGTGTATGTGAAGGTTGAATCAAAAATGAATGGTTCCTCAGGTATGAAGCAGCTTAGGCACTTCTTTTTTGTGTGTATTGCTTTAGAAAGGGTTTGTGGTGTATGGCATGGAAAATATCTAAGTACAGGGATATTTCCAATGCAGTTTAGAATCTGGTTAATCCAACTCCTGTTTTAGATANTGCATATGATGAATGTAGTTTTTCAGCATCTTTGTTTCCATAGAAATTGAGAACAGAGTATTAGAAGGGAAAATATCTAAGTACAGGGATATTTCCAATGCAGTTTAGAATCTGGTTAATCCAACTCCTGTTTTAGATAAGGTTTACCATATTTTGCAAAATTTGCGGCAACCTCATCAGTTATTTTGTGTCCCTCTTCTGTTATCTTACCATTAACTTTCTTAGAATGCATATAAATTGTGTTTGTTATATGGAGACCGCAGTAAATTTTCATTGTTTATATATGTAGATTTATAATCCTTGTTGGAACATCTGGTTTTGTAGTACTGACTTCCAAGAACACATAGGGCTGATCAGTTCGAAGAAAATCATGTGAGGTTTGAAATTCTCATGGTGGTGACTGTGAAGGTTACTGTCTTCTGGGTTGTGGCAGCATTTAGCCTTGAAGAATATTACAAACATTTTGAAGGAAACTACTGCCTCCTCTATCCTGAAGTTGGAAGTAGCAGGTTTTTACAATAATGTGAACAGTATACCGCACTACACAGCATTACATTGGTATATAAAAAAACAGTAATCATAAAGAACAGCATTTTTATTGCCTGTGTTTTATATCTAATGTTTGCTTACATCAAAACAAAGCAGCCTCCCTAGTCTAGGGGTAACATTCCCACCTCATGACTCAAGGTGTGCGGGTTCAAACCCAGCGGAGGTCATGGAATTTTTAAGGGTGGAAAAATTCAAGGAACAAGTCGTCCGGGAGGGACTTTAAGCCGTGGGTCCCGTGTCGTAGATTTATGGCACGTAAAAAATCCTCATGTCTCTAGGAGACCTCTGAGCTAAATTAGGTAAAAAGTTTCCTGCCCAAGTAGTTTCAAATGCCTCCGGTAGATGGGGAAGCATAACATATAGTGAGTGAGAAGAGGTGATAGATGAATGTATGCACTAGAAGACGGATAAAATAAATCATGAATAATAAATACATCAAAACAAAACTTCTTGACTGAATGTAGGCATATCATACCTAGATGTCTGTGTTTAAAGCTTTTATTACAGAAAATTTTGAGTTTATATTATAGAGAGGGTGGGGGTTGTGGTGTATGCATACATTTTTTCTTTTTTCCTTAAAAGTTGTTCATTTAATTCTTCTGTCTGCCATCCCTCTATTTGGCATCACTGTTGTCTGGTTGCACTTTGTCTTTATCCAAGCACTGTACTTCAGATGCATGCACATTTCTTCCAAAGTTTTATCTGCTTGGCTTCATGCCAGGTTGAAGCTTTCTCTCGTTAAGTTACAAAGTGTTGAAGTGAAATTTGTTCATCACCTTATGGAAACTTATAGTCCTGCAGTCATGGGAACAACTGGAAATTATTTAGTGCCGGATCGGAACAACAGGATATGTGGTATAATACTTCAGTACCCATATTCAGTATATTTTGTCACACAGTTTGAAGAGTGTGCTTTCTGACTTGGAGAAGCCATGATTCATTGTACAGTGGAAGTCTTTTTTTTTTCTTCCCCCAGAAATAATTCAGTGGAATTTTGAATGAATCAGTTTAGCATATATTTTTCAAGTTTAATGATCCTTGTTCATTGTTTTGTACTGCACAAGCAGGCTAATTTGCAATGGTTGAAGTTCCTGGGAGCACTGATAACACATCATGCACCTCAGATTGCTGTCTCTCCTCAAACTGTGGTTGTGTGATTTGAAAATTGATCTTATTAAGTTTTGATGGTTTACTTGAAAATAGCAGCAACATTTAAACTTCTAATGCAGTAACTTCTTCCAGCATCATTCCTCTTGTGTGTAGGTTGACGGACAAAAGGTATCCAATCTCTTCTTTCTTCCCTCAATCCATTGTTTTAAACTGTTGTCAGCTGTTTCCACTCTTGGTAATACAGTGGAACCTTGCTTAACGAGCACCTCTCATAACGAGTAATTCACATAACGAGCAAAACAATTTGTAAAAAAATGACTTGCTGAACGAGTGACATTTTGCATATCGAGCGACGAGAGGGGAAGTCCTGGATTGTGTGCTTGCTACATCAGTCTGTATGTAGCACTTGTTCCGCTAGCATCTTAGTGTCGCTTGTGATCACACATTTTTCCAAACTTGTGTTCAGATATATTATTTGTGATTTCTTTTTGTGCAAAGATTAATAACCCTTGCAAAAATGTCCCCGAAGAAAAAGCCGCAAAAAGACAGCCATAAGAGAATAAAAATAACTGTAGAAATGAAACGTAAAATCATTGAAAAGTGAGAACGAGGTGTGAGCGTGGCTGATGTAGCACGCATGTACAATCGGTTTACATCAACGATTTGCACTATCCTCAAGAACAAGGACAAGATTAAGGAGATAGATGCTTCAAAGGGAGTGACAAGAATATCTACACAACAGTTACCTATTCTCAATGATGTTGAAACATTGCTCCTCATATGGATAAATGAAAAGTGATTGCAAGGTGACACTATTAACGCGAACATCATTTGTGAGAAGGCGGAAGTGATTTTCACTTACCTCGTTAAGAAGACGCCAGGATCATCAACGGCCGAAGAAGAAGCATTTAAGGGAAGCCGTGGGTTGTTCGATAAGTTTAAGAGAAGAACTGGGATCCACAGCGTTGTAAGGCACGGTGAAGCAGCAAGTTCCGACACAAAGGCAGCAAAGAACTTCATCGGCGACTTCAAGAAGCTCGTAGATTCTGATGGTTACCTGCCGCAACAGGTTTTTAATTGTGACAAGACGGGTCTCTTCTGGAAAAAGATGCTGAAGCGAACCTATATAACAGCAGAGGATAATGCATTGCTTGGCCATAAGCCAATGAGAGACTGTCTCACGCTGCTATTTTGTGCCAATGCAAGTGGCAGTTTGAAAATTAAACCGCTGCTTGTTTACCATTCAGAAACTCCACAAGCCTTCAAGAAGTGTAAAGTCCAGAAGAGCAGGCTAAATGTGATGTGGAGGTCCAACAACAAGGCTTGGGTGACATGTGACCTTTTTACTGATTGGATCAATGAAGTGTTTGGTCCTTCTCTGAAAAAATATTTGCTTGAGATGAATGTGCCACTCCATGTCTTGTTTGTTATGGACAATGCTCCTGCCCATCCTCCAGACGTACAATATGACCTCCTTGAAGAATTTAAATTCATCAAGATCCAGTTTGTGCCTCCCAACACCACTCCATTACTCCAGCCTATGGACCAACAGGTTATTTCTAACTTTAAGAAGCTGTACACTAAAACACTCTTCAAGAGTTGTTTTGAGGTGACTGAAGGGACCAATCTCACTCTCAGAGAGTTTTGGAAATATCACTTCCACATCATTGCCTGCCTCAAGATGATCAAAAGGGCATGGGAAGGGGTTACCAAGAGAACCCTCACTTCAGTTTGGAGGACGCTTTGGCCGGAGAGCGTTGTTGAATGTGACTTTGAGGGGTTTGAGATAGTACCTGTGGAGCCTGTATTCAACGAGATTGTGTCTTTGGCCAAGATCATGGGGCTGGAGGTGGATAACAATGATATCGATGAGCTCGTGGAAGAGCACAGCCAAGAGATGACCACCGAAGAGCTTATGGAGTTGCATTGTGTTTCATAGCAAGAAGTTATGGAGGAGAGTTTGTCAGAGGAGGAGGAGGAGGTAACAGCAAAGCAACAATCTTCTGGCACAATAAGAGAAATGCTGAAAGCATGGGAAACTGTTGCATCGTACATTGAGAAGCTATGCACACTACAAATTTATTTAATGATAATGCTGTGTCGCATTTTCACCAAATTTTGAAGTTTCGGCAAAAACAAATGTCTCTAGACAGCTTTCTAGTAAAAAAGAATTAGATATGTATCATAAATAATAAGCTAATTATTTCGGGGTTTCCCCCCCCCGCAAATCAAATTCGCATTCCAGGTTGGTTCATTCTGCCGAATTCGCATTCCAGGTTGGTTCATTCTGCATAGAAGAAAAGATGAAGATGACTCACGCTCCTTAACAATGTATATATAATTTTCTTTGAATAAACGTTGTGCATACATTTTTTTGAGTATTTTTTTCGGCATGGAATGCATTATCTTATTGTACATTAATTTATATGGGAAAAATTGTTTCGCATTACGAGTAAGATTCTGGAATGAATTATGCTCGTTAAGCGAGGTTCCACTGTATTTTGCAGTATGTGACTGAACTATTTTATTCTGCATTGTCCCATCAGTCTCTTTCATCCACATTTTACTTTAATGCACTTCTCAGTATTCTTCTTCTATCCTTTCTATGTAAACAAGTTACTCTATTGTTTTTCTTCTAACTCTGTTAAACTTTGTACTTGACTCCTCTAAGAATTTTATTTCTAATTCCATTCTTTCTTGTTTAACCTTCAGTTCTTTTAAACAATATCAATTCCGTTTCTTGGATTTGATTTTGTTCCTTCATGGTCTAGTGGTTAGTGTTCCTGGTTACAGATCCAGAGGTCCCGGGTTCGATTCCCGGCGCTATCAGATTTTCTGAGAAGTAGTGGGTCTGGAACGGGGTCCACTCAGCCTCGTGAGGATAAATGAGGAGCTATTTCAAGGAAATAGCGGATCTGTTCTAAAAAACTGAGATTAACGGCCATGGGGATCTGTTGCGCTGACCACGTCACACCCTCTGTCTGCAAAAAATTTAGCACTAACTTCGCTGACAAGCAGCGGTCGCTTGGTCAGTATAGTTCACGTGTGGACTACAGGCCACAAAGTTTGTTTTGTTTTTTGTATGGATTTGTGTTTTGCTGATTCCTGTTAGTATCACTATGAAAACAGTGTTGCTCATTATGCAAGTCTTCCATTACTGAAATAGTATGAATAGGCAAGGAAATCATTTGTATTGAATACCCAAAGCATGTGCAGAGTTAATGGAATAAGTGCAGTGTCCTTCAGTCATCTCAGAATGTATAGTGATCTAAGGATTTTTATGATAATGGAATTTTTTCAGGTCATTTAAGAAGGCATTCAATGATGTGATTTTGTCTCGTCGTGCAATTCGAAACATGAACACACTGTATCCTGATGCTACTCCAGAAGAATTAGCTGCAGCAGATAACGTTTGTATAATCTGCAGAGAAGAAATGGTTACAGGCAAGTAGAAAACTTGCATTGTTGTGTATCACTAACACCAGTTTCATTATCGTGATTGAGTGTTTTCAAAACATTTTTGATTGCAAAAGCCTTTCAGTTTTAAAAGGTACTAATGAACCCTTATCTATACTGCCATTTGCATGAACGTATAGATTGTGGGACTGTAAAAGGACAACACAGAACTGGATAATTTTGTACACTACAGACACAATGGAACAAAGGAAATTGTTTTCTAATTTTGCCCAAGATTAATTAGGGTCATTTATAAAGAGTAAAATCAGTTTTGTGTCTGAGCACTATGCCATACAGACATGCAGGGGAGTGAAGGGAATACTTCTTGTGTAACTGTAATATGTTAGAGAGATGTAAGTGTTTGTGGAGAGGAAGCGCCGAATACAGTACAGGGTACCATATTTTATCTTCTTCAGTATCATAATCAGTGTTACAGAAGTTAATCCATTTCATCTTCCTGTTTTGCTTTTTGATGAGCTGCACACGTGGTAGCGTAGTTGGTTGAGGCACTATGCTACAAGCCGGAAGGTCGTGGGTTCATGTCCCGATGAGGTCATTGGATTCTTTTCAATTGACCTAATCCTTCCAGCAGCACTATGGCCCTGGGGTCGACTCAGCCTCTAACAGAAATGAGTACCAGGAATTAATTAAATAATTTTTTCCTGGGGAGTATAGGGCGGCCGGTGCATAAGGCTGGCAACCTTACCACCATCTTTGAGCCGATTGTCTAGATAATGTGGGACCCTCAACGTCTCACAGCCCTATGGGCCTTCATGGCCTGTTACAAGGAAAGCTTTACTAGTTTTTACTTACTGACTTTATGCAAGTTATTATTTCAAGCTTCAAATTGAAGTCTAGGCTTTTCCATTTTATTGCCATAATTGAGGTTTATCAACATCTTGCAGTGGCTGCCAACTGAAACACTCTGTATTGATAGAGGAGAAAACCTTAAACACAAGGTTGGAAGTCAGTGGGAGCCCAGGTGAAGGGAAAAGTTTGTGTAACAATGAGAGGAAGATATTTCGTGGTACATCCATAAACAAATCAAGTGACATAATACACATTGTAAGAAGCTACTGAAATGTTGAGGAAACATCAGAGAATCGCATGATGTACATTTTTATATAGGTAAAACTTGGAGAAGGTATGCTGCTCTCAGATTTTGGAATGAGAACTTTCTCCTAGGCAAGGGGGGGTTAATGGGATCTTTACAGACTGCTAGCCATAGAATAAGCTTAGAAATCTGTGGTCATATGTTTCTGGAGTAATTTCTGTGATAGACCTGCTGCTTTTATTGCAATTGGAAGGAAAACTGTAAGTAGTTTGTGCAAAAAGTTACAGGAAGACGTGGCGGCTATTTATCAGTCACTCATTTAGATGAAAGTGCAGGGAAAAAGCCCTTGTTTTATGCAGTGATTTTCCTTATGTAAAGTTAAGGAGTTGATGGTTCCAGTTGGATTTGTTGTAATGAAGTTCTCATTGTAAGCCATCACTATGTTGTGGTTTCACTGTATATTCCAAACAGTTTTTGCTGCAGTGAATATTTAGTGATTATGCTTGGAGATGCTTCTAGAAATGCATGTATATTCTCATGTAAAGTGACTGTTAAAGTTGTCTGATGTAAGTGAAAATTGAAATGGCTTGACAGTTTTTCATATAGTTCTCCAGTATCAGATTTAGTGAAGCTGCTGTGCCCATTCTTGAGTTTCTTCATACATATAAAAAAAGCTATCTCTGCACCAGGCTGTGGAGGCCCAGAGGGTTGTGAGATGTCAAGGCTCCCACATTTTCTGGACAGTTGGCTCACAAATGGCGGTCAGGTTGTCAGCCTTATGCACTGGTCGGTCTTTACTCCCCAGGAAAATTCCTGATACTCATTTTTTAGAGGCTGAGTCAACCCCAGAGCCATAGTAGGATTAGGTTAATTAAAAAATTATCCTTATCAGGAACTGAACCCATGACCTCCTGGTTTGTAGCATAGTGTCTCAACCAGTTATGCTATTGCATGCCCTATTTTGTACAAATAGACATTTTAATGTGCATTCTACAAGGATGAGCTTGCGCCTGAGAGCACTGTGCCTAGTAGTGTCTGTTAAAAGTAATTCCAGTTTACGTGGTTTAGTCTGTATAGGGCAGGTTCACTTATGACAGTTGCGAATGTAATATCAAATATAAGGCAGGAGAATATACATTTGAAACCGTGTTTTTTTTTATTGATTATAGCATCAAAGAAACTCCCTTGTAACCACATCTTTCATACATCGTGTCTTCGGTCATGGTTCCAACGTCAGCAAACCTGCCCCACATGTAGGTTGAACATTTTGAGAACCCCTGCACCAAATATGCAGAATCCTGCAACTCCTCAAGTGGGACAGCCTCAAGCCCAACAGCCCCAGGGTGCTCCTGCAGCAGGACTACCCCAGCCTCCTGGTGAGTGAAGTAACAGGCTAAAGGAGAAGAAATTACACTGCCTAACACTTGACCTAGTACAAGTTGGTGATTTACATGTATTTTTATGTATAGGTAGCAGAACTATCACACACCATTTTATTTTGAAAAGTATGTATTTTCTTTCAAAACATGAAAGTGGCTGATACCTCACAGAAAATTGGCTTGGATAGTTACAGATGTGTAGGTCTAGGTCAGTGTAACACTCAACTGTCACTCAGCCAATAGTCAGAGATCATCATGTCATTGAGTAGTCAAAGTCCACCATATTCAGTCCAGCTGCCTTTCATATCTCTAGTTGAATATTTAATTTTTTGTCCTTTTCTTGAAAATGGTGGGTGGTACAAAATATTAAGCTCAGATCGAAACTTGTCACATTCAGATCTACTATAATCATCAATTTTATTTTTTAAAGGACAGACATATTTGTTTGTTTTGTTGTACAATGTAATTATTGGTTGAATAGTTACAGTAATTAATGTTAAGTGCATAATTTGTAAATGTGGGACTTGTTTGATCTCTAGCTCAGATATTCAGTGTTAATAAATGAGGGGTTATCAGAAAGTTCCCGGACTAGGTCAGAAAAGAAATGCTGGCTTAACTTACTCAATTTTGGCTGCAATCTCCTTCAGAATAGTCTTTTGGGAACATATACAGCAATCCCATTGTTTTTTTCACCCTTCGAAAGCATCGTGGAAGTCATTTTCCTTAATGCTGTAGAGTACTGCTTGCAATTCCCTTTGGATGTCAGGCACTGTTTAAAAATGTTGTCCCTTCAGTTTAATTTAAATGTGGGAAATAGCGAAATCACAGGGGGCCAAGTCCGGTGAGTAGGGAGGATGGAGAATGATAACCATGTTGTTAAGTCATGAGCTCTGGGCTTCTCAGGGACATGGGCGGGCGAGTTGTCATGACGAAGGATCCAGTTGTGGTTGAGCCAAAGTTCCCGTCTTTTTCATCACACATTTTCTTTTGAGCATCTCAAAATCTTGTAATAAAAGTCAGAGTTGATTGCAGTGTTGGGAGGAACAAATTCATGGTGAAGAATGCCCTTCATGTCAAAAACAATGAGCACGCTCCTTGTTGAATTCCAGACCTGCCACGCATTTTTACTCTTGGTGATTGTGGGCTCTTCCACTGTGACGATTTTTTCTGGATCCTTAAATCAAACTTTCATCACCTGTTATGATCTTAGAGATAAAAGTTGGGTCCTTGTTAGCCTTCTCTCATAGCTCAAGACACATTTACGTACCGTTGCTTTTCATTTGTCAAGAGTCTGGGAACAAACATCACAGCAATGCAGCGCATGTTCAAATTTTATTTTAAAATCTCCTGGGGAACTCCATAACTGATCACAGCAGTGTCTGTGAGCTCATGGATTGTTCAGTGCCGGTCTTTGTGGGTGAGTTCTCAAATTTTTCCAAATTTTCTGTTGTTTTGTTGGTCGCCCTGAACGTTCATCATCTTCAGCTGACACTCACCTGGCCTTGAAATGTGAATGCCATTCAGAAACCACTGTGTGGCTTAAGGAATGTTCTCCAAAAGCCTCACAAAGCATTTCAGGGGTTTCGGTAGTGGATTCACCAAGTTTCGTGCAAAACTTTATGCAAACATGTTGCTCTGTTTTGCTATTCATGGCAGACAAAACAAAACACAAAGTCAAAAAAGCAAACAGTGCCTCTTTACAGTGCGGTGTGATGTGGCACACTGATGCAATAGGTTTGTGATAGTATGACCATGGCCTCTCCTCTAATCTTCTTTCAACAAGGCAGTTATAAAAATAACAGTCTGGGAACTTTCAAATAGTACATCTTACCTGATACCATAAAACTACAGAGTAATACATGTAGTCACTTGCAGAAGTAAAATACTGTGACAGTATGAACATATCTGATATTTAAAATTCATATAAATATAATGTACCAGAGCATTTTTCATCCAGTTAATGAATGAAAGATAGTTTCAAGTTTTTGAGAGTACTCTGACTTTAAGTTATATTTTGGTTCAGGAGAATTCATCAGCTTCAGTTTCTGGTCAGTATTTTGGTTTCTTTCAAGTCTCTGTTTACAGTTTTTGAAAACAAACTTACCAGTTCTTATTGCAGAGAATATATTTATCATATCCTTATTCAACATATTATTAGCCTTAGAGCATTGCAGTATAACTCTGAACACAGTATAAAGTTCTAATGTTACTGTAAGTGAAATGTGAGGTTTATATTTAAGTCTGTTGTAAGTATACCATGTTAAGTGTATTCTGAATAATATTCTGAGGTGTTAATATGTAGTTGTTTCACAGCTGGCATCAATCCTTTCCAACCACTGCTTGGAGCTGGACCATTTCCATTTTGGCAGCCATTTCAACAGCCATTTCAGCAACCACCTGCTGGAGGGCCTGCAGGAAATAATCTGCAGCAGGCAGGAGAATCAACTCAACAGCCGAGTACCTCAGGTACACAAGGTATTGCAGAGAACTTCCCAAAACTGGGGTATTAGCAGTTTACCATTACAGTGCCAAGCTTGCTTGTACAGGTATAATGTTGAAAGGAACGACAGGAATTTTTAATGTTATTGCTTTTGTCTACAAGGCAGTTCTAATTGTGTGTCTTTATTGTTACAATAGAAGCTTTACAACATATTGCAACTTTGATATTTTTGTTATAATTTTACATTATCATGACTGCGAGAAAATAAGATCATGAAATTCTGTCTCACATGTTTTCAGCACTCCTAAATATGAATAAGTGGCTTTTGGAATTTCAACTGTACACATGTATTCTTGCGTGATATAGTTTGTGTGTGTATACGTGCACGTGTCTTAGTGTGCGCTAATGTTTGTTGCTAGTGTCTAATGGATGGATTTTATTCATATTCAGTGTTTAAGAGCTTTTCTGCCTTGGGTTGGTGCTTGGTGAACATGAGCTTCCTAGCTCCTAAAAAAGGGGTCTCCACTGGGGTCCCTAGATACAAAATTGTATTTTTCTCAAAAATGCCTGTTTCGTTTTTGATTAATTTGCAGTAATTTATGGAGGCGATCTCTCTAAATGAAACTGCATAAGCCGAATCTTCAGATAAATGAGAATAAGCTCTCTAAGTAACCCAGGCATGTATGTGAGAAAGTATGTGCAATGTTCTGGCACCAGTTTTTTAAAATGAGAATTTAATTTAAGATTGGTTTGAGTTAAAATGCAGTCTGAAGGTGATTTGTTTTTTATTCAGGTTCAATTGCAGGGACTTCATCTGCCTCAGGCACAGCTGGCAGTGGGACACCGATATCGCCAACCTCTCAGTCATCTGCCACCTTCACGTTCACCTCTGCTCCTACCAGCTGCCCTTTTACATCAACACCTCCCCAACCACCATCACAGCCTGGAGCCAATGTGCCACTTTTCTGCCCTCCACTTCCTTTCATGCCTTTCAGTAAGTATTTAAATAAGGGTTTACCACTCTTGTTATTAATGTATATTATTTCCTCTGTGTGTATTCTTTTCCCTTCTGCCTTATTACCGTATCCATTAGTTTACTTTCAGTTGATTGTAACCATGCATATTTTGTTTAGGAAACTGCGCATTTAGTTTCACTACATTACTTGCCGACTTGCACTGTTTGTATACTTCCGTTGCATTTTGCACATTAGTAGTTTCAAACAATGTGGGATCCTTGACATCTCACAATCCTAAGGGCCTCCACAATCCCTTACAGGGATAATTTTACCTTTTTTTTACCTTCAGTAGTTTCACACAGTGAAAGAACACTTCTGTGAATAGGGTGGAAGTTCAATTTTGCCATTGCATATTGCTATGTGAGAACACAGTTCATTCAATATATCTGTAATCTGGTTTTCTTTTTACATCACCACAACCTGCTGCTGTGTTTATTAGGCCACTTGGCTCATGATTCAAGTATGTAGAAAATATTGTGCAATCCAGCAAGCAGAAAATAGTATTCACCAGGATAGTGTATTACTTTCATACAGGTAAAACTGGTAAACTGGTATGTACAATTTTTTTCTGACTCTAATGCTTTAAAATGCTGTTGTTTGATCTCTTAAACTTTTGTTGTTAGTACTTATCTTAATCTTCTGTAAGATTTTTCTATCAAGGAGTCACACGTTGCTTACTGGGTTTTGTTCGAACATTATTAGATATATAATGTAAGTTTTGAGGTTTTCACGGCGATGACTATGAAGATGACTATGACCCAGAAGACGACATTCTTCATTATTAGATATAAATTATAATTTAAAAGAAACTCTGTGGCTTTAGTCCTCAGGCGAACTATATTTACAGAGACCGTCGCTTGTTGGCAAAGTTAGTGCCAACTAACCGCCTCTGTGGTCTAATGGTCAGATTTTGTGGCTACAGATCCAGAGGTCGAGGGTTCGATTCCTGGCGCTACCAGATTTTCTGAGTAGTGGGTCTGGAATTGGGTCCACTCAGCCTTGTGAGAATAATTGAGGAGTTACTTGATTGGAAAGTAGCAGCTCCGGTCTAGAAAACTGAAATTAACGGCCATGGGGATTCGTTGCACTGACCACAGGACACCCTCTGTCCACTAAAGTTGGCATAAATTATCATTACATTTTGTAATTACAAATTATTTCTTTTGCAGATCATGGATGGAATTGATTTATGATTGATCTGAAAGATAGGATGGGACAGATCCCCAGTTAAATACTTGGAGTGGTATTTTACTTATTATTATATTGCCAACAGTACCCCCACCAATGCCACCGGCTGATTTCTCTGGGTTTTCAATGGAAGAGCTGCAGTGGATGGAAGGAGTGACAAGAGAGAGTGTGGAGGCAAGACTAAAATGCCTTCATAACATCCAGGTCCTCCTGGATGCATCAGTTACACTCATGCTGCAATACTCATCTGCAGCAGCATCAAGGTAGATTCAAACATTGACAGCAAGTGGAGATTTCAGTAAAGTCAGTTTTAATCAAATCTTGTTGCAAGCTTTGTTTTATGCTGTATAGTAAATTCCCTTGTTGGCATATTTCTGACTAGTGAAGGTTTTCATTTGCAAATGTGTAGATTTGTTGGAATAGATACAGCTTCACTATGCTATGCATGTGTAGCTATCCCCCCCAGTTTCTGTTACAGTAGTAAATTTTGTATGTTTTTTACCAGCAGTCACACCATAACCTTTCATCAGTAAATAATATGATTCTGTTTCATTATAGTATGGCTACAGCATCAGTTGCAACAGCAGGTTCAGAGAACACAACTGCATCATTTGCACCTGCGTCATCTTCAACATATCGAGCATCTGCTTCTAGCAGCAGGTAACTCAGTAATTAAATTCCATTATAAGCAAGTGATGCCATACAGAGTGTAGTGTGTTTACTGTCACATGATCATGATGTTACTATGGATTCAGGTTGGAAATTGATTTATTGGGTACTGATTCGTCTTAGTTAAAACTATTTACGTGCATTCACAGTCATTTGCAATTAGCCCCTTTGCCCTTCTACTTTTGTTCCTTGGCTCTCTGTTGTCACAGGTTGAGCCCCTTGTTGCACTGAGGTAAGTTGGTAACTAGGAGCATGTTTAATGAGAGCAATGACTCATCCGGTACTGTATGGTAAATCACTGCTGGCCTCTCACAAGGACAGGCATTCTTGGGGGCTCATGACCATATTTTACTGGCTCATGTCATGACTCTCCTGACTTCACTTCCAAGGCAACACTTTGCTAAGTAGTACCTTGACTGTTGTGGACGTGTTTGTTTCTAGGGCTGTGTAAGTGTTCTGACATCGCCTAGTGATGGGGCATATCTCTGATATTTCTGCAATTCCAGCATTCTGAAATTTATTGATTTTGGGCATCTTGTTATTATACCTTCCTTGTCCAAACAAGCCATATTTTATGTTGTGTAGCACTGCATTTACCTAACTGAAGATTAGGTTCTTTACTTCTATTTTAGTAGAAAAAATATAGAGAGCTGTAAGATATCACAAATTGCATAAAATAGAAGTGATCCAATGATTTCTGGGAAGATGGATGTTTGTTCCTTGTGTCATTTATTAAAACTTATGTATCCTTTGACTACTGTATCATTGTGGAAATATTTACAAAGCAGTAATTATTAGATTTTTGTTACCATTATTGTCGTACACAATTTATCCAGCTTTATGTTTTTGAACTCATGGCTTTTCCGTTTGAGTAACATTTCACAGAGATCTAACATTCTGCAGACATGAATCTGTGTGTCTAGTGTCATTTCTAACTCACAACCACAGGAAATAATGCATCAAGCAGAATTATTCTCATAATGGTACCACACAGATGAGCAAGTTTTGAGGTTCACCACATTTGCCAGATATAACCTAATGTATGGTGGTAGTTAACTTCATTTTGGTATGCTTTTTTCGCGAAAAAATCTTAACAGTGGAAAGGTAATGCTTAGATGTCTGACTGCATGGTAGGGTTAGATTAAATTGAGATTGGATGTATACATTAAAAATTATAAAGACAACTTAAGTTTGGTATGTATCTGACCAGTGCAACACTTACACTATGTTAGACTCTATTTGAACTTTCCATTAAATTAGACTCCTTATACGGGTAAAATGTACAACTTTTATCTGGAACGTTTTACAGAATATGATGAAATGCAGGGAAAAATAATTATGAATGCTTTGTGATTTGCAACAATACCTTTGTAAGATCGTCACCAGCGAGACCCTTTATATGGATCGCATCATTAGGGAGGCCATTGAGATTGAACTCCATCTTGACAATATGAACAGAGAGGTGGGGTTTTGTCTCAGCAAGTCATGGAAGCCTCTCATCTGTTCCCTCAAGAAACCTCTGGGACATGACGCCAGATCCACAAGGCCACACAAGTCCATGCCCGACTTGCATAGCAACCCCGAAGCTTAAGGGTTAATGCCCTCCAATTAACCTTGCCTTTCTCCCCTGACACAATATTCTGTACCTGCTGGGCCACCTCCCTAGACCCTTCCCCTCTCCTCTCTTCTGGTTTCCCATGTAACCCCTCTCCCTTCTCTTCCTCCTTTTTTTATAGCTGGGATTATTCTCTACATTAGTCTATTTGCACCTGCTCACGCTGGATCTTCGCTTGCGGATTTTCTTCTATCCTGAAGATGGAGTCAATATGTTCCTCCAAAACATTGATTAACAATATCTACACACTGCCATATCCCAGAAGGCTGCTTTCTTCAGTACTTTTGTATTTGCGTTCAAATAAATGAACAGTAATGCTATTGATGTTTGAAAAATTACAGACATTACATTTGTGTACTTGCAGTTGTTGTACACTTTTCCTCTCTTGTTTTATTTTTAATCAAGTTGTTTGTCCCATGTCAAACTCAGAATGACTCAGTATTTCATAGTTTTCATGCCCTTAGTCTTTGCTGTACTTAGAGCGTATACTGTATTACTTCGGGGTACGCAGTAGCATAGTCGGTGGAGGCACTGTGCTACAAGCCAGAAGGTCGTGGGTTCAAGTCCCGATGAGGTCATTGGATTTTTTTTTGAATTGACCTAATACTTCCAGCCACACTATGGCCCTGTTGTCGACTCAGCCTCCAACAGAAATGAGTACCAGGAATTAATGAAATAATTTCCTGAGGCGTGAAGCGTGGCCGGTGTGTAAGTCTGACAACCTTACCGCCATCATTGAGCTGATTGTCTAGATAATGTGGGACCCTCAACATCTCGCAACCCTATGGGCCTTCACAGCCTCTTACAGGGATAGCTTTACTTTTTTTTTTTACTTACTGTACTTTGATATAAGACACCCTCAAATTTAAGATGTATCTAATTTTTAAATGAGGACCTTAGAAAAAAGTAGAAAGGTGTATTTATTTCAGTGAGTTTATTTAGCACACCAATGAAAATAATATTGAGAGCAAATTTAAAGTGAAAAGTAATGGAAAATATACCAGAATGAAATGGAAATTTAAAATTTTCAGTACATACACATTCCTTTATATCTGTTTTATTTAATCTGAAAGTTCGTCTAGTGATGCCTCTGTTGCACTTTCATTTCCTGAAGATTATGCACCCTTGCACCTTTGTTCACTGTTGTACCAAAGAATGTCATCTTGTGTTCCATCTTCTGTATTAGACAAACAGCACTTTAAAAACGATTTTGGAATAATACTGACTGGCACTTCTTTCCAAGCTTTTGGTTTCCATTCCACTATTGTTGATACTAATACTCTTTATTTTGCCACTAGATGACAGTGTATGATTGTCTTTGTTCATCATCATCATCATCATCAGTAATCTGTCAGACGACAGGTCCACAGTCTCTTCCAAAACAATTCCTCCACTTAATGCGATCTAGAGCTTTCTCCTTCAAATGACAGTATCCTCTTCTGTCCCCAAGGTCATCCAGCATCTTCTTACGTCTTCTTCCTCGTCTTCTTGTCACTTCTATCTGCCCATCTATCTTTCCTTCGATAACTTCTTTTAGAAGGCAGTTTCTGCGTAAAACATGACCAATCCAATTAGCCTTCCGTTTTCTTATTTCGTGTAGGATATTCCTCTGCTCACTGACTCTAATTAACACTTCTTCATTTCTCACATAATTGGGCCAACTGATCTTCTCCATCCTTCTCCAACACCACATTTTGAAACTTTCCAGATGTTTCTGATCTACTGCCCTAAGTGTCCATGTTTCAGCCCCATACAGAGCTATGCTCCAAATGTAGCATTTCACTAGTTTCTTCCTCAAATTTAAGTTCAATTTGCTGGTAAAAAGATTCTTCTTCTTGCTAAATGCAGCTTTTGCAATCCTGGATTTAATTTCACTAGTACACCTTCCATCATCTGTTAACAAGCTACCCAAATATTTGTTCAACCAGGCATCATTTATGGACAAGATGTTTGAATGGTTTGTTCACTGACACATCATGTGGTTGTAATTGAATTGTCATTCCAGTAGGAATTGTCGCTAGATTGATATTTTTATTCCTTAACCTATTTCTGATTCTGTTGGAGAGATGGCCATGAAATGCACCAGGCCACCGTTCACGTACACATCCAACACAGTCTTCCATTTACTCCGATGTCGTCCATGCATTTTTTTTTGGGGGGCCGGAATTATTACATCTTTGCAAAAATTTTCTTCTGGCACTTTCTTTTTGTTTAATATTACGATATGTATGGTTGTAATCTATTGCCATCTGTGGTTGTACATAGCATGAGCATGACAGTAGCCTGTGGTTTATATTTCCACTTGTTTTTTCTCTTTGAAATGTAATTACAAAGCATATCAGAAAATTTGCAATTTTGTCAGCATTTGTGATTTGACTTAAAGAATACCTGTTGCTTTGGCATAGTCCAGTAACAAAACACTGAAATTCTGTCAGTCTAGTTTCAAATTCCGAAGGAAGTTTTCGACTAATTTTCATCCTTGGTACTATTGATAAGCTTTCTGACTCAATGAACTTACCACACCATTCATGATTCACCTTGAAAGTATATTACTGTTTCTAGCACATTCTTTTGCTTTTGATGTTAAGGCTTTGCTAGTTATTTCATAAATCTTTGAAATGCTCTTAAAACATAGTCATCAGTCTCAGGATTTTTCCCTTTCCTTGGTCCGAAGAAAAGACTATTTGTCAGATTTGAAAACAGTTTTGTTTTTATACTTTGCCAATGATGTATGCATGCTTCACTTATTATATCCTTTCTACCAGCTGCACAGTTACCTATCTCTTCAGCACACAGAATAACTTTTATATTGAATGCGGCTTCGTATTTAAAACGCTTTTCCAT
This sequence comes from Cryptotermes secundus, assembly GCF_002891405.2. Lineage (NCBI taxonomy): Eukaryota > Metazoa > Arthropoda > Insecta > Blattodea > Kalotermitidae > Cryptotermes > Cryptotermes secundus. Next base: position 1,008,030 of record NW_019725423.1, read on the forward strand.
GTGTAAAAACTGATAGAAAACTGAACACACCTAATGATAAGAATGTCAGACAATGACTGAACTGAAAGTTGGGGGTTTTTGGCTTGATGACTCATTCCAAATATGTTTACATTAGGTTCTTTCCAGGCTATCCCATGGACAGTTTGCAAACTGGTGAATAATTGCTTGAAGTTAAAATACACCTCAGTTTTTTGTCAGGAAAAAATGTGAAAAATGTGCACTTAAATTCAAAGTAATATGGTATTGTGGACAAATGCTAGATGTGTTTTTAGTAGACTATTTGGATGCTGCCTGAAGTGTTTGATGCTAGGGTATTTTGGTCTGTTCAGTAGGAATGAAAGCAGTGAAGGTGCTTTTGGTTTTACACCTGAACCTTCCTCACCAGCCAGCGAAGAGGCTGTATCATCTACACTTACCAAAGAACAGGAAGAAATCAGACGAAGGAGAATTCAAAAGTTTGGCCAGACACACAGTTCAGATTGAGAATGCAGGCGATGTCTTTCAGTCAGTAAGAATTCATATGTATATAAAATTATTTCATGTCTGTGGTATTTTTTTAATGGGTTCGAAAATTATTTATATTAATTTCATATCAGTTTGCTCACACCCTTCTGAGAATTCTTGTTGCCTATTACTTTGTGGTGGAAATTTTACAAAATGTTCAAAGAAACTGATCATTTTATACCTACATACAAGTGCAGAATAATATGTGGGAAATGACATCCACTGCTATTTTCATATACTAAGTGTTTACAAAGTTGGAATATAACCGAGTTATTCTCAAATTAAATATTCCATGTTTTATTACTCAGTGTATGATACTGTAATATATATATATACTTTTCTTGTTTACTTTTTAATATATTGATTTCTCTGAGAAATGTACTGAATAGCCAGAGAAAGGAATGTTGTAATTGCTTCAGGAAAATCTGAGTTAGAAATATTTTTGTTTGCACAGAACTTTGTTTATATCAAGAAAGATTGCTAAATTAGTAAGTCTACAGAGAAAACATGATACATATATGGTTTAGGAAGGACAGTTTCGTAGCTGTAGGTTGTAAGAACAGTACATGAAAATACATGTAAGAAAAAAGGCAGAAAGATATGATGGTTTTAATATTAAAAACTAATAAATTATGTTATTTTGATCCTTAGTGTGTCATTGACTCTTTATTTTGTGTTGTTTTCCCCATGTTTGAAAAGTGTGTACGTGGTATCACAGGAGGGGGGAGTGGTGGGGCCATATCAGCTGTCCTGCATGCACCTCTCATTCAGTTGAAGTATCGAGATTAACACCCTTCAAGAATTTTCTTGTGAATTCTCAGTGATGTTGCCTTCAGAATTAGCTAAGTGGTTTCTCAAAACAGACCAGAAGGGAGGCAGAATTCTTGATATTTTGGTTGAATGAATGATATCCACAGGCTGGGTAGTTCAATTCTGTCACTCCTTCAGGGGTAAGGAGTGATGAGGTTGCATCGCCTGGCTTTCATGTGCCTCCCATTTGGTTGAAATGTCAAAACTTAACGGATTTAAGTCCCCCACTACTTTGGTGCCAGTAGCTGAATTTGAAATTTAAGGTAATGTTATTTGATTTAAGTGAAGCAGTGCTAGGCCTTCAGAACTGCTTGCATCCATGTCATTGTAGTGAGATGTACCAAACGTTATACAGTTAAAATATTTGTTCATTCGTATGCAGTCTTTGGGAATATTAGCTTGAACTCTTGGAGGCTGACAGACATATTAATGTCCTTCTAGATGTAATTCAGGAAACCTTGGCAGTATGAATATCACTGTGAAGGTTAATACAGGATATTACTTATCAAAATTTTGGACGTTTTTGAAACTTGGCAACTGAAAAATACACATGGAAAAACAAAAATAATGAAGGGTACTATCTTGTATGTAGTGCCAAGTAGGTGGAAATCAGTGCTTGGCTTGCCACCTGTTTCCTGCTGGCAACTTGCTTGGCTTACTTTTCAGTCCTGATGATTCATGTGGTATACTTCTCCAAAATATCACTGAAATTGTAGCAGACAACATGATGACATAATGATGTGCCAGTACTGTTAATAGTCACTGCTGTTTGAAAATCACATCCCAGAGTAAAATAACAATAAAACTATGCCCCTGTGGTTAATGTCAAACATATCCAGTTCCTGAAGTGTTGAGGATAGAATAATTTCCAGTCCACAACTGTCCTGCTCCATATATATGTTATCATGATCTAGAGTGACTATGAATGGGGTTTGGATTAGTGACTAGATGTATTGACCACTTAGAGGTTTTAACTACAAATAACTATAACATTATTGCTGATTTCCACACTCAAATCACTCTACGCTCAGTCTGCTATCGTTTGTCATTAGTTGGTAACAGCTCTCAACAATGGTTGTTCCTATGCAGTGTTTTCACAAGATGTTTCTTGGTAACGAATCTTAACAGTGGAGATTCTCAAGGCTTTGCGGTCATTCTATTGTCCACTGTTTAAAACTGCACAACTGAACTCTTGACTAACTGCTCACTTTGAACTTCAGAACCTGACTGCAAATTCTCAATTGAAATATTTTTATAACCACTTTGCATGGACCGAATACCACTCTGTTGCTTAGAAACGGGTTGCATAACCTCATTCTGTTCTGTTCCTGTATGTTATGGGTGGTACCTAGCAACAGATGCTGTTTACAGAGTCAGTGCTTAGCAGTGGGTCTGTATACCACATTATATTTATGTAATACAGAGCTGTTTCGATGTGATCTCTTTCATGGACATGTCCCATCATTCGCAGTACTAGGATCGGTTACTGACAATCCATAATTTAATGTGAAGCCAACAAAATTATATGGACGTATGCATTTTGATTGTCTCACAGCTACCTGTAAATCATTTGGCCAGTCAGGTTGGAGAGAGAGGTGATCCTTGTGTCAACTTGACCTGTACAGATTTGTGCTAGTATCATATGCAGCAAACCAGGAGCCTGTACACATATTTTCTCTTCAGTCTCATACCAGTAAATCATTTAATAGCTACTGATGTGATCTGAAGTGGTAAGTTGGCTATTGTTGATTTCTGTGGATTTAGTTTCCGGATTTTTGTGGCAGTTTATGTTGATGTTCTTGAAACACCAGTTTCCTGTGTAAGGTGTCTTGATGGATTTTCAATGGAAATGTCCAATGTCAGTACTGATTTAATAACATTTTTCTCCAGTAGGCATTCATTCATTTATTTTTAAGAAGCCTGAATGTCACATGCATATTTTTCTATTTTGAAACATCATCATCATCATCAGTAATCTGTCAAGACGACAGGTCCACAGTCTCTTTCAAAACAATTCCTCCACTTCATGCGATCTAGAGCTTTCTCCTTCAAATGACAGTATCCTCTTCTGTCCCCAAGGTCATCCAGCATCTTCTTACGTCTTCTTCCTCGTCTTCTTGTCACTTCTATCCGCCCATCTATCTTTCCTTCGATAGCTTCTTTTAGAAGGCAGTTTCTGCGTAAAACATGACCAATCCAATTAGCCTTCCGTTTTCTTATTTCATGTAGGATATTCCTCTGCTCACTGACTCTAATTAACACTTCTTCATTTCTCACATAATCGGTCCAACTGATCTTCTCCATTCTTCTCCAACACCACATTTCGAAACTTTCCAGATGTTTCTGATCTACTGCCCTAAGTGTCCATGTTTCAGCCCCATACAGAGCTATGCTCCAAATGTAGCATTTCACTAGTTTCTTCCTCAAATTTAAGTCCAATTTGCTGGTAAAAAGATTCTTCTTCTTGCTAAATGCAGCTTTTGCCATGGCAATCCTGGATTTAATTTCACAAGTACACCTTCCATCATCTGTTAACAAGCTACCCAAATATTTAAAACATTTCACATTCTCCACTTGTTTTTGGTCTATCTTTATTGTGACTGGGGTTGGTTGTCTCGAAATTTTCATTACTTTTGTTTTCTCCACATTCATTTCCATGCCATAGCACCTTCCAATTTCAATTAGTCTATCAATCATGCCCTGTAGCACAGTTTCTTCCTTAGCCATTAACACAAGGTCATCTGCATATTTCACAGTTTGAATAATTTGCCCTCCTACTTTGAAGTCACCGAGCCCATCCAGAGCTTCCTTGGTAAGGCATTCGCTGTACAAGTTGAACAGAATTGGTGATAAACAGCATCCTTGTCGAACTCCTCTTCCAATCTGCACACTTCCTGTCTCCCCCCTGTCCAGTCGTACTCTAACTTTCTGATCCATGTACAATTTGCTAATCAATCTTCTTTCATGCCAATCGATACCTGTTTCTTTCAGGATCTGCATTAATTTGGTCCAGTTTACCCGGTCAAATGCCTTCTGCCAGTCTATGAAGCAAACACACAGTTCTTCATCTATCTCCAAAGTTCGTTCCGCTATAATTCTCATCATCCCAATTGCATCCCTGGTTCCTTTTCCTCTTCTAAATCCAAACTGATCTTCTCCAAGTACATCCTCTATTTTCCTTTCAATTCTTCTTTTAAGTATCTTTGCTATTATCTTTGCTGTATGTGCAATAAGACTTATTGTGCGATGGTCGCTGCATTTTGTAGCTTTTGTCTTTTTCTTTAAGGCAATCATTGTAACTTCTGTAAAGTCCTTGGGCCACTCTCCACTTTCATATATGGTGTTCATTAGTTTTGTCAGTGTTTTCAAACCACCTTCTCCCAGTAACTTGAGCACATCTCCAGGTACATCATCATCTCCTGTAGCCTTTCCCTTCCTCATTTCCTTGATAGCTTTTTCCACCTCACTTTGTAAAATATATGGTCCTTTCTCGTCTGTATCTACTTCTTCTTCCGGTTCAACTTCTAAGGTTTCTGGCCGATTAGGTCGATCATATAGTTCTGAAATATAATTTTCCCAAATTTTCAGCACTTGCCTCTGATCTACTATTCTATTCCCCTGGGAGTCTTCGATGCCAACATTTTGAATCCCATGATTCTCTTTCCATCCTAGTTCTTTTGTCTTCATGTACATCAAATCATAACGGCCTGTTCTTTGAAATTCCATAATCTCATTACATATCTTCTCAAGATATTCCTTTTTGGCCCTGTCCGTGGCTCTTTTCAATTCATTCCTCAGTCTCCTGTATTTCCTCCTGCCTTCTTCATTGTTGACATTCTTCCATTTCCTTCGCTCCTCCATTTTACTCATCATCTCCTGTGTAACCCATGGTTTTCTTGCTATCTTCTCAACTTTACCTACCAAATCACTGATAGTATCTAACATGCATTCTTTTATATCGTTCCACTGCGCTTCAGCATTTCCGCTTTCACCTTCAATTGCACCGAGTTTCTCTTCTAGAGTCTCTTGCACGCTTTGTCTTTGAGCATATAACTTCTCCAAATCCCATCTGGGTCTGCGCTTTCGAAATCCTATAATTTTCTTCAACCTGGTTCGGAACTTGGCAACCAGCAAGTTGTGGTCAGAGTCAATGTCTGCCCCAGGAAGCGTCTTCACATCCTTCACACTGTTTCTGAATCGATGTTTCACAAGGATGTAGTCCAGCTGATGCCTCTTCCAATCCCCAGGTGCCTTCCATGTGTAAATTCTTCTCTTTGGCTTCTTGAACCAAGTGTTGGTAACAATCAATCCATTTCGTTCACAAAAGTCAATAAGCATTTGACCTCTGTGATTCCGTCTTCCTAGTCCATGTGATCCAACAATATTCTGATATGGTTCATCTCCAACAATGCTGTTCCAGTCTCCCAATATGATGCTGTTTGTGTCTCCTCTTCCATCTTCCTGAAGAATTTCTTCAATTGTGTCATACACTTTTTCCACTTCATCATCTTCATACTCTGATGTTGGCATGTACACTTGTATAATCAGTATATCTACCGGTTCCGCCTTTAACTTCAGAGCAATAATTCTGTCATTACAAGCAATCTTCTTAACAACACTCCTCACTACACTTTTATGCACCACTATTGCCACACCTCTTTCAGCCCGTTCACCTCCGGAATAATACACTGTATAATCACCGCTTCTTATTTCACCTTGTCCTTTCCACCGCACTTCGCTGACACCTAGAACAGACACTTCATTCTTCTGCATTTCCGTTTTCAAATTCTCCAATTTTCCTGCTTGATTCAAGGTCCTGACATTCCATGTTCCAATCTTGTATCCATGCTGTTTCTTCTGATCTTCGCACTTTTTCTTGTTGTAACGCCTGCATGACATTTCCTCTAGAAACACTCCCCCCCGGAGATCCGATTGGGGGAGTAGTTTACCTCCGGATTGTTTTGCCTCCAGAGGAAACATCTCGCATATATGGTATCTCTGTTTTTGGAAAGAGACTATCCAGGAAAAGTGATAATGTGGTAGTTTTTCCATTTGCTTTCCACATCGCAGTACAGCAGCCGTTCAAACCACTCTGGTCACGCCTGCTGCTATACGAACTTGAACCATCTCGAGCATCATTTGCTCTGTGCTTCAAGTCGCTACTGATGACGCTGCTTCCGGCATCAGTTTTTGGTGTGTCTCTTCGTCTGATGCCTACCCTTTGACCTGTCCAGCAAGGGAGGCCCTGCCAATAGCTACGCTACCGCTGGTATAGCTCTCAGGGTCCTTGGCATACTCAAACCCCCTGACTACGATAAGGTTGAGACACCAACGGGAACATCTAAAATTTATGCCTGAATCTTCTTACTCTTCTTATGTAACCCATTTTCACATGGGTATCATGTAAATACGAATTCCAATGTTTATATCACACTTGGGATTTTGATATGAAGTAAAGTGACTTGTTTAAATCAGTAATGGGAAGGGGGGATGAGGATTTGTGAGTGGGGCAGCATAAAATGTACAAGGTCACTTCATGGTACTCTTCAGCTATTTCTTGGGATGATAGTGAAGAGAAGATATAATGTATGTAGGCTCTTGATTTGTACCAATACAATTCTTTGCTATCATCTGCCTCTCTCCGCTGAACAGCTGTACTGCACAAGTAAAATTTCAGAAGCTCAAACTCTGTTCCATATATATAGGTATGAATATCACAGGAGAAAAGTAAAAGATAATATTGTTTTCACATGATAGTGATGCTGATATTACATGAGATATGTGAGTAAACACTGCAGCATCTCTGATAATAGATTTTTTTGCTCATAATTGGTTTTGTATCCATTGTATGTTTATCAATGATAGAATTCTTCATTACTTCACACTAGGCCACAGTTAGGAATGATTCTACCTCCATGCATTACATGGGGCCAGGCACTGACCATGTTTCTTTTCAAAATTTAGTATGTACTGTACACTTTGAGGTTGAGGTTCACACTTTAAATTTATTAAACTTGTACTGTAATTATACAAATACAAGTTGTATAATGAAGCAACCATGGAGAAATAGTTCTGTGCTGAAAGGAATATTTGTGGCCTGATTGTATATTCTATTTGCTGTTTCATGAATTTTCATGTTCAGCAATTCAGAATTATTTTCTAAAAATCAGTGTCTGTGTATGTAGTTTGGTAACCTGCTAAATATGAGTGAATTTTAGGTCATGTATCAGACTTATGTGAAGAATTCTATTACTGCAAAATTTATCAGTAATTTTATAATAGAAAATTTGGCACTAGATGGTTTTTGGTAGTAATTTCACATACAAATTAAGGAGCAATTATGTCTCAACATTTTTACAACATTACCTTTCTCTGGAGTAGAGCTGTAAAGTAGATGAATATATAAAACTGCTCATTTTGAAGGATAATGAAATGTTCTAGTACATGGTTCTAAAAGCTGTGGATTTGATTGCTGATAGGTATATAGTGACAGCAGCAGTGACAGTGGTTCATGTCCATTGTGCTGTTAATGTTAGTATATAAAATATCACATTTCCAAAAATTGATGCCAAATATTTGTTCTCTTGTTGTAAGTTTAGATAAAAATAACTGTCTCCCAAAGTTTTTGAAAATATGTTACAAACTGTATGATTGTTTTGATTCACAGAACTCCACATACTCTTAGTTGTTAATGCCATCTGGTACTTTCAGAAGCCATCATTGCAACTAGTGAAATATTTCTGTACCAGTCTGTGGTCACAGTAAATTATGTAGGGTTATACTTCAGTGCATTTAGTAGCAATTTGTGATATCAAGGTTCACAAGACATTATTTTGAAATTGTTCATTACTGTCATAACATCACAAATATTCTGTATTGATCAGTTGACAGACATGTACCACACTTCCAGACTTATTTTCTTATACCTTATTTCTTTTCTCTGAGAATTAATCTGCATCATGAAGAATGAATGGCAGCAGCATTATATTATTTCATGTTAGAAATTCAGAATGTACAGATACTTGCGGAGGCCATAATAAATAATTGTTGCACAAACTCAGTATTACTTGTTTTCTGGCATGAAAAGACTGCTGTGGTTGAATGCCATTTGTTTCCATCATAGGTACTTATTGGTAGAAAAGTGGGTGTATTAAGGTTTACTTGTGTAGGCAATTTATCTGTAACGAATTTCTGTGCATTTAAGATCCCTTTATTACAGTAATTTGCTCTTCCAAGATATATACAGTTACTTAGAACCGGTTTTTAATAATGTAGCTTTTCAAATTATGACATTCCTGAGATACAAGATTCATTCAGTGCTGAATGTTGAGCTCAGGGTCTTGTGGGATGTAATGTCGTGTAGTTTGGTAGGTAGGTACCAGCATTTCAGAGGAGTCAGCCACCCTGTCTACTATCCTCAAAGTTTTGCAGAGGTTGGGTTGCTATCAGAAGTGACACACATACAACCTAAACACATTACAAATAAAACTTACCAGATCTGTTGTTCTTTCACACACACTCCTGGCACCTGTATACAAAGTTTACATTCATGTGTTTAAGTTCTTATGCAGAAATAAAGTAAACCCGAAGCTTCAGATATTAATCTCCTGTGCAAGCATCTGAAAATTTTGAAGGAGCCTGGATGAAACACTTGGTATAGCGACTAGCTACAGACTGGATGACCGAGAGCTTGGAGTTTGAGTCCTGGTAAGGCCAAGAATTTTCTCTTGTCCACATTATCCAGATTGGCCCTGGGGCCCACCCAGCCTCCTATCCAATATATATTGGGGGCTGTATCCCCAGGGACTGGGGTGTGAAATTGACCACTCACCTCCAACTAGTGCCAAGGTCAAGAAAACTTGGATCTATACATCCATTCCCCCATATGTCTTCATGGCATAGTTCTTAATTATTTAAGCACAAGGACTTTACCTTTTTACTTAGCATTTCAATTTGTATGTTTCTTTGTTGAATTTTTTGGGGGGGAGGGGCCTTGTGTGCCCCTGCCCCATCCAGTAACAATGCTGTCTTAATATGAAGGTTGTTCAGAAGAAACATATTCATAGTGCTGGTAGGAAATATGCCCAGCTGCAGATGATATCATGGCCTGTGTGCATGACACCAGCAAGTGACAACAAGCTATGCATCAGGGCAGATGCAGTACAGCAAAGGGAAACTACCAACATTCTATTACTGCCCTCTTAGTGCCCTTACGTTGCGGCTCCATCTGAATAGTAGTGCAGGGAGTGGAAGTTGATGGCTTTGATGACCACTTTGACGCTGTCCTACCTGGTGTTGCCGCTTCTGAAGTTGCTAGGTTCTAGCTCGTTTCAGCTTGACCCAGCTCCACCGCTTCTTCCTTCCGTTGAGATTATTGGGGGTTGGATTTTATGATTGGATCTGATAGCATGGGCGCCAGCAAACAGCTAGAGACTGTTTACGATTCACAGTAAATGGGGAAGTAGTGAGCATGTGAAAGCTGACGGTGGGTTTGACTAGACAGTGGAGATGAGTCTCTCTTCAGGTCGGATACGGGTTAGGCTCGGACAAGTGAGGGTGAAGCACCTCTAATTAACACAATTCACTGTACCACCACAACACTTTATTGTTGTTCTTCTTAGGGACACTTGGCTGCATAAATTCTCACAATCTGATTTAGTTTTGGCTTACAAGCAGCTGGGGTTACAAAAAAATGCACTCGATCAGCTCAACTTATAATCATCCTCTTATGGATTAAGCTAAATCTCAATGAGTCGTAATGAGGGAAAAATTTTGTAGTTCTTAGAATTATCTTTTAGCGCGTGTGATGCTGGGTTTGCCTCCACCAAGTTCTAAAGTTGATAGATAACTAAAATCTGTCGATCCAGAGGTCCTAACTGAGTTGTATCTGCCTATTCTCCTCTCCTCCTAATTTCCCTGATAGGCTGATTCAAATAAGGGGAGTTGGCTTAATATTTGGTTCCGGCCAATGACAGATCGTTTTTAAGGGAATTTCTCCCTAAAAGACCAAACGGCGAAATTGACAGCGATGCAACTTATGAGGGGTCGCTAATGATCTCCTGGCACTCCCACTTTTGACTTACGGCTGGTAGGGACTGTCACTTCTCGAATTCTCAAAGTGGCTTGCCACCATAAGTCTAATTCTCAATTTCTAAAGAAACTCAGTGGGGTTTCTTGAAGTATCATTTTCTGCCCTTCTGGAAAATAACACCAGATACTTGGACACAAGGACTAGCAGATGTCCTTGTCCGCGCAAGTTTGGTCTATGTACTCATTGCCTATTCCGTGTTCTTACAGTGTGTCTTAAACCTTCGTTTCTTCATAAATTCCTATTATTAACTCTATCAGCTACTGAAATAAAAAGGGGGGGGGGAAGGATTTTAATGGTGCCGTTACAATTCCTGGTGTGGAATGTGGCCGTCCAGGGCTAGTGATTTGTCAACTGAATTCCTTGGAGCTAAGGGTTTGTAAATCAGCTGAAATTCATGAGACATTGCATGTTGTGTATGGAAATGCATTTGTCTCAACAGTGGTGGAGTGGCATCAGAAGTTTCATTCAGAATGGCAGGGAACCAGGCCAGGCCCACACCATAGCATCCAAGAATACTGCTGATATGAAGGAACCTGTTCACTCCACCCCATAAAATGTGCATATGTCACTGTGTGATCACCTTATGTTTGGCCCCCTCAGGAATGTGCTAAGGACCATAGGTTTAGGTGGGATAAAGATGGCAAGGCCACAGTGGTCTCCCATAGAGTTCTTTGCTTAGAGGATCCAGTGGCTAATGTGAAAATAAGATTCCTGCCTCACTGCCCATGTGACTGTTCTTAACAGCCTACTGCTCCTTCACCAAGAACAGTCCCAAAATGTGTTTCAGTTGAACAGGTCTTGTGTATTTACTCTCCTGTGAATAGTGCTTTTATGTGTAATGTAACACCCTAAAATTTGGGCTTGAAACTTCATATTTTTCTTGCAAAACCACTTTCCACATACTTTTATCATACATGGGAGCCAGGATATCGTAGTCAGTATAGCGACTGCCTCTTGGCTGGACAATTGAGGTGTCAGAGTTCGAATCCTAGTAGGGTCAAGAATTTTCACTTCTCCAATCGTCCAGACTGGCTCTGGGGTCCACCCAACCTCCTATATAATGGGTACTGTGGGTAAAGCAGCCAGGACATGAAGCTGACCACTCACCTCCAGCTAGTTTCTGAGGTCAAGAAAATGTGGATCTATGCCCCATATGTTTTCATGGTGTAGTGCTCAGTATAGTTAAGTACAGGGATAACTTTACCTTACCTTAGATGGGAAACAATTTCAAAAGGAATGTTTTTAAGTGGGGTCCACCATAAATGCATTCATGTGTGCGTTAGATATTGTGGATATATTTGCTTGTTGGTTCTTTTGGATGTCAGGGGTGAGTATTAGTTATAGTTTACATATTTACACTCTTTGTTGTACATAGGCTTATACTGGGTTATATTTTTGTGAAGTTATTATGATTCCTTTTTTGTATTAATATTTGTTTGTTACAGAAACAGTTTTAGTGAGGCTTTGATCAAATATAAGTACAGTTACTGTACCCTGTTTGCAGAGTACCTTGGTTGTAGTATGGGAACAGTATATGACTGAAATCCCGCTTTACTTTTATGTCCTGACTATTGTATTGTGTTGTTTGTATATGAGAGTAGTCTGTCCTGGTGTCTGACATTATCAGCTATTGAAGTCTTACACATCTGGATTATAAAACTCTGTTATTTAGTGACTATCAAGAATTGTTGCCACAGTTAAGCATAAAGCCAGAGTGTTTCCATGGTGAAAGGACTGAAGCTATCCTGTTTGTAGATACATTATTTTGTTAAAATCACTAATTATGGAATATTGTCATAAACTTATTCATGGCTATCATTGTGATTACAGGTATCATTGTCTTACATTGCATTGTGCATTTGGATTTAGGGTATAAATTGACCCTCAGTTTCAGTGTTTAATTATTGAGGATTGATATGACAGTGTAAATTAAATTAAATTATCATGTGGAAGAGGTCTTGAAACTTAGTTATTTTGGAAGGTGTTGAGAGAAGTATTCTCAGCTTCCCTACCACTGAACTGTCATCCTTCCAATCTGTCATCATCTGCCATATGAAGTTTGATTCAAATCATTTGAGTACTTAGGATGCTTTACTTGTGTGTGGATGGATAGAATTAATGAAACTATGAAGACTGTTCAAGTTGTTTGTTTCGCGGTCGTTGTCTAGCAACGGGGCTGATCATACTACAGTATTGTCTTCTGGGATGTTCACACCATCAAACTACACGGCGTTACATTCCATAAGAATTTACTTTTCATGGTCATCGCTGTAAGAACCTCAAATCCGGCGAAATATAACTACGTACTTCACGCGCCTAATGAAACTACACATCTAATTTCTGACTGGGCTCACGGTGTCATAACCCAGAGGACTACCCCCTTGAAAACCTCAGATATTATACTAAAAATATTGTACAGGAAACCAATTACAAATTTAGTGAAACATATCAACAATGTATTAATGAATAACTTACGAAGAAAGGAATTCTCTACGTTAAAATCTTCGACATACCGTGAAATAGTATAGCCAGATATTTGTAACTGTTCGAAGTGGAATCTCTCTTTAACACTCATCTTTGAACCCTTAGACCTATACAAAAATCCATAACCAACAGCGAGGGTAACGTTCGTGGAAAGCACCACTGTTTGAAAGTGTGTAACGCCTTATGGGAAGTTCTGGTTAAAGGAACTGCGCCCTCTGCTTACATTCATCAGAGCCTAAGTTGCCTGACCCATCACTAAGGAGGAAGCAGAAGAAACACTCTGTACATACTGCATTCAAAATAAGAGAAAATATGAACAATTGTCGCGAAAGAAACACCGCGATGGTTATTTAAAAATTATGCAACTGCCCTCAGATGCCAATGAAGTCCTCCCTCATCAAAAATAAATATCTTCCAATGGAAGCCACGCTTTTTCCCCGTGTGTACAGAAATCAGATGTGCGGGTACATACAAGCAAATACCGTGTTTAGTAGGGGGCACGCAGTAACTCTATTGGGTCAGGTACTATGCAACAATCCGGAAGGTCACGGGTTCGATTCCCGATGAGATCATTGAATTTTTCAATTGGCCTAATCCTTCCAGCCGCACTATGGCCCTGCGGTAGACTCAGCCTCTGACAGAAATGAATACCAGGAAAGGGTGGCTGGGGCGTAATGCTGACCTCACCTCCATCTATAAGTTGATTGTCTAGAAAATGTGGGGGCCTCGACGTCTCGCATTCCTATGGGTTTCCACGACCTAGCTATAAGTGAAGTTCGAATGACCAATGAGTATGAAATGTTGCTAAAGTAAACTGCTCTGACCTTATACAGGGTGATTCACGAAGTCTTACCCCGGATTATGGTACATATTCCTGGGGTTATTTCCTGCAAAATTTCGTTATAAACTTATGGTCGATTTTCAATAGTTACGGAGTAACAATAGATTTTCGAAACGCATCATTGTGATTGCAGCGCTGTGCTTCAGCATGGGCGATCATACGTTCCAGTCAGCAATGTCAGCAGATAAGGTAGACCGGTTTGAATGTTGCGCGTAGGTAGATAGGCAGAGCGGTTCATACGCGTGCGACGCATTGTGTTGACGTGCAGGGAGACATTTTTGAAAATCTCATGTAAATCCAGTCGTCTTGTAAAGCACTACAGTTTAAAGGAAACAGATTATTAGAAGGGTGTGATATGCAACCATTGGTATGTTTACAGAATGGGATGTTGAAAATAATGTAATTTTGTAACACAAAATCGATGAAAAATGTTGCACAATGCAAAATTAAGAAATTGAAAAAAAAAATGGTTTTAGAATGCTTCTTTCCTAAAATATTAACGATTTAAAAGGTGTTTGTATTGTATTTCTAATTTGTTTTGACTGAAATAAGAAAAAAAAATTCGCCAGTTTTCAAATTACTGTATCTCTTTAATTATGAGTTGGATACCATTAGTACAGGGTGATTCAGAAAGATGGACACAATTTCAATTGGCTATATTTCCTGAACTACATGTTGCATTTGAATTCTGTAAAGTACATTTGAAAGAGGATGTTGTAAAGTTTCTAACACTACAGCTAGAGCACTCCAGCACCGCGCCAGTTGTAAGCGAGATGGCCACTATGCAACACAAGATTTTTTTGCATTCGTGAGTTCAGTAAAAGTGAGTCTGCGACTGCGGTGCAGCGTGCATTTAACATCCAACCTCCAACGAGGAAGAGAATTTATCTTGGAATTAACAATTTGATGAAACTGGCTCTTTGTATAAGGGTAAAAGCAAAGTGACGCAAGAAATTGGTCATCGAGTGTGAGATGAATTCAGCTAACGTCTAGATGTTATCCGTGCAGCTGGAGGGGGGCACATTGAACATCTATAAACTTCCATGTGTGTGTAATCAAATATAATTTACAGAATTCAAATGCAACATATAATTCAGGAAATATAGCCAATTGAAATTGTGTCCATCTTTCTGAATCACCCTGTATATTAACATTTTTTGTTCCAAATTACCTCAGGAATGCCCTCCCTAAGTGGAGATAAAACTTCGTGAATCACCCTGTATACATTTCCATAGTCTTAGTCAATTCAGACAGGCCTGTATGTAGTTGGCAAATCACATATCCGAACTTAAATAACTCGGTCCCTGTAGTAAGTAACGCATTCATTAATTGGAAGCTCTGCTGCATGTTCTTGAAGATAGCTCCTCCAAGGTAGTTTCGCGTGTCAGGGACTAGACTAGTAGGAAGTAACTATTCGTTGAAGTTAGGTGGTGTTGAAAGGGGCTCTCAAAGTTTTGGCTGTCAAGTGCTCGCTGCCATGTGGCGGGGCCTTCAGATGTTACATTTGAGTTACGACGTAGAAGGAAAACTTCCATTTCAGTTTAATAAGAGAAACTCTTAAAGAGATTTTAATTAAAATGTTAAGAAATATTGTGTCTGCAATGAAAGTAATAGAAGCGGGCGAATGCTGAGGGTTCTTTAGCAAAATAATGGAAATATTGAAGGAGACAACTGTTAGCAGAAATCTGAATTTAAGTTCGAGATGGCTTGTGGACCAAATTGCAATATGGGTGATTTTAGTATAGGCTGTCCACAGTCAAGTCCGAAACTCGTGCCACAAACTTGACCAATGGCAAATTTTTGCATAACAATTTCGTTTATTGTTGTTTAATTTTGTGTTTCTTCTTCCACATCAGTTTCCATGTTTCTTTCTTTCGTATTGTTTCTTCTTTTTATTTTTTCACGTGAACACATCCGTAGACGGAAGCAACATTTAACGACTTGTTTTATATTCTCTGATAAAGAAGGGCGCAGCATCTGTATAGGCACTTCAGAACGATAACTCACTGACTACACAAAATGCAAGCGGACGTCCTTCTGGGTCCCTCACAGCACGATGAAAATAAAACTTATATTTAGGTGTTACTCCAACAGACATAATATTTTAATGGTTTTCTCCATTATTTGACATGATGCATTGGTTGAGGCACTATACTACAAGTCGGAAGATCGCGGGTTTGAGTCCTCATGAGGTCTTTGGATTTTACAATTGACCTAAACCTTCCAGCCGCAATATGGCCTTGAGGTCGATTCAGACTCTAACAGAAATGAATGCAAGCAATCTTTTTGGGGCAAAGGGTGGCCGATGCGTAAGGCTGACAACCTCACTGGCACCTGTGAGCTAATTGTCCAGAAAATATGGGAGTCTCGACGTCTCACAGCCCTGTGGGCCTCTACGGCTTGTTACAACGATAGCTTTACCTGTATAACTTTTCCTGCCCCATGGTACCTGAGCATGATGTTGCGAATATAAAACTAATATTAGAAATGATGGGTAATTACATGGAAGCGGAAACAAGAAGAAACAAGATTTTCTTAAAATTATCTCTCAGGATTTTGAGTGTCACCGTTCATAGAATGCTCACACAAATTTCCGGTCAAAATACTATTGATGTCACATTATTCTGTGCTTGGTAAGCAACCAGATAAAGGAATCAATTTGTGGTAGATGGAAGCAGTACGCTCCTCCGAAACATTGATATTCATATGCATTACGTCGTGCCATAGTCCAGAAGACACCCGTGAAATATAACGTATTAGACATCGTGCAGAAAGAGAAAGTTCTTCAGCAGCATTTTTCGCTGTTAATGTACTGTATCAGAATTTTTATTTTATACAACTAAATATTTTGAAACTCGGGCTGGAAGTGCATCAAAACGTAATAGCCTACGCAGTGATTCAGCATGGCAGGCAGTGTGATTGGTATTAAAAGAACATTGTAATATTAAATCAGTTCTAAAATTCATGCCATTCTTCTTTGTGTCTTGATCTATTGCTTATAAAGTAGGCTTATAGGGTAACTTCAAGTGGATGGAACCAGCGGGTAAATATTTGTAGTACTGTTTTTTAGATTACTAGTAATACTGGCCATTATCATAAATTTGGAAGTCTTTTTTATTAAGATTAGTTTTTGAAGCGAGGTTCAAAAGACTAGTCACATTTTGATTTTGTGCAGTGGAGCAGCTCTGGATAAGAATACATTTCTAACAGCTTTCCGAGAAGGCAGGCAGCAGACCTTTTCCAAGCACCACGAACATGCCTGTGTCGCAGAATAATTTCTGGGGATATTACCATGAAGCTATAAGGTGGCCAAATCATATTAATCGCTGGCGACGAGAGTAACTTGGCCGCAAGATCCATTCGGTCCTGTCCAGCCACTGGCTTGAGGGTGAACAGGACAACGTGGAGCCTTCGCGCGATTCGATGCAACACTTCAGGTTGGAATGCAATTACAAAGAAAACAAGACGTTCTGTCAAGAACAAATCGTCTGCCTTCCTCTGATACGACACGAACTGCGTATAAAACGAAGAAAATTATGGAAATACACGACTCCAACAGCCATAAGAGAGCAAAATATGGCCATGAGTTCAGCGGGACACGGAACCATGAAGGACTGTGCTGTCGAGGACCAGCAGCAAGATGATCTCATAATCCTTCCAGATATGACACGTGAAAGCACAGTAAATGAAAGAATTTGCAGGGGGATACAGACAGCAAGAAGCTCTGGGAAGAACCTCATGGGAAATGAAAACAATTAGGGAGACATACGCAGAAAGACGATCCCATAAGCCTAATGTATATGCACAATACTTATTTAATGTATAATATTTGATACAATTACTTTTTTCTTCAGGAAATTGAGTCATGTTTGACCCTTATGTAAGATAGAGTTTATGTTCGGGCCAAGGAGGTCCACAATTAAATTAACTACACAATGTCTGATTGAAATTCCCTATACCAGATTTAATCGAAATATATTAAATAATTTCGAAGATTAGGCATGGCTGACAGACTGATAGGATTTTTCCATTACGCGTTTGTTTTACGCATCTCATGCAAAGAACTCTTGAAATTATCATGGACGTTGCCGATCATCGTCACGTGTACGTCACGGGATCTGAAGGAGGACTCGGTCATACGTGCAAATTGGGCTCAAGAAGGAACAGTATTCTTCATGGAACACCGTGCTTCACGCCCCTTTTCTGGTATCATTTATTTTGTTTCACGTCCTAGGTTGGAGTGGAAATTCAGAACAAACAAATCGCCTGTAGTAGCAGGTGTCACATCCNGCATGGATGTTTAGTTTGTGGATGTGCATTTTTCTGTGTTTGTGTACAGGTAGAGGCCTTGCGACGAGCTGATCACCCGCCCAAGGAGTCCTACCGAATGTGTAAGATATAGAAAAACCGAAGTGAACGGAGAAGTTCATGGAGGTAGGCCTAGGCCCACTGGGGCTGTAGTGCCAAGAAAAAAAAAATTAAATCAAATCAAATCGTCTTTTGATTGAAGTAGTTTTCGTGAGTTTATAGTATCTGCAGTGGCTGCATTGTTAGGTGCCTCATCTTAAAAAAATAAAGAATTGGTCCGTTTGTAGGTCCTTATTCTTATATCAGAGTAGAGGTTCGTGGTTCGGATGCTTATTGAAATAATGTTACGTTTACTTATTTTCTTCTGCATCTATGCGGCTAATTGGTACTGCAATAGAACCTACTTTCTAGCAGGACACTGCCGAACTAAAGACTTTTCGCGGTTTTCCTCAGTGTTTTCATGAAAACGACGGTTTAATACGTCAATTAGGCCATAACCGTTTCCTTTCAAGTCCTCATAATTCATCGGTCATCCTGTGTCCGATGCTATATAGTTTTCATACTGAAAGCGTCGTTAAATAACCAATGAACAAGGGTAATATTGTTTTATTTTGTCGTAATTCCTTCTATGGCCTGTTGTAAGATTAAGGTTTAGAGATGTGGTACAGAGTTTAAAACTCAGCCTACTGAATTCTAAAGCTACGGGATGGATGACAGAGGGGTAGGAGTTCGAGTCCTCATAGGGTCAAGAATTTTCTCTTCTCCACGTCGTCCAGACCGCCTCCGGGGCCCACCCAGCTTCCTATCCTGGGGGCTCTTTCTCTGGGGTGAAGCGACAGGGTCGTGAAGCTGACCGTTCACCTCCAACTAGTGCTGAGGTCAAGAAAATGCGGATCTAAACATCCACTCCCCCATACGCCTTCATGGCCTAATGGTTAATTAGTTAAGCACAGAGACAACTTTACCTTTTTGCTGAGTTCTAGTTGAATGAGTTTAACTAGTTGTTACGGAACGGAGTCTGACAATTTTGTTGGGTTATCACCTGAGGTATTGTGCGTGATGACTGCACAGATAAACCGAAATCGTTAAGGAGAAATTTATGTAACTTGGCTGGTTCCCATCCAGGATGGCTTCTGCTTGCCTCTCGTCATATCTAGTTTCTAATATCCGAGCTCAGCAATAAAAGTTGAACGACCCGTGATGTAATATAGAGATCCCATGAATCCGTTTCAGATGTTTGCTACATGACGTATTGTCTAGACAGAACCGTCTCCCTTTGTCAAGATTCTGGCAAAAGCACTAAAACTTGCGGTAGCGTGAATCGAATTTTGAGACTCAGTTTATACCGTAAAACAGCTACTTCAAAATACATATTTTGTACACGTACCGAAGTGTTTCTGAGCAACTGCCACGGTTCCCAAATTTTAGTTACATTTATATCCTGTATATTATATTATAGATTATGTAAAGGTAAAGCTATCCCTGTAACAGGCCGTGGAGGCCCATAGAGTTGTGAGACGTCGAGGCTCCCACATTTTCTAGACGATCGGCTCACAGATGGCGGGGAGCTTGTCAGCCTTACGCGCCGGCCGCCCTTTACCTCCTAGGAAGATTTCTGGTACTCATTTCTGTTAGAGACTGAGTCGACCCGAGGACCATAGTGCGGCTGAAAGGATTAGGTCAAATAAAGTTTCCAATTACTTCATCGGGAATCTAACCAGCGACCTTTTGGGTTGTAGTATAGTACCCCAACCAACTACGCTACCGCGTGCCCCCATACAAAAATGTTGCGGCTGCGCTACAGACTTGTACGTGCGTGGTTCTCTCTCCGAGTCTCGGTCGGGACATGGGCTATCCTGACCGAAGTTTTCGCGGTCTTCCTCAGCTTCTGCAGGCAAGTGCCGGGATAATACCTCAGGTAGGCCATGACCTCTCAAATTTCTTCCAAGTCATTTCTCGTCCTTCTTCTTATGATTAGACCTATGTAGTGTAGATGTTGAACGCGCAGTAAAATAATACCCCGAAAAAGTACACATGAAAAAAAAATAGCCTATGTTAAAACTAGGGAATATTTTTGCCTTTCTTTTTCCTTTATCTTCTTAATAATTCGTATTTGAGCATACCGTTGCAAGAAATCTCTCTGAATGAGTTAATTACGATCACCAGTGTAACATTTCTGACAATTTGAATCCTTCTCTATTCCTGTACATAATTTGACTGCATGTATTAATTGTGGACTATATGATTTTTTTATATTGTGTTTACATAAAGACGTCATGTTTTAAATATACATGAATACAGTTGGGAGGCTCGCGGTAGCATAGTTGGTTGAGGCACTATGCTACAAACCGGAAGGTCGCGTGTTTGAGTCCCGATGGGGTGGATTTTTTCAATTTACCTGATCCTTCCAGCTGTAATATGGCTCTAGGGTCGACTATGTCTCTAACAGAAATGAGTACCAGGAATCTTCTTTGAGGTAAAGGGCGGCCGGTGCGTAAGACTGACAAACTTGTCGCCGACTGTCTAGAAAATGTGGGAGCCTCGACGTCTCACAACCCTATGGGCCTTCACGACCTGTTACAGGGACAGCTTTACCTTTTTACAGTTGCTACTAATAATTAGTTTTTTATAATTTATTTCTAACGTCCAACCTGAGACATGCAGGTTATTAGTTATCGAGAAAGTGACTTTTACCTGATCCGTCGCTTAGGTTTCGGAAGCACCGTTCTATTTCGTTTAATTTCCTAGCCCGGTCTCAAGGGCACTACCGCTCTCGATGCTCTGTAGCGAAATCTCAAGAACAACACTTTAATGTGTCTCACTCCGGGAGGCTGAGAGGCTTGATAGGCAGTGAGTTCGGTAAGGAGTGTAAGAAATCCATCACAGTGGAGCAAGTAGATACTGGCTGAAGCTATATATAATTTGCTTCCCAAATTTGAACTAGTTTGCCTCTTTATAAACACCGCTTACCTAGGCTGAAAGTTTCTACTTATGTCGTTACTTTATTCTGTTTACTTTCTCGCAGAAAAAATTATTCCGATATTTTTTTTCCTTAGTGAATATTTATGTGATGGTTGGTTCAGGCAAATTCCATTTACCGGCCTATTCGTAAATAGTAGGAAAAAAGAAAAGAAAAAACTCCGTGGTTGTAGTCCTCAAACGAACTATACCAACCGCCTCTGTGGTCTAGTGGTCAGAGTTCCTGGTTCCGGTCCTGAGGTCCCGGGTTCGATTCCCGGCTCTGCCATATTTTCTGAGAAGTAGTGGGTCTGGAACTGGGTCCACTCAGCCTCGTGAGGATAACTGAGGCGCTATTTCAAGGAAATAGCGGCTCCGGTCTAGAAAACCCGCAACGTGTGTTGCGGGAATGTCTTTACCGACCCGTTGCCTAACAATGGGTACACACGTCACAATATTATATATTATGTCATATATTTATTTCAAAGAAGAAAGCCTAGCTACAACGAAAAACGGTGCCCAAGTTGCAGTCGTCATATATAAGCGATGTGCCATCTGATGTCACTAGTAGACTTTATTGCTTTCTTTAGTCAGTAAAGGCTGAGCAGAAGAGATCTCAGTGTACGTAACTGAGTGCACTAAAAAGGGCTTTTGCAATTTGTGAATAGATACTAGTAAAAGTGACTCTCCTAGGAGGATATAAAGAAATCACATGTCATCTGGAGTTGCTGACATATAATGAAGCGCCTATTGTAATGGTATTTCCATTGCCGCGCCATAGCTCAAGCGGTTAGTCGCTGGTTTCCTACCGCGGTGGCCCGGGTTCGATCCCGGGTCTGGTCAAGTGGGATTTGTGGTGGAGAAAGTGGCGCTGGGGTAGGTTTTCTCCGAGTACTTCGGTTTCCCCTCCCAATCTTCATTCCACCAATTGCTCCACAATCACCCTCACCTATCATCTGGGGCTGGTAAAATAGACCAGAAGTGGCCGCAGTACAAGGGACTTAGTCCCATCCCACTAGCAATAAAAATGATATTCCCCTGAAAAAAAATATATACTGGCATGCAGAAGCTGGTGTAATTTTACAAAACAGAATTTATGAAATAATTGTTATTGGCTCACTAATGAAATTAGACATATTAGCAAAGCATAATTTCTAAGCAGCATAACAATATGATTCCCAATAAAATACGTGTATATTGCTATAATTTTATAGTACTGTACACACACAGTGCATTTACATCAGACACTCTAGCCCCTGCCATCTACTGAGAAGTTTGTTAACCCAGTACGTTTGTATTTCCCACAGACGTGTCCATACTGGACGTAAGATGGAAGGAGAATCTACGAGTAGTGACTTTCAATGATGATATAGCGGTATACGTGTTAATAATTGGCAGTGACGCTCCTTGGTTCGTCCTCTGACTTAACTGTGTTTATACACTTCTACAAACCCTCTAATTCGGCCAGGAGAGAAATATAAAACAATCTTTTCCAAATTTGGTACACCTATGAAAGTAGGAGCCGGTCACGGTAGCCGAGCGGTCTAAGGCATGCACTGTCTTCGCTCGCTCGGAAGCCGGGATCGTGGGTTCGAATCCCACTCAGGGCATGGATGTTTCTGTGCGTTTTTCTGTTTGTCTAAAGGTAGAGGCCTTGCGACGCGCTGATCACTCGCCCAAGGAGTCCTACCGTCTGTGTAAGATCTAGTAAACCGAAGTGAAACGGAAAGTTTCATGGAGGTAGGCCTAGGCCCAAATTGGGGCTGTAGCGCCACAGAAAAAAAAAATGAAAGTAAGGAGTTATGGTAATTGGTAAATAAGTTCTAAATGTTTCTGACGATGGTACATTAATACAAATATGTTACTGGACATTATCCATCGTCTTGTCTTTATCTAAAACCGTCGTGTTTAGTTTTCAAAGCACAGCGTTTCGGAGACTGGATTCTGTCTCCGTCTTCAGGTAAAACCTCAGGAGATAAAGACTAGCTTTATCGATTGGGCCAAACTGAGTAGGTTTTACCTGAAGATGGAGACAGAATCCAGTCTCCGAAACGCTGTGTTTTGAAAAATAAAGGGGACGGTTTTTAGAAAGAGACAAGTCGATGGATAATGTCCAGAAACAAAACAGGTATTTGTGCGTTATTTGGAATATGTTTAGACGAAGCCTATAGCAATGCCCGTATACGTGTAAATTTCTCTATCGCATTTCCTGTACAGGAAGGTCTGAAAAAGAAACTTGCTTTATCAACATTAATTTTCAACTTTGCTTTAGTAGATGCTAGCCTCCGGGGCTAGATTCGAATCCGTGACTTCCGCAAAACAAAACAGAAAAATTAACCGCCCTATCGTGACATTCCCTACTGCACAAAAATGAAAATTCCGTTAGTGATTCAGATTTTCATTTTATTGGAGAATATAAGTTTTATTTTCGGCATTGAATACATCCTGAATTCGTTTTTTTTTTGCCGGGTCTGTCAAAGCACTGAGTCTGCTTCAGTCGCTGTTGTTACAGTGCTTTCACTCAATACCGTGCACACTGCTGTTTTACGACGCGCCCCTTGGGATTGCATCGACTTTATACCCATCTTTATGCCGTTCTCATTCCCCATATCCTGTAATTCTATCGAATTCCTCAACGTTAACGCAGCTCACCAAATCACTCCTTTGAGGAATAGTGGGTCTGTTGCTATGGCAGAAAATGAAGGCACGAATAAAACAAAACGAGCAGAATCCATCAGCTGAGAGGAATTTGTGTGACAAGGCAATCGCTAGTAGTCGGGGGGCGGGGATGACAAAGACAGGAAAAATGAGACAGAAATCTACACGGCGCCACATCGCAGAAGGCTGCTTTCTTCATAGTCACCGCCGTGAAAACCTCAAATCTTACATCCTCCGAAACGTCGATTAACACAATATCTACACTACGTCACATCCCAGAAGGCTGCTTTCTTCATATTCACCGCCGTGAAAACCTGAAATCTTACATCCCCCGAAACGTCGATTAACACAATATCTACACTACGTCACATCCCAGAAGGCTGCTTTCTTCGTAGTCACCGCCGTGAAAGCCTCCGAAACGTCGATTAACACAATATCTACACTCCGCCACATCCCAGAAGGCTGCTTTCTTCGTAGTCACCGCCGTGAAAGCCTCCGAAACGTCGATTAACACAATATCTACGCGGCACCACATCCCAGAAGGCTGCTTTCTCCAAAAATAAAGATGAAGATGGCGGTGGAACCAGAGAGTACTGCACTTGTTGTGACCGGGGTTCGTGTAGGCAATGAAATCTGCTGATTTTACATTTTTGTGTATGCTTAAATTCATGGAAATACAGTCTGCGTAAATAGGCATATACTCTCTGCACGTTGTAAGGAAGTTCAGTTAACGAATTTGAGCGCTATCACATCTGGATATTAATATCACTTTTCCCGTAAGAACATTTCGTTACATCAAAATTTCGCACGAACCGTGCGCATGTACAAGCCTAACATGCAACATCTCCCTCCCCTTGCGCAATCAGTCGCAATCTTCATTCTCTGCATCATTCAAGAGCTTTGAATGCATTTTGAGGCTTATCTAAAAACATATTCTTCAATGTTCCTCGCCCGTTTTTCCCCTAATACTGTAAGCTTAATTCTATTAATTTCAAATTAATATATTTTTATTTGTAGCTCCAATTATACTACACCGAACGGTAGGATATATGAATACCTACTTAATCCGTTCCTCTTGTACATTACACTGTCGAGGTTTTATTTCATTTTGATCATTTTACAGCCGGTAGGACTCCCTGGACGAGTGATCAGCTCGTCGCAAGGCCTCTACCTAAACACAGGACATCACAAACAGAATAAACACACACACACACACCAAACATCCATGCCCTTTGTGTAGGATTCGAACCCACTATCCAGGCTTTCTAGCGAGCGAAAACAGTACATGCCCTAGATAGCTCGGCTACTGTGACCGGCGATATACAAACAAAGAACTGAAAGATGTTAAAGGACTCGGTCTTGAACTAATTTGAAATCCAATCGGCCATTTTCCAGGAGAGACTGATAAAAACTGCAACAAGATAATTGAAGGATAGTCTGTATCCTAGCTGAAGCTCAACTTAATTTCTTTTAATGTAATAAATACTTAGTGTGCCGATTACAGTGGCGTGAACCGTCTTCTCTAGCTGGAAAACTGGGATCGTGGGTTCGAATCCCGCTCGAGGCATGGATGTCTGTATGCGTTTATTCTGTGCTTGTCTTGTTCTGTGTGTAGATAGCGGTCTTGAGACGGGCTCATCCCCCGTCCAAGGAGTTCTACTTACTGTGTGTAGGAGTAAGAAACTGAAAAAGAAGCCAAGATTCAAAGGGCTGTACATCCATAGAGAGAGAGAGAAAAGATAGGTAGTGTACGATTACCTCCAGGTACAAACTACTTTACACCGCCTTAGCAGAGTCCGAGGGTTCAAAAGAATTGATGTAGAAAAGCGTCAGTGCGCTCTATCCAGATCTGTAACATCCAGCTGCAATCCTCACGACCTCTGTCCATAAGATCCAATTTGCTGTTATGCCGCCTCTTCTGACATTAAGAATGGCTGTCTTTCAAGACTTTTCTCAGTTAAACTTTACCTACTTCTTACGTCTCGCATAGCAGCCACGTTCTCGACTCAATTTAATTGTTGCCCAGAAATGGCCGTTGTTTATTCGCCTATCTCGTAGCCGTTGCATAGCAACGGCTGTACACGCTACAATAGTAACAGATGGAAAACATTATTCTGGAAAGAACGAAAACGGATCAAATACAGGAAGCATTTTTTACACTTTAGAATCTTTTGTCTTCCTGCCTGTAATGTTGAAACGTAAAGGCTAAATATTCAAAATTATAATAATTGGTACGAAACTTGACTCTCACATTATGAGAAAAATATTTATTGTTTTAAGAACAGGGTCCTCAGGGGGAATATCTGTGCTCATAAAGGAAGGAGTAAAATGAGGCCGGAAAAAAACTGCATAATTCAATTCAATTCAATTCAATTCTTTATTATTAATGTGCCGAGTCAACAGCCGCAAGGCCAATTACAGACTCAGCACAGTGTAGATGACTGAATTACATTACATACAAACTTATTAAAAGTCAAATACAAATTACAGTTAAATAATTGGAAGAAATAATAATGAATAAAAGTAAAAGTAAACAAACAAATAAGTGATAATTATAACAGTAATAATAATTCCATTATCATTAAACTAAGTGCTATTACGAATAGAGGAATGAAACATTAATATTTAATTAAGAATTGAATAGTATAGATTTTCTGAGGAAAATTACGTAATTCATTTTGCTTTACTGAACATGCAAATAATAAAAATACTAACAGTTATACTGTATTTAAAATTTGTTTGGGTAGAACATTCCTGGCTCCGAATACGTCAACCTCCCTGCAGACAACATTAGCAGCTGCTGCGCATCTAGCAGAGGGACAATTTTTAAATAAGGAGCAAACATTGAACAATGCAAAATCTCTGATATACCGAGCAGGAACTCGGAGACCAACAATTTCCAGGGCAGAAGGGCAGAATTTAGAGCCAAAATAAACTTGAATAAGAAAGAGAGCATCAAGGCGATGTCTCCTAGTACATAAAGTATGTAATTTTAACTCCTCAAGAGCAAGAGAATAATTGTAGTGAACTTTAGGAAAGAAACGTTTAAAACAAAGGGCCGCAAACCTCTGCTGGATGCGTTCCAGCTTGTTGGCATCAGTTGACGTAATCGAATTCCAGACTACGGACGCATATTCAAGTTTAGACCTAACTAACGTAGTGTACAAACTGAACATACAGTCTAGCGAAGAGAAATTGTAGGTAATGTTACGAACTAGACCCAATAGTTTCGCACATTGAGAGAAAATGTAATTGACCTGGTCATGGAAATATAGCTTAGCATCAATAAACACTCCCAGGTCTTTTACAGAATCGGTCCGGGCTATTGACGTTTGAAAAAGTTTATAATCGTAGATAAGTAAGTTGGTTTTCCTGGTGAAGGATATAACTTTAGTTTTACTGATGTTGAGTTTCATACAGTTTGCAATGCACCAACCTTGTATAGAGTTAACGTCAGACTGTAGTAGATAGCAGTCATGAGGGGAACTAATGGCTCGGTAAATTTTGATGTCATCAGCAAAAAGCAGACACTTAGAATGGGCAACTGCATCACACATGTCATTAATAAACACATTGAAGAGAAGGGGTCCCAAGACAGATCCCTGAGGTACACCTGAGAGAACTTCAAAGGGTGAGGAAAGAACACCAGAAACACGGACCTGGGATTTCCGGTTGGATAGGTAACTGCGAAACCAGCTTACATAACCACCAGAAAGCCCAGCAGCACTTAGCTTGTGAAGAAGAAGAGAATGTGGGACAAGGTCGAATGCATTGCTCAGATCAAAATAAATGGCATCAGCTTGTCTCTGGGAGCCAACTATAGGGGAGATAAAATCAATGTAAGTCACCAAATTAGTGCTTGTGGATTTTGTTTTAGAGAAGCCGTGCTGATAAGGACTAATTTTTTATTTTAGATAATGGGAAACATGTTCATGAACAATAAATTCGAATATTTTAGAAAAATTACTGAGTAAGGATATAGGCCTATAGTTGCTAACAGTGGTGCTTTTGCCTTTCTTGAGAACAGGGACAATTGCTGCTTGCTTCCATAAGGAGGGAAAGTTATGCTGAGATAAGCTTAGATTAAAGATGTGTTTCAGAATAGGTACAAATATATCAGTACAACCCTTAATAATGAATCCAGGGATGTCATCGACTCCAACAGACTTAGATGGTCTCAGGCACTTAATAGCTTTAATAACATCGGAAGATTCATAATTTTTACTCTTCACAACCTCACCGCCATCTATGAGCCGATTGTCTAGAAAATGTGGGAGCCTCGACGTTTCACAAGCCTATGGGGATAGCTTTACCTTCGTTTTACTTTTTACAAAATATTTTTAAGTGTAAAACCTAAGAGATGAGATGATTGTGCCATTGGACTCGTCCGATTAGTCTCTACCGGCCTTTTCTTATCGACTTCATCTCCCCTGTTATCCATCCTGGATGGCGCTGAGTCACGTGGTTCCCAACTACCATTCCGAGCATGGACCATGTGTACCGACGTATACTTTTGCGTGCACAGAATCTTTGGTCCTCTCCCATTCGATGTTGCTATTCAGAGCTAGAAGTGCCTATAAATTAGTGTTTAGTGTACAAGATGTCATGTTAGGCTGAAACTCTGTTTCACATTGGGTCATTTAGAGTCACCGCAATCGGAAAGTGAGCCATTGTTGGACGCGCAGAACAGGGAAGCAAGTATATAATTCTGTCAAACTCACAACAAGAAATTAATTGCATTCGTTTGTTTTTCATGTCAATGTAAGCCTGCTACTTTATCTTTTAAAACAAGTTTACTTCGCTTTGAGCCAGACTTTGTTTTAGAACTAGATACACTGCGACGCTTGTGTAGTTATGCATGGATTTATTTCATGTGAAATCATGTTCGGTAACAGTTTTACTGATAGGACGCTATTTACAGGGTTTTCGCCCATTAAGGAAGCTCTGTTGTTCTTGGTTTCTTTGTCGTAGTTATTCCAGCAAGCAAGATTCTGATGTAAGCCTCCGTTTGCCCTAGATCACGTAGTCTGTTCTACTCAGGTCGCTTCGAAACTTATGTCAGTTGTTTTCCTGACTAGGGAGGTTACGAAACTCGGGTTCCGGTCCACCATGAGTTAGCGTTGCTCAGAACGTGGAGGATATGTAACCCAGATTGCCAATCGAAGTGTGGTAGAGCTTGGATCAGTCGTGGTCTGAAGCGAGTAGGGCTGTGTACGAATGTTTGTCTGTGACGAAAATAAGTTCTAGTACCAACGTTGCCCAGTTGTAGTTGTGTACTGTAACCCTCCCTCTGAATCATTCTGACGCACTAATTGCTTTGTGGAAATCTGGTTAGTTACCTTTAGCCGATGATCCCTGTAATTGTGTTACGAGGAGTGGATAAATCAGAGCTTATTTTTATTTGCGCATGTATTCTTGCCAGCTCACTGTTTAACCGAAAGTAGTCATATTTATTATTTATTTAACTGCTAGTCTTTCCTTCTATGGCTCTACGGTCCTTTAGACCTTGGCCATGTTTTCGGTTTCTTGATCCTCTACACAGGCGGTAGGATTCCTTGGGCTGTGGATCTGCGAGAAGGTGGACGCACACCACAAATATATTCCGAAATTTTGTCTGAAAAGCAGAAGGAAAGAGACAAATTGTAAGACCTAGGAATAGTTCAATGCTTATATTAGAATGTACCTTAAATAAATAAGACTTGGACGGAATTTATCTTGTTCAGGATAGGGACTAATACTCGGCTCTTATGAATGCGATAATGTAACTTTTGTAACCGTCCTTTGGTTCTGCCAGCTCTAGTAGAGAAATCGAACTCCTCTCAGGGCGTGTTGACTGGCCACGACTTGGGTGATTAGTGGGGCTTTAGGCGTAGGGAAGTCACTTCAACACCAATTAACTGTTTGAAGTCTTTATTCAATCTGCACTATTTAAATGGAAACAGCACCGTGGCGACACACTTCACAGATTCGTGGATGTAGGCTTCCTTACTGTTTACTGAGACGCACACGTAATAGTCACCACAGGGGGTGTTTACGGGGATCAGAACACGTGTACCCCCGGTGAATGTAACTTTCAGAATCCTCCTTGCCAAGCACCCTCTGAATGGTAAATATTTGCCCTGGTTACCCAAAATTCGGGCAAAGGGCCTCCCACTTCAGATGATGATTGGCTGGACCGGGCAGACTGGGAGGTTGCTTAACTTTTCTCCTCCAATTAGAAAAGCGAATATCCGCTAGTGTACAGTTTAGGGGTGAACTTTGCCACCTGCTGCGTGGCTGTCAAACTGGGATTTTGGGGTAGCAGAAAACGATGCTGCTAAATTTATGACTTCCCCTATCAAGTTTAGGATTTCTAAAGAACTCGGCCTTGTTTTACGCATTAAATTGACTGATTTAAGGACGGGCAGCTGGCTTCAAGCTTGACCCAAGCCACTCGCTGGGTGTCTCAGGGGAAGAATCTAAAATTGTGAGAAGAAAGTGAGGAATTTCACAGAACCCTAACCATACACAAAACATCAATTGACCATCACATAAACTGGACAGTTACACTATGGATTTTATGAAAGCGAGTATGTCCTTAATTAATAAGCGATTGTTAGAGTCTTAGGAGAGAGACTGTTGCAAGGAGTTAGTTTAAGGCTAAACCTCGTACCAGAGATGTTTCTGTTGTTGGAAGTAGCATTAGGATGTTTGTAATTATTTGTACAAATGCATAAAACGAAAGTATGATGTGAAAACCATGTCTGTACATCTGAGCCTTCGTTTCCACATGACGACATAGAGTGATGGTATTTTGATAAGTGGTCTACAGCAATATATATAGACATGTTTTAATTCTAGTTGTTACTAGCTCCTAACTTATATCAATCTCAGAATAAAATTTCATCAGTTTGTTAAAAGAACTGCTCACAGTAGAAATATTTAGCATAATTTTTAAAATAAAGAAGATTGCTATATACCTACACCATGGTCATTTGTATTGAACCCGAAAACTGCATTTTATTGTTGCACACACCGACTGTTGTCCCATGAAAATTTCTCTGATCTCGTGCAAAAAAAAAAACAACAACAACAACAACAACAACAACAACAACAAAAAAACATAAATTTTATAGGGATGTCAGGGTGGAGTTTTGTATCGATATTAGATGTATTTATGTCAATATCGAATCGTTTTATCGGTTCGAAGTTTCCTAAAACACGTGCCCTTGTATGACTTTACATGATTGGATTTACACTATACGAGTATGTACCTTTCTATTGTACGTACTTTATTTTGTATTGTTCCCTTATACGCAAAGCCACCGGAAATATCTCCCCACATTTTCTAAATGAGCGGCGTTCCAGTTATTCCGTACGTTTGGGACGAATCTGAACAGCTTCTTGCCATTAAAAAATTACTCAACATGAAAAGCTGACTACAAGTCAATAATGAATTGTTTTGCCTTATATTAATTCGTATCGATTTAGCGATATTGACATTCCTAGAATATCATCAGTATGTGCATGTCTGGGTTGGGTTTCCATCCGCCCTTGTCGTACGTAGATTCTCTCTGATCTGCTTTAAGGAGAGCTCTTTTAGAAAATGTTTTCCAAACTCATACACAAATTTATCTTCAGATCAACACTTATAAGATAGGCGACTTTGGATAAGGTATGTCACTTTCATCTTTTCTAGATATGGTAGTTGCAACATGTATGAGAAAACCGTTTATGTTATGGTAAGAGTAAACTATTTTTGTCATAAGAGGAGTAACAGTGTTTTTGTGGTATCCGAAATTAGGCGGATAAGCCAAGAGGTAATAGAGAAGAAGATTCCTATATACAACATCAAAGGTAACGGTAAAGTTAATGCTATTCCTGCAAGAGGTTATGAAGGTCCATAGGGTTGTGAGACGTCGAGGCTTCCATATTTTCTAGACAATCGGCTCAAAGATGGCGGTAAGGTTGTCAGCCTTACGCGCCAACCGCTCTTTACCCCACAAGAATATTCCTGGTACTTATTTCTGTTAGAGGCTAAGTCGACCCCAGGGCCATAGAGCGGCTGGAAGGATTAGCTCAAATGAAACAATCCAGTGACCTCATCGGGAGTCAAACCGCCATTTTCCGTCTTGAGTCACAGTCAAACAACTACGCTACCGCGTGCCCCCAGCTTAAATTAATATTAATTAAATTGTTTTAATCTACATCGTCTTTTTAAGATTAAATAACCAACTTCAGGGAGCAGTCCCTTTTATGAAGCTGACAGTTGCTGAGATAGATACGAAATTCCCCTCCATTTCTGGAACCCTAAGATGCATGTCTAGTTACACCAGCATCTGCCAATGTAAGCAGTTCGGAGCCTAATAAACCCAGCTACATTCTTACTCCCTAGTCTTGCCTTTAAAGATTTAGCTCTGCTACAGGCACCACTCATCCAATTTCCCTCTATTTTATCATCCTATTTTGTGATGAACACAAATTACGAAGAGTCTCACACAGGAAGTGTGGCTGGAACATTTTAGCGCAAAAGGAAGAAGCGAGTCGTTTATTTTCGCACTAAACTTACAATTCGCTCCGTGCAGAACACATAAGGCCTAGATCTATATATTACACAGATTATCAGTCATACATATCCTGTAGTGTTAATATACAAAGTGATTCTAAATTATTGTCGGGGTTTCCATGGCCTATAATTTTCAAACCGGAAACAACAAAATAAACCGCCTCCACTCAGTGCCCACAAGAAGCAGATTGTGCAGGCTTTAAAACCGGATGATTAACCCCGCCGTTTCCAGTTTACCAAAGACATTTTGTCAAACGTCGGAGCTGACAAAAATTACCTTTTGAGATGGATATTCAGTGATGAAGCAACGTTTTACATATCAGGGAGACTAAATAGTCATAACTGCAGGATATGGGGATCATAAAACCTTCAAGTTATTCGCGAAATCGAAAGAGATAGTGCAGAGACGAATGTCTGGTGTGCTCTCTCATGTTCGGAAGTTTTGGGGCCCTTTCTCTTTGCGGGAAAAAGTGACACAATGACCTATCTCGATACGCTACAGTAGTATCTGTTACCCAAATTGGGAGATCATCAGACAAATGTGATGTTCGAGCAAGGTGGTGCACCCCCCACATTGGGCTCGTATTGGCCGAGAATTTTCCTGGGCGATGGGTTGGGCGTGACAGACCAATTCTGTGGCCGACGCGCTCACCCGATCTTACGCCGCTTGATTTCTTCCTGTGGGGATACATCAAGGACACTGTTTACAAGACCCTTGTGACTTCCCTCAATGAACTGAAGCTCAGAATTGTTGCTGCGGTCGAAACAGTTACACCACAGATGCTAGAGAACACTTGGAGGGAAACTGAATAAAACTTGGACATCTTACGTGCCATTAAAGGAGCGCATATTGAAGTTGTTTAGCATTCTGCAGTATTGATTTAATGAGTAATATTTTTTTAGTTTTTTTTCCCCTTGGCACTACATCCCCAGTGGGCCTAGGCCTACATCCATGAACTTCTCCGACCACTTCGATTTTTCTAGATCTTACACATTCGGTAGGACTCCTTGGGCGGGTGACCAGCTCGTCGCAAGGCCTCCACCTGTACACAAACACAGTAAAACGCACACAAACATCCATGCCCTGAGTGGAATTCGAACACACGATCCCAGTCCCAAGCGAGCGAAGACAGTGCATGCCTTAGACAGCTCGGCTACATTTTTTTAGTTACATTTTCATATTCCATAAGTAGTTTTGTTTTATTATCTCCGGTTTGAAATTATAGGCCACGGAAAACCTGGCAATAATTTAGAATCATACTATATTTAGGTAGCGTATATTTATGATCCAACAACTGTAAATATGTTAGAGGCTGTTGTTGTTATTATTATTATTATTATTATTATTTCTAAATATTTATATTTTATATTTCTCAATTGTCAATAGTAGCTTAGAATTGTGTTAATTAAATTATTATTATTATTATTATTATTATTTTGTTTGTTCGCTTGTTTACTTTTCTGCATTAATGAGTCTTTGCTCCAGTGCTTACATTTAATTAGTCTTTGATTTTATATTGTGTTTGTCCATAATGTAATTACTTATATCTATACTGTGCTCTGTCTATAATTGGCCTTGTGGCTGTTGACTCGGCACATAAATAATAAAAAATTGAATTGAAAGAACTGAATTGAATTGAATTATTATTATTGACCTCTGTGTTGTTAAGTTGGCACGTAATTAAATAAAAATTAATTATATTATTATCATGTTTTTGTGAAGAATTTGTTTGGTTAATACTACGCAGATTAGTATCTGCCTTATTTTTCTTATATACCTTCAGATGTTCGTACCGTCACCACGTTCAGACTTTGTGGGTGCGTTTATCTGATCTGCTGCCTACCAAATTTCAAACGACTAGCTTCGTGTATTAATAACGGATTTATGTGACTTATTGTCTCGTATTCATGCAGCAGATTGAATTCAATGTGTTTTGCGTCTGCCTATTCAATTCCGGCCTATTTATTACATTTCCCCCCGAGGAATTCAACACTCCAAAATACATAGATATATATTTAATGTCGAACTTTTAGTATTAGATAGTGAGTTACCTCACCGAAATTTATTTTCTTTATTGTGCTAATAAATGGGTGACGAAAATTCACGTTTTCCACGTTGGAAGACGAATATTTTATTGTATGACGGATGCATCCAGCCATATACTTCACCAGGTTTCAGCAAATTGCCTGTCAGTATAATTGAACACGTTATCCCTCGGGCTATGGCCGGCCGCACTGTTTGAGCCGCGCAGACGAAGGCTTCGTTTCGTAATTGGAAGTTCCTCCTTTTAATACCTGTGGCTGTTCATATGCACAAAGTGTATCTAGCATTCTCAATTATATACGGTTGATTGAATGGAGTAATTCCATTATAATTCTAAATTTAATGACGGAAATATCTTCATTTCCGGTTTGCTCATGCAGAAACTTTGGTATTCCTGTTAACAATTATTGTCCTTCTCTGTGTTGATTATGTAAGAGCACGCCTACGCCAATTGCTAGTTCCCGCACGTAAATCCAGTTCTCTCACTGTCAGAACGGGTTACCATGACATGAACTGTCTGCATATTGCGACTGTGTATTAAGATGAGGTTCATGTTTGACGTATAGAATATACAAGTCTAATCATTACTAGAGCCGGTCACGGTAGCCGAGCGGTCTAAGGCATGTACTGTCTTCGCTCGCTTGGAAACCGGGATCGTGGGTTCGAATCCCACTCAGGGCATGGATGTTTAGTTTGTGTGTGTGCGTTTTTCTGTGTTTATGTACAGGTAGAGGCCTTGCGACTAGCTGATCACCTGCCCAAGGAGTCCTACCGAATGTGTAAGATCTAGAAAAACCGAAATGAACGGAGAAGTTAATGGAGGTAGGCCTAGGCCCACTGGGGCTGTAGTGCCAAGGAAAAAAAAATCATTACTAGGGTTGTATACGTCATCGACTTATTGCAAATCACCGTTTTTTTTTGTAAGAGTGTGGTTTGCTTCCCCGATCGGCGATTTTATCGTGGTTTTATTCGGTCCCTCCAGGCGGATTACAATTTATTCATGTGTCGAAGTCCTGTGCTGTGAAAGCGAATAGAGGCTGGAGGAATACATGTAGGCATTCTTAACCTCACTGCTAAACATGAGTGGCAAACTTATTCTCCGGCCATATTATACTCGTATTTAATGGGAATCAACCACTAGTGTCCATCGCATATTTGTGGATCTCGGAGGCAGTCCGGATGTGGTTACGAAGAGAAAAATTTTGTACCTGTAGGATACCGAAGTCCTGTAGTCCAGTGCATGGGTAATAACCGACCGAAATGTCCTAGTAGGATACTGTGACGAATATTACTATTTGCTAGGAAACGGTTCGGTTAACACCACCTGAAAGCCGCAATAACAACGAACAAGGGAAAGTCCGTTCCTAGACAACGATTCGCTAAACACATCCCCGCAACACACGAACACGCGACAGTAGGACGTCTACTGCTAAGTTACGGCGCGGTAGATATGCTTCGTCAAATATAGAGGCTGTGTTTTCCGCTGAGTCCGTGCAAAGCGGTTATAAAAGAAGCGAATTCAGAACCCGTGTGTTTACCCGTGTGGAGGCGGGGTCGAATACCTACACCGTGACCCTGCGAGTCGTAGGAGGCGACGGAAAGGGAAGTCTCAATTCTGAGAGAGTAAAATATGGTCGCGAGTCCCAACGGACTCGGACCCGAGAAAGACTGCGCTGGCAAGGGCCATCAGCATATACAGAAGACAGACCCGTCCTCTCGTCAGAGACAAAAACAAGACCATAACTGTAAAACTGTAATAAATATCTCGTCATGAGCCCCAGATGGGGCTCGACACCGAGATTTACTGACCGAATAAGTGACTGATCGACAGTCGTAATGTGATTTTGACTTTGCCTTTGAAGCTGGAATAATTGTAGGAGTACAGAACAGTAGTCGGAAGAGAATTGGGTCAAGTCTTCGGAATTGGCAGCTACAGAAATTGGCAAGAAGGCTTCATAATGATTCAAAGTGATAGTTCCTGTGATAAGGCAGTTGCCAGGAAACGGATAGCTTGTCCTAGTTATTTATGAAGTGGGTAGATTAGCGATAGCGTTATAATTGATTGTGAATACAATTGTAAACAAAGGTGTTAATAAATCCAATCATCCAATCCAGAACCGTTATTATTCGTCATTAATCCTGAACACGTGACAATACTGACATCAACAGGCCACTGACAAATTCTCACTTTCAAATCTTCGAGTTTCTTTATCGTCCAAATTTTTACGAACTCGATCTAGGCGATTGCACCGTCCCTGATTACACAGGGGTCCTTGTTTCGACATTGTTCGTCGTGTTTCACCATATACTGTCGTGTTGTGATAGTAGTGAGACCACTGGGTTCTTATTATTGCTCCTGCTGATCTGAAGATGTCATTACGCTATAACTATTTCTGAATGCAAGCTGGACAAATTCAGGCCGCGCCATAGCTCAAGAGGTTAGTAGCTGGTTTCCCACTGCGACGGCACGAGTTCGAGCCCGGGTCTGGTCAAATGGGATTTGTGGTAGACAAAGTGGCGCTGGGGTAGGTTTTCTCCGAGTACTTCGGTTTCCCTTGCCAATCTTTATTCCACCAATTGCTCCACAATCACCCTCATCTATCATCTGGGGCTGGTACAATAAACCAGAAGTGGCCGCAGGACAAGGGACTTAGTCCCACCCCACTAAGGAAAAAAAAAAGAAAAAAAGCTGGACAAATGCTGGAACTGCGGACAATTCTAAACACGAGATCCTCTGCAGATGAAATCTCTACAGACTTCAATAAGTAGGATCTGGTGTTCTCACAGCAGTGGCTTTGATGGGATATACCGCCATGTAGTCCGTTGTATCGACCGACATATCTGAGGAACATATCGCCTTCATATGCAGGGCAGAAGAACAGCGTGAAAGTAGGTGGCAATGAGGTGGAGTGTTCTGAATCTTGGCTAGCGTACTTTAGAGCATATAGACAGTCTAAAGGGGTGTGCTTGCCACATGCTTTCACCTTGATTTCATGTTTGACTTATTCTTCTACCTTGAAGATTGAGGCGACATGTTCCTCCAAAACGTAGGTTGATTTTCAACGGAATTATGTCCCAAGAAATAAAAGTCTTCAGATTTCTATATATTTTACTTTTCAATATTTTAGGTTATTTATTTGAAGTCAGTTATGAGGAACATGGCCACCCCTGTTCTCCGAATGCTTTGTAATCTTACAGACTCTAAGGCGCTGTAAATAGAGTTTCCATAGGGGTGAAGGGTTTCAGACATCATTCACGTATCTTATGTCTTGACTTTCAGAAGACATGGTTCTTTGCCTCTCAAGAATGGACGCTTCATTTTTCGTACTCATGAAAAACATGGCGGATGTAATGGATACTTGTTATGCTCATGAGCCTACTTGGTGCACGATTGAAGTACAGTAGCTTCTCGAATTGTAGGCAGCTACGTTCCTGGAAAGTAAAGTGAAGCTATCCCTGTAACAGGCCATGAAGGCCCATAGGGTTGAGAGACGTTGAGACTCCCACGTTTTATAGACAATCGGCTCAAAGATAGCGGTAAGGTTGTCAGCCTTACGC
Organism: Cryptotermes secundus; assembly: GCF_002891405.2. Classification (NCBI taxonomy): domain Eukaryota; kingdom Metazoa; phylum Arthropoda; class Insecta; order Blattodea; family Kalotermitidae; genus Cryptotermes; species Cryptotermes secundus. Next base: position 1,045,831 of record NW_019725423.1, read on the forward strand.
GCCGGCCGCGCTTTACTCCCCAGGAAAATTATTTAATTAATTCCTGGTACTCATTTCTGTTAGAGGCTGAGTCGATTCCAGGACCATAGTGCGGCTGGAAGGATTAGGTCAACTGAAAAATTCCAATGACCTCATCGAGACTTGAACCCGCGACCTTCCAGCTTGTAGCATAGCCCCTCAACCATTACGCTACCTCGTAACTCAGAAATTCGAAGTCGAAGGATTGTTTTCAGGCATATAGATTCAAAATTAAAAGTGGGATTACAGTTCCACAGTAAATGTTCTTTAATTGGAAGCTTGGTGTGTCAAATTGGTCATTTAAAAGTGAAGAAATTGAAGCATGTAAATATGACACGAAATAACTTGGATTACATCTTAAGACGGTTTATTGATTATATCTCTTGTGTTTGACAAATTTTAGAAAAATATTTAAATATATTAGATTGCCACAGAGATTATTTATAATTTTTAGAATGCATGTGAATCTGGATAGAAGTATACTACTCTCTAATATTTTAATATAGTTATAAAACACACATAAACTTGAAAGTTTATTAAGAATATGTGTATGCATGAGGAGTACAGTAATTCTGAAAGTTGTAAGTTAATTCTATCTGATGGATTTCAAATATTTGAATGCAGAATAAGTGCAGCTTTATCCCAAATTGTTAAAATTTTCAATAGATCAAGCCAATCTGAAAGCTTAAGATAACAAGCAATTGACTTATTTAAATCATGCAGGCCTACTTTTAAAGCTAACTCCGTTAACTTTTTGGAGGAGAATTAAATAACTTGAAGGATAACATAAAATATGTCACAGACTATTACATAAATTGTTCTTGCTATAAATAAAATATATGAGCAGCATGAAACAAAACAAATATTCAAGAACAAATTCATAATATTGTCACGTGTATTAGTGACTTGTAGACGGGGTTTGGATTGGTGAATCTTTTATTGGATAATGACAAGCCGTAACTACAGATAATTATAACACTCTCAATACCACTATAACTATACCACACAAAGCCTTCGGCGCCTGCTTGCTTAGTAACACGATGAATCTTGAAAGGTCTGTAGTATCTCCCTGAGCTGGCTTCAAGTTGACCGGAGAGAGAACACCAGGCAAAACAGTTCACTCCTTTGTTATTCGCCGTTGCCATGACGTGTGCCAGTCTCTGGGTAACGCGTTGATTTATCTCAGCGTATTCATTGCAGCGGAGACGTGTTTCAACTCGCAGCTGTAACGGAAACTTAGTCTTTAATTAGTCGTTACTCATCAGCTGACATCTGACTCTGGCTTCACTATTCTGGCTTTCAGGCGTCACATCACAATGTGTAACTTTGTACAAAATTATTTAGGGAAGGTTTCAAAATTTAAAGATCTGGGAACAACACTAAAAATGTAAATGAGAAATACTTATTGTTTCTATTATTAGCTTCCGAAAACCATGATCTCTCTGCCTACTTTCCACATCGCTGAAGACCATGGCGTTCAGAACAATTTTGTTACTTGATTTTGTAGAAATGACAGTGGTGTCTTTCTTTAAGAGAACATAAATTAGAAGTTTCTAAAAATAACGTGCTTAGGAAAATGAAACAATTTAAATGATAAGGATGAAATGAACAATGTAGGATATTTCTTAACAAACAAATAAACAAACAAACAAATTAACTAACTAACTAACTGACGTACATGAAGAAGATCCTTTCTTGAGATGCTAATAGTCAACCAGTAACTAAATAAGTTCTCCACATTGTATGAAATCCCTTCGTCCACAAGAGTCCATCCACTGGTGCCTGCCCTGAGCAACATGGCTCCGCTCCGCATCGGACAAATCGAGAGAGGATAGTGAAGTGCAGGAGGCTGCAAAGTGCTGGCATGTGGCTGAGACGGGAAGAGAGGCATAATTCGCGTGGAATTTTAATGGTTTACCTCTTTGAGAAAGGTTTACTTGGAGGGTCGACAAGGCGATGTTAGGATAATATTAAAATTAATTTTATGAGCATATATTGTAAAGATCACAGCTGGATACAGTTGGCTCAGTATCGAGCTAAGATTCAATTTGGCTTAATTTAACAAATTGTTAGCTACTACTTTAGTGTTGGCATTAGAATAATTGTCTTAATGTCCTGTAATTGACAAAATTTATGAAGAGGATGATTTATGGTAGGCAGTTTTAAGAGGCAGAGAGACAGAGCGTAAATAAACAATGAATTAATTCCTCCTCTAAATTTTCAGTGCCATTTTGTACATTCTAAAATTAAATAATTAAATTTTCTTCTTGTAATTTAACAGATTCCCCTTTCTTTCTCTTGCATATTTTAAGGAAAATAAGGAAAGTCGTACGTGTCGGGGCACCTCGCGTAAACAGAAGACTGATAAGAACCGATATATTAAACTACTCGTAGATCAGGATATGTTTGTATTTGTGAGGATTTGTGGTCATCCCTGTTCGTTTGATGGTGAGTAATAATACAAGAAACTGTAGGGTGACGGAAACAGAGAGTTCTTACGGGAGGACAGAGGCCACATCTCATTCAGGCAGCTTAGGGCTTTGTATTGTGTTGAAGAAGGCATATGTCAGCACTGCTTCCTAGTGACAGCTTCAATCCTCCGCATGCCTTTATACGTCTTCACAGTCATGACTTCCAGTCCTTATGGTCAACTTCAGTCTTGTTCCGTACTGTCAGCGTGTAGAACGCGTTGTAACGAGCTACTGTCTTCGACAATTGCCAAGCATTTTGGAGTGGGAAATGTGTACAAGTATTGTAGGAGATCCAAGTGCAAATTGGATTGAAGAAAACAGACTAGAATTAATAAAAAGTCAGAAAAGCGGCCTCCGTAGTCTAGGGGTAACGTTCCCACCTCATGACTCTAGGTACGCGGGTTCAAACCCGGCGGAGATCGTGAAATTTTTAAGGGCGGAAAAATTCAGAGAACAAGTCCTCCGGGAGGGACTTCAAGCCGTGGGTCCCGTGTCGTAGATTTACGGCACGTAAAAGATCCTCATGTCTCTAGGAGACATGCTGATAGCGAGCCCCAGTACCGGCAGGGTATGGAGACTGGTAGCATATCAAAAGGGGGACGTACAATAGACTAATAATAATAATAATAATAATAATAATAATAATAATAATGTCAGAAATTCATTAATACACACCAAGAGTACGTAGCAAATAGTTAGGAAAGGATTTGCTCGTTTAAATCTATGATAAGAAGCAAAAATGAGACTCATGATGGTACTGGGTATGTGGGGAAGATATTCAGCTACAAAACTGCTATATTACAATTTCGATTGCTATATAAAAGTAAAAAAATTGTCCCTGTGCTCAACGAATTAAGCACTACGCCATGGAGGCATATGTATAGTTCCACATTTTCTTGACCTCAGCACTAGTTGGAGGTGGTCAGCTTCACACACCGACCGCTTTACCCCCGGGGAAAGAGCCCTCAGCACCCACTGAATAGGAGATTGGGTGAGCCCCAGAGCTATTCTGAACGACCTGGAGAAAAGAGAATTCTTGACCCTACCGGAATTCGAACTTCGCCCGCTCTGTTGTCCAGCCCATATGGAGTCACTATGCCGACCACACGATCCCGGCTCGTAACATTTCCGTAACTTACCTCATTTTCTTATAAATACACGCGTTTATGCCTAGATACCCGTAAATCTGCACGTTCTGTTCAAGACACCATCATCCGTTGTTTATTCCTACTGGAAGTTTAAATGTTATGATTGTTTTAGTATTGTCACGTATGGGGGGGGGGTACGCGTGCCGAACATAACGTGTTACAGATCGGATGATTGGATTTATTAACGCCTTACTTTAAACTCACTCTTAATTACAGGCAATACAACGCTACCGCTGATTTACTCCCTTCACGAATCACTCGGACATGCTATCTGATTCCTGGCAACGACTTTATAACATAGACACTGCCACTGCAAGTCACTATGAAGTCTTCTTGTCATTTCGTGTCCACTCACTCACTCTGCCCTCCTATGTCCTAATCTGTATTCAACTGCTTCAAGCGAGTCGCATCAAGTCTTATGTTACGACCGACGGTCAGTCGACCAGTCTGTCTTGGAGTAAAGCACACATCTGGGGCTTACGGCCAGATTTTTATTACTGTCAGACAGTTTCGGGTGTGTTTATGTGGAGAACTCTCTCTGACGAGAGGACGGGTGTGTCGTTTACAATTTCTGCTGGTCCTCGCCAGCACAGCCGTTCTCAGGTCCGAGTCCTATGGGACTCGTGACCATATTTTACTGTCTCAGATTCGAAACATCCCTTACGGTCGCCTCCTATGACTCGCAGGGCTACGGTGGAGGTATTTACGGGCTTTACGAATGTGTTTACCTAGCAACGGGGTTTTCTGGCTACATAGGTTAATGATTTGAGCATAAAGGTCACAGTATTCTTTTCGCATAATGCGGCTTCTAGGCTAATGTAAAAGCTCATTGACTAGTAGAATCTCCATATATACGTCTTATGTAATTGAGTGGTTGTGTGGAGACGAACAGCAGGAAAACAATATAACATGGACGATATTCGCGAGGCATTCAGTGTGCAGACTAAATCTGCAGCATATCACAGTGAATGAACTAGTAGCCATGCCAAACGCACTGAGTGCAATATTCCGACAGACAAGCTGTTGATAGAAATCCTAGCACAGTTGAATCAATAGAGACATATGATAATGCCGGGGAAACACAAAAGGTACCACAATAATCATGGCAATGATAAGGGAATATGGCTGTATGTCGGACTTCCTGTAACCAGATATTCTCGCTCTTGTATCTTCTGACAGCATCTGCGTGTATAAAGCGAGTGGGGCCTGAAGTTGTGAATAATGTGCACTAGACAAGGACGGAATGGAAAGGGAACAATTTGCTTCTAATAAAGATAGTTAACAGATGTTTTGAAAATGGCACAGTTCAGATATTTGGGAACGACTGTAACAAACCAAAACCTGACTCAGGAGGAAATTAAAGGGAGATTGAACTCGGGTAATGCTTGCTACCATTCAGTCCAGAACATTCTGTCTTCTCGTCTGCTGTCTAAAAACATAAAAATTAGAACATAGAAAATTATAATTTTGCCTGTGGTTCTGTATGGGTGCGAAACTTGGTCTTTGACCATAAGGGAGGAACATAGACTGAGGGTGTTGAGGAAAATATTTATACTGAAGAGAGATGAAGTGACGGGAGGTTGGAGAAAACGGCATAATGAGAAGCGTCGTAACTTGTACTCTTCTCCAAGTATAATTAGAATGATCAAGTCAAGGAGGATGAGATGGTTAGGGCATGTAGCACGAATGGGGTAGAGGAGGAATGCATATAGCATATTGGTGGGAAAACCGGAAGGAAGGAGACCACAGGGAAGACCAAGAAGTAGGTGGGCAGAAAATATTAAAATGGATCTTAGAGAGACAGGATGGGATGATATGGATTGGATTAATCTGGCTCAGGATAGGCGCCAGTGGAGATCTCTTGTGAACATGGTAATGAACCTTTGGTTCCATAAAATGCTGGGAAGTTCTTGAGTAGCTTCACAATTGGCGGTTTCTCAAGAAGGGCTCAGCTCCATGAGATAATGTGAATGTGGAGTGGTAAGCGATCAAAACTTACCAAGATATTCAGGCCGCGCCATAGCTCAAGCGGTTAGTCGCTGGCTTCCCACCGCGGCGGCCCGGGTTCGATCCCGGGTCTGGTCAAGTGGAATTTGTGGTGGACAAAGTGGCGCTGGGGCAGGTTTTCTCCTTATACTTCGGTTTCCCCTGCCAATCTTCATTTCACCAATTGCTCCACAATCACCCTCACCTATCATCTGGGGCTGGTACAATAGGCCAAAAGTGGCCGCAGTACAAGGGACTTAGTCCCACCCCACTAGCAATAAAAAAATACCAAGATATTCCACAACCACAGCGATTAATTCACAATAGAAGTTCAATGCTTTACCGTTCAGACTTACCCACATGCACTCGGGGGTTGAGCAGAGGAGAGCTTCAGGCTGCTGACGCCAGTTCACTTAAGTAAGGGCACTTGTAGGGTGTTATGATGTAGTGTATAGCTGTGATAGCCAAAACGTGTAGGCGCAAGAGGAATGAACATACGTAAAAGTTTGGTTGGGCTGTCTCATGGAAAGACATGACTTGTGAGATGGGAACATAAGAAAACTGACCTCGGAGAAATATGTTTGAAAAATGTGAACCGACTTAGGTTAGGCTTCAGTGATAGCATTCCGTGGCTACGCCGATGTGGCAGCGTGTTCCATAACAAAATTATATTTCTAAAGGAGTTGATCGCGAGACCTTCACCTGCAAGAGGAGTGGCCTCTGCCAAGGAGTTCGATAGCTTGTTCCTCCTCTGATGTTAATGACTGTCTGGTTTTATTATGAATATAAATATTAAACGGATAGCAGGGTAATCCTACAAATAAAATTAAGGAAAAGAAATCTATTACTATATCACTTTATATAACCTGTTTTATTTATACTTCCGTGAAATTCTTGGAGACTATGTAGCTTCGAATGTGGGATGTGAGAACTGGGAGTTTCTACACGGATGAACACACTAAAATTTTATTTTGCCCCGTGTTACGTACACTTCACGGGCATGAAACGTCAGGAAGGGCTATCATATCTGAGTTCGCTCTGAATTAATATATAATTATATAATCTTTCCCGCTTCCTTTAAATCGCCAGTAGTTACGTATTTAAGGCCAACACACGCTGCACTGAAATCTCACTGCAGAGTTATATCTTCTGGGATATGAAGATATGCATTCCGCTTAAAGTCAAACCACTATTCGAGGGAAGTTTTGGTTGCTATATGCTTTATGCTGGTTTATTATTGACTTACTCTTCAACCCTGAAGTTAGAAGCGAAATTTTCCTCCGAAACGTTGGTTGGCTTTCAGCGGACTACGTGCCGTTACATCTCAGAAGTGAGAACTCTTCATAACCACCGTTATGAGAACTTTAAATCCTACATAAATTCTCATTTATGTTATTATCCACATCAAAGGAAGTCCACACGCAACTGATGAAACTTACCGATGCTGCAAGAAGTTGTTCATTTCGTTCATTTACCTCCAAACTTTAGATTCAGTTTATGTAATCACGATCAACAGACTCCTCGACTACTTCAATAATTCTTCGCTTGCAAACAGGTGTCATTCTCGAGTGAGCAGATCTGATAGCACTCTTGATGGCATCACTGTCGTCACCTGCGACTTCGTCATCACTACCTTCCCACTCATCCAAAGCGTGTGGAAGGTTCAGAAGTACATTAGATATAATGAAAGGTGCACAGTGTTTGAGCTGCGGCTCCAAAGCAGAGAATGGAAGCAACTGCTCGACGTCTGACCCAAGATGACTCACGGTTTCACTCAGACTGTCGTGGTAACAGTGAAGCAGGTCTTCTCGATGTGCCTCTCTCGTCATTCTGTCTGTCCCCAAGAATAACAGTCGGCCTATGTCCAAGGCGGGAGACGCGTACCGGGTCTGTTGGAAGTCTAAGAACCTCATCTCATCTGGTTCCTTACCCGACGCTCCTGGTGGATAGTGGAACATTAAATTATTGACCCATAAGTCCCCGTGAGTGATGACGTTATAGGCTTCATTTGTGGAGTCATCGTAGATCAACTTCATAATTCTGTCTTCAGCATCTCCAACGAAGCGTTCATATTTATTTAAATACGAATTACTTTGCGGATAATGTGCCTTCAGCATCTCTAATACGTCATTAAGAATAAACTTAACCAAATCGCGCGTTGTTTTGTTATACGCGGAAATAGAAAACATTATTTCGGAGACGGATTCTTTAAGTTTGGAAAACCTGTCAGGATCTTGGTTCTTCATGGCGAGAGAGAAGGCGTGAAATCGTCCAAGTTCTTTCATAACGAGAAGGAGTTCGTGAAGAGCCATGACTTTCAAACGGCTCAACACGACAAAGCCTGCAGAGGTTAGGTCCTCCACGACCAGGAAAGCGTTCTCCCCCTTGCACTCTGCTGCGTAGCACTTAGGGATTCGAATCGGAACACACGAATCGTGAGAAAATTTTTCCTTCCCGAAATGCACAAACTCTGTAAATATTTTGCTGTAAAATATGGCTTCGTTTCTGAACTGCAGATGGCTGTCGAAAACATTTCTTCTTTGGACGTCCGACGGAAGACACTTTATGTAGAATGACATGGCCCTGGGGCCGTCTGTAACTTTAAGTCGATAGAGTGAGGAAATCCAGAGACTTGCTGACACTGAGGTGATTTCGCAGTTAGAGGATCGAAGATCGAATCCCTGCTCTTCAAGTATTGAAGACAAACGTCGTACAACATATCTCGGAAGTTGATACCAACAGCTTACTTCAGCCATTGCTAAGGCACTGCTTAGAACTGTGTCTCCTGGCACTTTAAGTACATAAATATTATCTCTCGACGCACACTGCACGAAAAGTTGTACATTTTCTAGACTACTTATTTAGCCTTTTATAGACATTTATGTCAGTCTTGACATTGTTTCCTTGAAGAATAGTTTGATAACGCCATGACTAATGTCATGCACAGGAACGATAAGGGGCAGAACTCATTGCTATAACTGCTGTTCTGCTGAAAGTCCGAGCCTTGGTGGTGTGCGGGGCGGGAGGGGCGTCACAAATTTTACGCCTGGGCGGCCCGACGATAAGCGGAAGTTCTAAAATGATTATTCTGTGCAATTTTTTCATGACAGTTTGAAAGGACGTTATTTGTTACAAGGCAAACCAGTATTACTCGTATGTTATGTAGTAGGTACTGATATCGGAAATCACATAACTTTCTAAAACTCTCTGTCCGTCGTGTTAATTTGCACAGCTACTTAAACACCGAGATCGCATGGAATTATTTTTTCCCCCGTTTAGATTCACTATAGCTCCGCGACAATATTTATTCTTTATTTTAATATAGGCTTGGAGATTGTCCATTGTACAAAATACTTTGACGCATATGCCCATTGCTACGCAACGGTTCGGTAAACATTCCCGAAGTTACGCTCTCAACAGTAGAAGGACATCCATTGCTAGGCAACGGACCAATAAATATGCATTCTTGACAACAGAAGACGGTGATTTCCGTGGAGTTCGTGCCGAGGAACTCTAAGAGGACACAGTCAGGAAAACTGAAGCAGTACGGAGGAGTATAACGGAGTTCCGTTGGGAGACAGAATAGTTTCAGTGGAGTGTCCCGTGTCGGATAGTGATTTGTGAACTGTTGTAACCAGTTGTATGAAAGTCTAATGAACTCGATTATCAAATCCCCAAAAAAAAAAAAATCTTATTAGTCACGCAAACCCCGAATACTTGACAATGTATTCACCATAAACAATATTTCGGGAATTACCTGTCCTCCCGTTTTCAGCTGATTGTACTCTCTTAATTTTAGCATTAGCGTAAACTGAACCCGGCATCACGTGAATTCTTCCCTGGTGTATAACGTAGTCATATTAAGTTACAAAATTACTGTAGAAGGAAAATTATATTGAACGTTGGCTGTGTTAACACAGAATGTGATAGAGGTACATAAGTGCAATTGCGAACACCGTTTAGTTCTTCTTCATGTGACAAAGGTGTCCAAGTGTTTAAAGTTACTGCTTTTGAGTGTCTCAGTATCTACCGCGACTATGAGCATCATCTCAAGTTGATTTCCTCTTATCACCATCCCGAGCATCACGTGCTGCTGATGCAGGAACTTTGTTATTTCATAAAGAGGCGAGTTGAAACTCCAAGTTTACACACATCAAGGTGTACTGCATACGCTTCCAGTATCAAGTGACACTGATAGTTGGCCTGGCTCTTGTAGCTTACAGTTCACTACATGTTTAGTTAAAATAGATTAAGTCTTTATAAACTTGTGTAAGGCAGGGTTTCTCGCGTGAATGCGTGAGTGCATGAGAATGGTGGCAATATGTAAAATATTAATTAAATTATTTTGATGATCTAGATGTGCATTAGCAGCTGCTAATGTTGTCTGCAGGGATGTTGACGTATTCGGAGCCGGGAATGTTCTACCCAAACAAATTTTAAATATAGTATAACTGTTAGTAATTTTTTTTATTATTTGCTTGTCCAATAAAACAAATGAATTATTATGATTATCTTCTGAAAATCTATACTATTCATTTCTTAAATAAATATTTATGTTTCATTTCTCACTTCTTAATAACACATAGTTTAATGATAATGAAATTATTATTACTGTTATAATTATCATTTGTTTGTTTACTTTTCTTCATTATTGTGTTTTCCAAGTACTTATCTGAAATTTGTCTTTGACTTATAATGTGTTTGTCTATAATGTAATTACTTTCATCTACACTGTGCTCTGTCTGTAATTGGCCTTGTGACTGTTGACTCGGCACATAAATAATAAAGAATTGAATTGAATTATAATTACCTAAAATATACCAGCAGAAAATATTTATTTGTAATTAACATTTGACAAAGAGCGAACTCTTCTTTCTTTCTTGCTCGTAGACGCACGCTTACAGTCACGTCTTCTTTCATATCATTAAGGTTCAGGATTATTTTATCTGGACATACAGTTTTAAACATAATCATTTTTAGGGGTGAAACAGAAACAAAATAAAACATTACCTGCCAGAGAATACCATTGGAAACGGTGCATTTTGATTTTCAGTTCATTTTTCAAGAAGAAACAAAGTATCGCTCGTGTTACCTGTGTGGCACTCAAATGAGTTGTTTATTGACATATATGGAGTAGCATTTGTCGTTAAAATCTTATATAGTATCCAGCGTTACCGTATCCATTTTGGTAGCTCCAAAAATGTTTTCTTATGAGGAATAAAATGGCTTTAAAATCATAAAGGTATATTTTGTTGTTCTTGTAAATTGACAATTTATGCAAGCTCCAAATACGTGAAACAAATAAATATTAAAGAAATATTATATAATTCAATGACGTAAGGATGGGTGTCCCAAACTGTATTATTCTTTAAACACCAAATCCTTCAGCTTCTTGCGTTACTCACCTACGCCTTCCTTCATTCTGCATACTCACGTATAACCTCTGTAAAATCGATATGCAGTTGTATGTCATTAGTATGTGTGACACGATATATTTTGGAATCGGTCTAATGGAACTGCTGAGGTGATATCCCCGGATAATTTGTGGATCGGTGCTTTGAAACTGGCATATGAAATGCGGTAGCGTAGCGCGTAAGTGCCTATTAGTAAGCCGGGAACAATGTATATACATACAAACACACATATATTTATTCACTCATATTTTGTGACTGAAAATGTTTGCTCACAAATATAAGAATTGATAGACGCTATGATCGTTCATTCTGATGAAGGGGAACTTACAGATATAAGCCCAGCAAAAAATTGCAGCAGATATCCTTGGGGAAAGGCTTTTTTTCAAAGAGGCATCATTTCGCAATTCATTCATCTCCACTTGCATCTTTGCTGGGACCTCATCAGTGTCAATATCGGGAGAATTTCTGAACATTTGAATTTCTCCTCTCTTTCTCGCTCTCTGGCTCCACTGCTCTTCGGTCCTTGGCCGCATTTTCAGTTTCTTTCATCACTTACACAGTCGGTAGGGCTCCTTGGACGGGGGATCAGCCTGTCGCAAGGCCGCTACCTACACACAGAACAACACACGCACAGAATAAACGCACACAGACATCCATACCTTGAGTGGGATTCGAACCCATGATCCCAGTGTTCGAGCTGGCGAAGACGGTTCATGCCTTAGACTGCGCGGGCACCGTGATTGGCAGAATTTCATCTCACCTAGTGTAAAAATGAGAGAACCTCGAGGTAAATTAATTTTGGAGCTGCTGAAAGATGGTAACAAAGTTATCCTTTAACTGATTCGAGAGAAGAGTCCATAGCAGTCTTCGCAAATAGAAAGCGGCCTGGCCTGAGGTTGGTTCAGTGATACCGTGCCATTGTTCAGCAGTTCTGTTTCACTTCGAAGGCTTTGACGTCAGAAAGTAAATCAGACAGTAATTTGTATTTTCCTTGAACGTTTATCTTAAGCTCATAAACATGTCCTGTCCATTGGAAAAGCCAGGCCAACGAACCGTTTATCGTCTGATAACTAGGAAGCGCCTTTAACCTTATCTGTCATTGAAATGTCTATTTCAGACATTAAATGAGGAAAATATTTCAAAACTGCACACTTATTCGACCATCTCACTGTTGAGTATTACACACTATTGTACTCTGCTTCGATAAAGAAAACTCCGTGGTCTGTAGTCCGAAAGCGAACTATACCGACCGAGCGACGGCCGTTTGTCGGCGAAGTTAGTGCCAGATTTAGCGGATAGAGGGTGTCGCGTGATCAACGCAACGAATCCCGAGGCCGTTAATTTCGGTTTTCTAGACCGGATCCGCTATTTCCTTGAAACAGCTCCTCAATTATCCTCACGAGGCTGAGTGGACTCCGTTCCAGACCCACTACTTCTCAGAAAATCTGGTAGCGCCTGGAATCGAACCCGAAACCTCTGGATCTTTAGTCAGGAACTCTGACCACCAGACCACAGAGGAGGCCACTCTGCTTCGATTTATACCAGAAAACGTTGGAACTAACGGTGTGTCAAACCAGTGCCTCGGATGACGTTCGCTGTTGATGTAACATTCATAACATATCTAAATGGCAAGAAGTTGCAGCGCAGTGCCGCTTGGTGAAGATGCAGTAAAATAGCATCGGAGTTTTAGGAAAAACACTCGCAGTTTCGCCATATTACACCGCTCTCTCGGTCTCTAAAAGTGACAGTGGTTTGTTATTATTCGTAGTTATGCAATTATTATGTTGAACATTGTTGATTTTCCTACTTAAATTAAATTAAACGACGTTTTGGAAGCTGAATCTTCATCCGTCATCATATGTAAACAAAGGGTAAAGGATTATACCTAAAGATAGTTCCGTGATCCAGACAATGTGTTTACGGACCGAGATACAAATCCGAGACCCCATGATTTCAAACCAAATCTGCTAAAAATTCAACTCCCGCCTTTGTTATGAAGAAAGTAATGTTTGTGAAGGGCCGCGCCATAGCTCAAGCGGTTAGTCGCTGGCTTCCCACCGCGGGGGCCCGGGTTCGATCCCGGGTCTGGTCAAATGGGATTTGTGGTGGAGAAAGTGGCACTGGGGCAGGTTTTCTTTCCCCTGCCAATCTTCATTCCACCAACTGCTCCACAATCACCCTCACCTATCATCTTGGGCTGGTACAATAGGCCACAAGTGGCCGCAGTACAAGGTACTTAGTCTCACCCCACTAGCAATTAAAAATGTTTGTGTACAGATCAGAGTCTGAAGGTAATGCCCATTTTCCTTAAGATAATACAAAGAAGCTACTGGGAATTATTGACTCTATTTGTAATTGAGACCAGTGGAATGATATTGAGTCGAGTAGAGTTTAATTGGAAGCGTTTGTCATAACACATGATCTGATACCACCCCTCCTAGAAACTTTATCGGGATTGAAACGTGGCACAAAGCAACTTATTACTACAATCTTGGCACTTACTTTCGAACCAAACGCACGCAAAACCTAAGTACGAGTGAATGTTACTATTTGAGCTGTATTTAGGCAGAAGGCTCGTTGGAAATCCCCGGGGGAAAGATTTTTTTTTTTTAAATTGTGACAAATTTGTTATTTTTTACTGCGGAATTATTTCGATATTCTCACATTCCGCATGTGACATGCCATTCGATGCACAAACATTCCGTTTATATTTGAAAGTTTACTTTGTAGATCATTTTATAAACTTCCCATTCAGTTTTGTATATTTGGTAAACGTTGAACATTTATTTGCACGTCGCGGAGTTTGCGCGCACCATTGAGCAATATGTATGAAGTCGGCAATGAAAATAAACACTACAGAATTGTACGGACCCACAGCATCCCTTTTGAGAGTCTGTCCCTGCCTATTCTAGTGACACCGTAAGTTTGAGATATAGTACCAGAATTGTCAAGTCACCTGACCATTCAACGTGCCTTTAATGAAATCCGATGCTCATCACATGCACAACATAAGCCGATCACTGTTCCTACCCAGATTATTGTAGCCGCCTTTAGCATAATTATGAAAACCATTCCTCATAATATGCTGTTCTGCTTGGAATAATTGGGATGATAATATATAAATGAGTATTAAGAAAATAGGATTTGAGAATGTGAAGTGGATTCATCTGGCTCGGTATAGGGGATAATAAAAATCATCAAATATAAATAAATGAGATGGGCGGGGCATGTAGCATATATTGTGACGTGTATGCCCATTGCTAGGCAACGGGTCGGTAAACACATTCCTGCAACACAAGTGCACGCACCAATAGCATATCCATTGCTAGGTAACGACCAGTGAACATGCATTCTTGAACACAGAAGACAGTGTTTTCTGTGGGGTCCCTGCCGAGGAGAGGCACAGTCAGAAGAGGAGAGAGAGTAGAGAAGCAGAGTAGATCGGAGTATAGAACAGTAGTCGAGAGCAATCGAGTCCAGTCTTCGGAATGGCAGCTGCAAAATGGCAAGAAAGGAATTACACTGTGCCAAGAAGACTTTTTGTGTGAGTTGAAGTTACAGTGAGGCTGTGGTAAATCCGTTGTCAGGAGACGGCTAGTGAAGACTGAGAATCCTAATGCGTTTGTAGTGTGAATGTATAAGATGCAATAAATCCAATTATCCAATCCAATACCAGTTTTATAAGTCACTCCTGCTCGTGACAGTATGATTGAAGAAGAAGAAGGAGAAGAGAGAGAGACACACACACACACGAGTGGTTAGCGCTTCTGAACACGGGGGGAGGCCTTATGTTTGATGTTTCCTCAGCTTCATGCCCTCACGTGTTTTAGTGACTATAGACGGGATTTAGATTGGTGAATAAATTTATTAACACCATATACAATCAACTTGTACTTACAAGCAATACAGCGCTATCTCTGATTTACATAATTTACAGTTCACCGTTACGCACACACTAGAATTCTCAGTCTTCACTAGTCGTAATCTTGTAACGGAATTAAAAAGGTCTCACTGTGACTAAATCTTCTAATCACACAATAAGTCTTCACAGGCCAACTTCTAATTCTGTTTCATCTACGAAATTCCCGTGGCTATCTCCAACGGACAACTGGACTCAGTTCTCATTATCGTACTCTCTGTTGTACTCCGTTGTATTCCCATTCTCTTGGTTCTGCTTCTTCCTTCAAACCACCTATCTTGTATAGTCGCGGCACGGACCACACAACAAAGAAAACACAGCTCTCCTACTGTTGTAAGGTACGCGGTAACGTAGTTGGTTGAGGTACTATTCTACAAGCCGGAAGGTCCCGGGTTCGAGTCCTAATAGTGTGAATTTTTTTTCAGTTTACCCAGTCCTTCCAGTCGCAATATGGCCCTGGGTTCGCCTCAGCCTCTAACAGAACTGAGTACCAGGAATCTTCCTGGGGAGTAAACGGCGGCCGGTGCGTAGGACTGACAACCTTACCGCAATCTGTTAGCCCATTGTCTAGAAAATATTTGTGGGACCCTCAACGTCTCACAATCCTATGGGCCTCCATGGCCTGTTTTAGGGATAGCTGTAACTTTTACCTCTTGTTGTAGAGGCATGTTGAAACGCAGTTGCCTAGCAAACAGTCTCGGCGCGGACCACATTCGTAGGGGTGTTTACCTGTCCGTTGCCTAGCAATGGCCATATGCGTCACAATACATTGTATTAGCTCCGAACGGGAGAATGAAATATATATACACATATATGAAATGGTAATAAAATGGCAGACTTTGTTTAAGATTAAACAATATATTAAATATTAGTGTATTATTTAGAATTCCTCCGATCACAGTGGCCGCGCGGTCCAAGGCATGAACTCTCTTCGCCCGCTCAGACACTGAGATCATGTGCTTCAATCCCACTTGAGGCATGGATGTCTGCGTTTGTGCTATCCTGTATGCAGACAGTGGCCTTGCGACGGTCTGATCCTCCGTCTAAAGTGTGCTACCGACTGTGTGAAAAGATCAAGAAACTATAAACGCGGCAGAAGTCCAACAAGGGTTAAGAGTCATAGATCGATTTGGAATTCCGTGCTCTTCTTAGTTTATGGGAAGTATCACCCCCAAAAATAACATCCGAAAGGATGCGATGTATTGAAGGTGAGCAAGGGTGTTGTGTTTTGTTAACCAGTGTGTGGCTTTCTTGAGCTTCATCATCTTCATCTCACGAGCAGCAACAGTGGAACTTCTGTGAAAAGTACGGGCAAGCCTGATTAATTCGTCCCGCAAGTTACCATTAACGTGTTCATAAATTATCAAGTACAGTGCAGAACAAAGTTTGCATATCACAGACGGGGAACTTAAAATAAAGCTTGGAAAATGCGCGTGTCTTGAAGTTTCCTTAAGTAAAGTAATCTAATGAGGTCAAACTAGTTTACGAACTGCATGGTAAGAGGACCATCTTTGATAAGATAATGTTTATTCAGGTTATAAACTTCCTGCATTGTGGAAACCGAAATTTCGAAAGTGCTACAATAAGTATGCCGTAGGGTAATAATGGAATTATTTGGATCCAGCCCACATTGCAGTCATATGCTGTGTGTCCCAAAATTCTATCTTGAGGTCTTAGATCATTTTTTTTATAAATGTCTCATTTTCATTAGGATTTTTTTTTTCCTTGGCACTACAGCCCCAGTGGGCCTAGGCCTACCTCCATGAAACTCTCCGTTTCACTTCGGTTTTACTAGATCTTACACATTCGGTAGGACTCCTTGGGCGGGTGATCAGCTCGTGGCAAGGCCTGTACCTGTACACAAACACAGAAAAAACGCCACAAACATCCACGCTCTGAATGGGATTCGAACCAACGATCCCGGTTTCATTAGGATTACTAGGAAGATTGAGCCTACACAGTATGAAGTTAATAATTACATAATTTTATCCACGCGTTTATTACTTTATCTATCGTTAAACCCAATTTGCACTTTGTCACACTATCATAAAAACGAAATTCGACATATCAACTCGCATTAATCTGTATTTGTTTAGAGATTCTATAGTACCAAGACCGTCTTCTGGGTATTTTCCATCATTTACGAAAAGGAAATTAAACACTTCCTTTCAAGCCTTTCACACGGTTTCAGAAAGAGAAATCATCTGCAGAGCTAAGGTAATTCTGCTTTGTGCGAGAGACAGCGCTTATGTTAATGTCGGTAACACTGGAACGCAATGGCGACTCGCTTGAAAGTTTCACAAGATAGGTAGATTTCATCGTGGAAGAAATATTTTATTCTCAATAAGTTAACCTCATAGACAGAGCAGGTTTGTGAAATTCCTCTTTCATGGACTCACTCATAACTTGCCTCCAGGCACTCACGCTACTCTACAATTTCATCCTAGCAAAGCTCCTTTGCAGATTTTCATTTTTATTATGAATTCTTTGAATTCAGGGAATAAAATAAAGGTATAATTGGGAGGTTGTATCCATACGTACGCAAATTTCATCTCAAACATTACTGGAAGAATTTAGATTATATTTGATATTTGTGTCTATAATCAAAATTTTAAGGCGAATTTATTATCTGCAATTGTTTCGACATGGAAGTATGTAGCAGCAGTAGGTAAAAAGGGCTAATAATAACTTTAAATAATTTGATGTTCCCTTTCTTAATTTACTTCTGTATATATGACTTGAGGTTCTCACAGCGATGATTATGAAGATTTGTCTCTTCTGGGATACAAAACCATGTAGTCCTTTGAATGTCAACGGACGTTTTCACGGAACATGTCGCCTCCTTCAGCGTTCAAGAGTAAGTCAAGCAAAAGCGAGTACAAAGCAGTCACAGTCAGCAAACAGAGCGCCTGCTTCATGTTGGTTTCTTGTTTGGCTTACCCCTTAATCCCGAAGATGGAGTCGACAAGTTGCTCCGAGATCTTGGTTGAATTTTAACGGACTACAGGACGCTATATTTCAGAAAATAAAAGTTTACTTATTTGTAATAGCTCCTTACTACCACTGTGTCAGTATTTTCTTAAGAGGAGTTCTAGTTTCTGGGGTGTAACGACCAGAAGATGTCGCTCTTCATAACCACGGCTGTGAAAACCTCAAACCTAACCTAATATTTTCTTACATCAAATATTACTTTCAATTCAAATACTCTTGTTACATGAGGGAGCGTCAGTAAATAGGTCACAAATGGATATAAAACGTAAAACACGTGATTTTCGAACCTGGAAATACATTTATTTTTCGACAGATCCTCCACCACGCTAGTCTCGTCGCTTTACCAGTGTGTCGAAACCCGCAGCACATAGAAGTCTTGACGGTCTTGACTGTTGCCTCAGGTACTTCCGCAAATGGTCGAGCATCATCTGCGATCTCCGAACGACCCAGAGGGAATTTCTCGACTCAGTTATGAACTGCTTTACGTGGCAAACATTTCCCGTCGTGAACAAGAAACATTTCTATATGAATATTCTTCATATTTAGTCCTTTTGACCACAAAACATACACAAGAGAACGCTGTTCTTCGGTATACTCCTCAAGCACGATCGCCATTTTGACTACTTAAACCAAGCTATGAACCTGTGCTTGCGCGTCTGCTACCTAGACTGGCATGAAGCTGGACTGTGCTGCTACCTAGTGATATACACAGAAAAACTATTACGCCCATTACAGCTGTTTTACTTCCATTTGTGACCTTCTTATTGACTTTCCCTCGTACGAGTATGTAAGCGATCTGCTGTGACAACTTTCACACATGGGATGTAGCTGTTAATATATTCAGTAAGCTATCAGGAAGAAGTGACAAGGGATGCTGTCCATCTGGGAGATTGGCGGGGTCTCACAACTCCTCATAAATGAACAGCATAGCTACGAAACAACATTGGACTCATAAGGATTATTTAGACGCGCAATTTGTAAGTAGGGTAAAAGATATGATACAAAAATCCGATAAAATGAAGGCAATGCGACTGTTGTTTCATAAGAAGATAAAATCTGGGGTCTTGTGCCGCTTGATTTTTATGCCCTTAGCCGTGATTGCATATCCTCGCTTATAGGTAAGGGGCTTTCTGGGCTGAACTATAATTGTTTGAAATTTGAGGTGGGATGCGAAGCAGAGTGCCCTTGCAAATGTTTACCGACGTTTCGTCGGAACGTGCTGCCTCCTTATTCAGGGTAAAGGGTGAAAATATATTTCTCCAAATCGTTGTTAAAATTATGCCAGAATACAAGGCGTAATATCCCAGAAATCTTTATTCTTATTACATTACATTTATTTATTAACAGAGACCTTCTATTGATCTTTATTTCATTTATTCGCGTCACTAACAACTGTACATAGTACACAGTTCTTGTAAGATTTGAGGCTTTCACGGCGGTGACTCTGAAGAAAGCAGTCTTCTGGAATTTGGCACCGTGTATATGTGGTGTTAACCGACGTTTCGGAGGAACGTATCGTCTCCATCTTCAGGGTAGAAGAAAAAATATAAGAAATCTGCAAGCGAAGAGACCGTGAGAAACGGTAAAGTCTGCTTTTACCGGTTCTCACGGTCTCTTCGCTTGCAGATTTCTTGTATTTTTTTTCCTACCCTGAAGATGGAGGCGATACATTCCTCCGAAACGTCGGTTAACACCACATATACACTGTGCCAAATCCCAGAAGACTGCTTTCTACACAGTTCTTGATTGCTTTTCATTTGTTTCATTCTGGTACGTCACACTAACAATATCATGAAAAGTTAAACAGTTCCGTCCAGTGTGACTGGTTCCTTGGTCACGGATTTTTATTTTTTTCCGTAAAGACGGAGGCTGTATGTTCCTCCGAAATGTCGATTTATGCAATATCTACACGACACCACATCCCAGAAAACAGAATTTTTCGAATTTCCTTTTACTTTCCTCCAGAATATTTTATTGTCTTTCTTGCATAGTGTGTACCTAAATCACGTGACATATTGTTTGGAACGTAGCACAACTCGCTACACTTAAGATGTTCCGGCTTTAGGAGCGTTTATCCAGGAATTCAAGCGAATTTATTTGTTTTATTTTTTCGCCACGTCTGATTGCCACATTTCTCTTTTGCACAAAATGGAGGAAAGAGTCGTAAAAACCTTGGTTATAACAGAATGAAACTTAGTTGCCTAGTGAGGCGACTTTGCTAATGCACTCGCGGAATTCTCGCTAATGAAGCCAAATCGGCTTTGAGTCTCGGTCCCGCCAAAATCCTTGCTGCAGTGACACGGTACTCGTCGATATTGGCTCGCGTCTGGCAAAGCGCGGGGAACAAGAAGAAGGAAAGAGCTTTACAACTTTTTACTTTTTCTAAGATTTTATTGTTTCAGCTTGCGATTTCTCTTTCTGTTTATCTTTCATCTACAGTCCGTACGTACAATATATGAGTGTATTCAGGCTCTGCCTTGGTGGTTCCGAATATTTTCTAAGACACGGACCTGCAAAATGCCAGGGGTTGTCCAACTGCCATTTTCATATATGTCACATAAATGTGATAATTTCTTTCCAGTTGAACATATTAATTTATGGTAAATTAATTAACGCCTTTGTGTGGTATTAAAACGAACGAGCCGCCTTGCTCTACGGTGAACATTCTCAAAACAAAATTATGCAAGAGAACGTATGCAATAATTTAACATTTCCAGAGAAGCCCGTCTTCCAAGAACCTGTGTAACACGTTGCAACCTGCCATTTTTGAGAGCTGCTGCGTCCAACCCCCCCACCCCAGAAGCTCAATATCCTGTCCCTCCATCACCCCAATTAATGTCAAACAGATAAAAAGAATTTAATGTAAAACAGAGATATTTGGTCGATAAAGAAAACAAAAAATTTAAAAATACTGATAAGGGGTAAAATGTAAAGATATCCTTGTAACAGGTCGTGAAGACCCATAAGGTTATGAGACGTCGGGGCTCCCATATTTTCTCTAGACAGTCGGCTCACAGATGGCTGTAAGTTTATTAGTTTTAAACGCCCACTGTCTTTACCCCAGAGGAAGATTCCTGTTGCTCATTTCTGTTAGAGACTGAGGCGACCCCACGACCATAGTGCGGCTGGAAGGATTGGGTCACTTGAAAAACTCCACCTAAAACCCGCAACCTTTCTGTTTTTAGCATAGTGCCTTAACCAATTACGATTCCGGGTGCCCCAGCGATAAGGGGTGCAATGGGATGTTTTGTGAAAAGGGTAATGAAATTTCAGCTCTTGTAGAGGTGAGACTTTTTTACCAGCTTTAGGAATATTAAGAGATGGGTGTAAATTACGGAACTCCCTACTTTTTAATATTGTCAAGAACTTTGCGTTTTAAAATACCATCAATTTCTGTTCTTCCTTCAGGGTGAGCCCCCAAGCTTGACACACATATGAAACTGCAGTTAGAGATAATGATTTGTGGCAGTTCATTCTGTGGATTTCCTAAAATATTCAGGATTAGGAATTTAGAAAGTATATAATCAGGCCGCGCCATAGGTCAAGCAGTTAGTCGCTGGCTTCCCACCGCAGCGGTCCGGGTTCAATCCAGGGTATGGTCAAGTGGGATTTATAGTGGACAACGTGGCGCTAGGGCAGGTTTTCTGCGAGGACTTCGGTTTCCCCTGCCAATCTTCATTCCACCAATTGCTCCACAATCACCCTCACCTATCATCTGGGGCTGGTACAATAGGCCAGAATTTGCAGCAGTACAAGGGACTTAGTCCCACCCCACTAGCAACAAAAAAAAAGAAAAAGAAAAAGAAAAAAGCAAAAAAAGAATATTATCCAGTTAAAAGAGTTTTATCTGTTTAGTTTGCGTGTGTGCGTTTTTCTGTGTTTGTGTACAGGTAGAACCGAAGTGAACGGAGAAGTTCATGGGGTAGGCCTAGGCCCACTGGGGCTGTAGTGCCAAGGAAAAAAAAAAGAGTTCTATCGTATGGGTTATAACGTTTTGTTGTCCGGTGAAGTTAAACTTCTCGAAGATGTAAGCGATATGTCCCTCTGAAACATCGATTGGCTTTCCCTTGGCTACGTCTCCATATCCCAGAAGACAGAACTGTTCATAGCAACTCTGTAAAAACCTTGAATCCAACGTAGTCAAGTTGCCCATCAAGAAAGTTTCGAGTGCTCCACAGAGCGGTTTGAACAACTTTTAGAGTCGAACAAGAATTAATAAAAACGCAGTAAACTACTGACAAACTGTTGAAGGTCAGCCTGCCTCGTAAGACTCGAGAGAACTTGATAAAAGAGTGAAGATGTACCAACAAAACATCACAGCTCATCGTGACGCGACTATTTATCCAACACTTGTTTTGTCATCTTGTTCGCGTTGACTAACGACATAACAAACGTAAACACTGGGCAAAACTCTTGTAACACAGATAAACCTGAAAATAAGAAAAGATATCCCTGTAGGAGGCCGTGAAGGTCCAATGAAGGAATAAATATTGTTGAGACCTGTTACCAGGCAACGACTAGTGAAAGTAGACTTAGAAGACTCAGTGTGGTGAGATTTGGAGTGAGTAAATCAGCAATAGTGTTATAATTATTTGTTGTTACTACCTGTAAGTGAGCAGTAAAGCTATATACCAATCCAAACCCCGTATATAGTCACTAAAACACCTGACAATACGGACACACGCTGTAGAGCTACTGTAATTCGAGATCATTGTCGTGCATGATACGTAGTAGGGGAGGTCTGGTTTCGGCTGCTCCTGCAACGACATATTACACAGCTCCTTGTATTTCAGTACACTGAACAATCGAGGATGGATAGCAGAGTAATCTGAACCTTGACATGAAAACTCGGATCGATCTGCAGGAAACATGGAAGATCAGGCCGCTTTAAAACAAAAGCAAAGCATGGACAGAGCTTGCTGAGCCTTTAAGCCCCGAAGCACCGTATGACGTTTTGTTTCCGAGCGTTAAAATCCATTGCACTAATTTCCCAGTCGGTCGCCAGTAATCCGGAGGGTTGCGAAACTGCTGTTGCTTCATGAACCTGCTCGCAAACGCTAGTTGGTTCCTGTTGCTATGATTTAATCCTTTTAATACCATGAATGAGATAACTCGCTTAGAAACGCCGCTTCATTCTTTAACGAATTTGATATTTGATAACGCCAGTGAAAATAAATTAGTCTGCCATTCATTATTAATATATTCAAGGCTGTGTTTAATTCTAGGCCGAAAACATGTAATACTCTTATATGTTAATAGTAAGACCTCACAAAGAATCTGAGACTTCTTGGGAGTTAATTAATTTATTCATCAATAGCTCTACAGCCCTTTGTTGGACCCTGGCCTCTTCTCCAGTTTCGTAATCTGTTTTACACAGTCGGTAGGGCTCCTTGGGCGGGCGATCAGCCCGCCGCAAGGCCGCTACTTATACACAGGAAAACACTAACACAGAATAAACACACACAGACTTCCATGCCTTGACTCGGATTCGAACCCAATATCCCAGAGTTTGAGCGGGCGAAGACCGTCCATGCCTTAGACCGCGCGGCCACTGTGATCGGAAAATTTTAAATGGGGCCAGTCCAACAACAGATGTATTACACATTTAGCACTACAATTTAATAAATTAAGTATATGTTACATACATTATATTTATAATATAATAAAATATAAAATTATATTATAATTTAACATAAAATTTTATTTGGTTCCTCACACATAAATTATGTAATATTAAGGTAGTATATAAAGTCTATGCCGGTCACGGTAGCCGAGCGGTCTAAGGCATGCACTATTCGCTCGCTCGGAAGCTGGGATAGTGGGTTAGAATCCCACTCAGGGCATGGATGTTTAGTTTGTGTGTGTGTGTGTGCGTTTTTCTGTTTGTGTACAGGTAGAGGGCCTTGCGACGAGCTGATCACCCGCCCAAGGAGTCCTACCGAACGTGTAAGATCAAGAAAAACCGAAGTGAACGGAGAAATTCATGGAGGTAAGCCTAGGCCCACTGGGGCTGTAGTGCCAAGGGGGAAAAAATATAAAGTCTATATTAATTTCAAGATAATTATAAATGTCAAACAAAATGGTATTAATTTTCTTACCCAAATGAAAAAAAAAGTGAGTGCAAGTTAAACTGAAAGCGAATTAAATTTTCTGAAGGAGTGGGCTGTGCAAATGAATGAAATACGTAACGGGTCGTTCAACATGGGTGTTAATTACACCGCAATAACAAATATGCCTACCTCCTTTCGATTTTACGAATTAGCAAATCGTAGAATTCGCGATCAAGATTTGCCATCACATTCTCTCACCGGGAGTTGATAAACACGATACCAGTTTTAATATGACTGTCCACGGTAGAGTTTGTTGAGTGTAGGTTCCTCACTTTTTTTTTCCCATTGACGCTACAGCCCTCATTGGGTCTAGGCCTGCCTCCATGAAACTCTCCGTTTCACTTCGGTTTTACTAGAGCTTAGACATACGGTAGGACTCCTTGGGCGGGTGATCAGCTCATCGCAAGGCCTCTACCTGTAGACAAACACAGAAAAACGCACACAAACATCCACGCCCTCAGTAGGATTCGAACCCACGATCCCGGCTTCCGACCGAGAGAAGACAGTGCTTGGCTTAGACCGCTCGGCTACCGTGACCGGCTTCTTCACTTATATTTCAGCGAAAAGAACACTGAAGAACAATTAAAATATTTCGAAGTTCGTAAATAACATTTCTAAAGCAAGTTAATTAATTCCTTTAATCTATGAATAGTCGCTTTGAAGTAAGAAACGTGTATGATCTGGGTTGTAACGCCGTGTAGTTTGGTAAAAGCCATCCCTTTGAGAACCTCAAGTCCGAGGTTAAAATATGTACTTTCCGTACTTGCTACAGCTGCATTTTGTGTATTCTTTTACGATATTTGTTTCGTTCCACTATCTTGACATTTTATTACTTTGTCAACTCTACGTTTACAGCTGTCCATGCCCGACCAATCAGTTCAAGTGCCACATTAAGAAGTCGGTTATAGGAAATCTAATGAAAATGTGAAACGTGTGACGGGTACAAATTTTAAGAGAAAATATATTATTTTTACCGTTTTTCATACAAATTATTGACATTTAATAAAGCAACTCTTTACCCTTCTTAATCTATTCAATGACATTTTCTAACGACGTAGGTTATATGGCACCGAATGACAGGATAATTATGAATAATTTATTCTAAAGAGAGTTTCGATTTTGGTCTATTTAAGACAATTTGCATCCCAATATTTCCGTAACAGACCGAGCAATATCATGAAAAATCACATTTTGGTTATCCGGGATTTGAATCGGAGACTTCCAAAACTAACAGTACACATTCTAACTCTAGTGTCAGCGTGATATTTTACGAACGTTAAAAACAAATTAAGATTTGATGTTTGAAGTTCTCGTGTCTGTGTACATCATGATACCCTAAAGAAGGATGCAGCAAGTTACATCGAAACGTTGTTACTTATCTACTAAAATATGTGGTGGCACGCTTTCTTAACTGAATTACATACTACTACTACTGCTGCTGCTACTACTACTACAAACCGAGAAGGAGCCGGGATAGCGCAGTCGGTATAGCGACTGGCTACGGGCTGAACGACCGAGGGGTCTGAGTTTGAGTCCCGGTGAGGGCAAGAATTTTCTCTTCTTCACGACGTCCAGATCGGCTCTGGGGTCCACTCAACCTCCTATCCAATGGGCACTGCTGACTCTTTCCTCGGGTGCAAAGCGGCCGGGTCGTGAAGCTGACCGCTCACCTCAAACTAGTGCCGACGTCAAGAAAATATTGATATATACATCCACTCCCCCATACGCCTTCATGGCGTAGTGCTTAATTAGTTAAGCACAGGGACAAGTTTACTTTTTTTACTACAAACCGAGAGAGAAGACATAAAAAGCTTGAGATTTGAATCCTAGATTTCCTGAATAGAACGTGGGACGTTTAGTAAAGAGCTTTCGTGCGACACGAAACAGAAAAAAACATTTCATTTGATTCAATTTTGCTGAATACCCCATTGTATGTCCCTATGTTGATATATCACACAGACTATCTCCTGCGTTTATATTTGTCCTAATCGCATCTATGCTCAACACATGTTGCGCTCACGGTTTGGAGAAATATTAGCGTTCGGTGGGATATAGAGCGGATACATGAAACCTACGTGGAAATTACGAGTTTCCAGAAAGATTTCGTGACGCTATTGTTTGCTTCCCTTTCACCTTCTCACGTCCAAAGCTCTGCTGAGTGCATCTCATTGTCTGTTCAGATATAAATTGAGATTCTTTTTCCTTAATTGTGTTTCTGAAAGAAATCCTTGGTTCGTACCGGGCTCTTCATTAGCGAGCGTTTGTTTTCGCATAGCAAAATGCCTTCTGGAAACTGTTTTGCACCACGCATATTTCGTATCTGAAGCACGCAGTGTTCAGGCGTCCACAAGCAGGTAGCCCGTGACATACATTGTTTGGGAGGTCTCTTGTGTTTCGAATTAAATGAATTCAATACACGTAGGCAGAATTAATAAAACATTACAAGTATTTTAATTTTGGTATGCTGAGTGTACGTATGTTCGCCGGGGTCCAAAAATGCGATCAGTCAAACACCAACAGCAAAGTAAAATGTAGGCTTATCAAGTGAATCAACTTTTTATGTACTGTGCAGTAGAATTTCACGTTAATAAAACTAACTTTAGTTAGCAGTGGCGGTCAGACGGTCGTGTAGTACAGATTCACATAAATTGCTACTGCTGCAGCTACTGTAATTGCTACTGTAATTGCTACTGCTGCAGCTACTGATATTGCTACTGTAATTGCTACTGCTACTGTAATTGCTATTGCTGCAGCTACAGATATTGCTACTGTAATTGCTACTGCTGTAGCTACTGATATTGCTACTGTAATTGCTACTGCTGCAGCTACTGATATTGCTACTGTAATTGCTATTGCTACTGATATTGCTACTGCTGCAGCTACTGCTGCAGCTACTGATATTGCTACTGTAATTGATACTGCTGCAGCTACTGATATTGCTACTGTAATTGCTACTGCTGCAGCTATTGATATTGCTACTGTAATTGCTATTGCTACTGATATTTTGCTACTTCTTCTACTATTGCCTGCTATTATTAGTTACTGCTACTACTACCTTTCCTACAACTACTACTACTACAATACTACTACTTAGTAGTAGTAGTGCTACGACTTCTACCAGCTACTACTCTTACTACTACCTGCTAATATTACTGTTGCTGCTACTACTACTACTATTACCACACTACCACTATTTATACTACTACTATTAGTGATACTGCCTGCTGCTACTATTACCATTTCTACTATTACTACTACTACTACTACTACTACTACTACCACTACTACTACTACTACTGATGCTGCTGCTTCTGCAAGAGAGGTCAATAAATAAAAAAACATAGACCATAGGCCCTGATCCGCTACTTGCCGATGCGATATAGGAACAATCCTGTGCATATCATAAATACGACGATAAGAAACAGAGAATTACTGGAGTTTTGGAGTATTCAGAAAACTATAGTAGACAACGTTTAGGAAATTGGATCTGTTTCCGTCCTCAGGGGAGGAGAAGATACCTACTCTCTTGGGTTCCTTCGAGAGAGCTAACCTCCCTCACTCGGACTAGTCGATAAAATTATCTGATTTCATTTTGTCATGTTTTTGGACAGATTACAGTAAGTTGTTTTGAGAAGTTTCTTCTTGTTTCGGAGAATATTTGTAGTTGCTTCACAAGGACAAATTCGGGCATGGAACATGTGCATTTACAAATCTGCGGTATTACGAAACAAAGTGACAGCTTACTGAACAGCTTGTACATGTACTTAGCTCAGCATTTCATTAGATCACTAAAAGGAAAGTCTTGTGTCTCCGTGACATAACTCCACGTTCATTTTACCCTTTAACGAGGGGAACGTGTTGAAGCATTTCTGCCACATTAACCAGTTTTGGACATTACAGAATCTTCAAGAGTTCTATCTTCTGGGTTACAAAGCATTTTATTCCTTTAAAAGGGAATCGAAATTTAAGAGAAACATGTCACATCCATCTTCATGGTCGAAGAACAAATCAAACAAAAAACCAGCATGTAGCACGCATGAAGTAGAGCCAACGGACTACATGGTGTAATATCTCAGAAGATAGATATCTTTGTAACTACCGCTGTGAGAACCCTAAATCTTACATATCACAGAAACAGTGTCTTCATTTCCACAGTTCCTTTATATTTTCGCATGATACTAGTCGTGTGTGTGCTGAATATGCATCTCAATTATTAACAATACGTTGAGTTCATTTATGATGTATTTTTACCACAGTATCTCTATGGAAGGTACTTTCATTATGTAACAGAATTGCCCCGTAGCCATTCTGAATGAAATTGCGCCTTCTCTACAACATATTCAGACAAATATTTCCGCTCAAGTGTTTAAGAGAAAGCAAACCTTTTTTCCGTAAAGCCCTCCGGCTTCCTTTGAAGGGATGCAGCAACTGATTATCGTTCGTACGGTCCACTTGAGGGTAAGTCACGCTATTCTCATGTTGTATAATTATTTTTATTTTTTTCTGTAAAAATAAATATTACAAAATAATGACGTAGGATTATATGAATATGTACATAATCTAATAATTAACTTTATTTGTTTCCAGTATTCACATCTGAGGGAGAATAAAAAATATACGCAGGTTATGAACATTGCCATAAATAAAGCAAGATATTTAAGTAGAAAGCAGTCTTCTGGGATGTGGCACCGTGTAGATGTGGTGTTAACTGACGTTTCGGAGGTACGTATCGCCTCCATCTTCAAGGTAGAANGGCCAGGGAATTCCATATTCAAGCGATTCAACGCTATCAGAACAAAGTGCTAAAGTGTATTGTTAACGCACCAGGGTACGTTCGTAACAGTCACCTTCATCGTGACTTTGGGATCGAGACGGTTACAGATATCATCGCTAAGTCCGCCACCTCTCATGAAAAGAGACTCCAAAACCATGTTAACATTGAAGCGTCCAGACTTCTCAACGTGAACAATATCATTAGACGACTCAAACGGAAGAAACCGTTCGAACTAGTTAAATGTTAAAGTACTAAGTAATTCAAAGGAAGTGACTTAGTTTTAATTTAGTAGTATATTAGGTTTAGAAAAAATTAATCGTTAGTTATCCAACTAGTTTTAATTGTAATTAAGTTCTGGGTTACCCACTATTTAATTAATTAATAAAAAAATATGGTAAGGTAAGGTAAAGTTTTCCCTGAACTTATTTAATTAAGCACTATGCCATGGAGGCGCCGGTCACGGTAGCCGCGCGATCTAAGGCATGCACTGTCTTCGCTCGCTCGGAAGCCGGGATCGTGGGTTCGAATCTCACTCGGGGCATGGATGTTTCTGTGCGTCTTTCTGTGTTTGTGTACAGGTAGAAGCCTTGCGACGAGCTGATCACCCGCCCAAGGAGTCCTACCGAATGAGTAAGATCCAGTAAACCGAAGTGAAACGGAGAGTTTCATGGAGGTAGGCCTAGGCCCAAATGAGAGCTGTAGCGCCCAAGGAAAAAATGCCATGGAGGCGGACGTGGGAGTGAATGTATAGATCCACATTTCTTTGATCTCGGAACTAGTTGGAGGTGAGTATTCAGCTTCACCTTCCGGTCGCTGTACCCCCGGGAAAGGACCCCCGGTACCAACTGAATAGGATTTTGGGTGGATCCCAGACTGCGTCTGGACGACATCGATAAATGAAAATTCTTGACCCTACCGGGACTCGAACTCCCACACCTCAGTCGTCCAGCCCGTAGCCAGTCGCTATACCGGCTCAATATATTTACATGTAAAGGAGTAATTGTAAATAAAGCTGCATTTAAGGCGGAAGTGAATGTGCATACCTGGTACGTTAATGCTGCAGGATGCTGTACAATGTTATGGCGTATAGACGCATTGCTAAACAGCGACCCTCTCGGTAAACCCGTTTCAGGGGCAAAGAAAACGCATTCAGCAATAGAGTTACTGTTGGAAACGAGGAGATTTTTGTGTGACCTTGCCGAAATATTATGACCAGGACAGTTAGACGAATGAGTTGAGAGTTTTGCACGGGAGGCTGTGAGGAAAGGACTTGATAGCGTGAACCTAAAGAACCTTCACAGTTAGAAGCCATTGCTAAGGAACGGTTGGTAAAGATACAGCAAGCTGGAAAAGGCTTAGCGGCTGCTGGGGTCGTTTGTGAATTTTTGATATTAGCGGTGGCGATGTACTTCCTGTTCGCGTGTATAAGTGACCTATTGCAAACCCCGTCTAGAGTCACACATACACGTCCCACTGTTATAAACTTTTGTTGTTGCTTATCATCCGCTTGCCTCTGAGATACGGTCAGTGAGCAGCTGACGGTAGGCAACTGCATCTTTCATCAGTATGCTTGAACAAGAACGTGAAAAATTAATACCAGTGATGTAGGTATGTATGTATGTAGGATGGACTATAACAAAGCGTCTCCTGTTAATAAAAGATGCCGTCAGTATGAGGATCGCAACACAATTTCATGTTTTTGAATACCAATAAGGCGCGGTGAACTGTGGAAACTCTGTGTCATATTGATTTTCCTTGGCATACAGGGAATTATCCTGCATAAACACGAGAGCTTTAAACATTTAAAAGTTACTGGATGAGTTTGGCAGGCAGGCCGGCAAGCAAGTACATATCTAACTATTGGTGGATACTCAGGCGGGAATTCCAGTACCTGGGTGGGTGGATGGGCGAAAGGTTGAGAATTTAGCTAAATATTTGCAGAGTAGATCTCGCTCTTGAAGCCAAAATATTTTCTTCAACGAATAAGTTGTGAACCTGCGTTTGAATATTCTGAACGGTATTCAACACTAATTTCATTCCGGTACCAGAGATTCGGCGTCATGTGGAAAAAACATCCTCATTCTCCCGTAATTTTAGCTGCTTGGTCGGTCGATCACTGCACTGAGAATATTTTCTTTGTCATTATGTATACTGCTTGTACTTTGAGACGAATAAGTTTTTCGTAAATGCTACTAAATGTCACGATACGGGAAGAATTACACATAACACTACAAATTTGAAAACTGTGCAGAGGGGTCAGACTGACTGAACAATCGATCTGCATCTAGTGCAAGAGAGGACAACACGATACGCTGGTGGAGAGAGCAACGTACGGGCAAAGGGCAAACGTAACAACAACAGCAACAACAACGGGCTTACGTATAGAAAACAACTCCGTAATTTTAGTCCGCAAGCGAACTATACAGACCGAGCGTCCGCCGCTTGTCAGCGAAGTTTTAGTGGCAACTTTTGCGGATAGAGGGTGTCGTGTGGTCAGCGTAACGAATCCCCACGGCCTTTAATTTCGGATTCCTAGACAGGAGCTGCTATTTCCTTGAAATAGCTTCTCAGTTACCATCACGAGGCTGAGTGGACACCGTTCCATACCCACTACTTATCAGAAAAAAATCTTGTAGCTCCGGGAATCGAAGCAGGAACGCTAACCACTAGAGCACATAGGCGGTATAGAAAACAACAAGCCGCCAAAATAAACACATGGATATAAGGAAAGGGATTGCAATGTGTACTCGTATATTGCCTGGAAAAGATGTCGACGCCCTAGTGAAGTGTAAAAAAGAATTTGATGAAAATTAAAAAAAAAGTAACGAATTTTAACAGAAAGTAAATTACAGCGTATGCTAATTTAACTAATATTAGCTAGATTGTGATTACAACATTTAAAATAATGAAATATTACAGTTACATTTGAAGTGAATGAGTGACATTCAATACAGTGTAACAGTTTTAGTAAATTAAGACACCTGATGATGGCCGGTTGGGGCCGAAACATGTAAAAGTGAAGGCGAAAGAACTGTATTTTTGTGTGTAAGAGATAAACAATCAGCTTCGCTAATAACTGGATTAATTCGTATACAGTCACTTATCTGAGGAATGCTTCAACAGTCATGCCCTTGAATAAAGGTGTTACGGTCTCTGAGTGCACAGACATCGGAGGAAGGAGGCCTCTGTCGTGATCATTAAAATTGCCTTGTTGCGTGCAGGGTTTACACATACGGAGAATCATTCGAAGAAAAGCCTCTCATGTAGGAGATGTGATGGTTGACTGTTTCACCGTGACAAAGCACCAGTGGTAACAGATCTAAGAATAATTGTTGTTACACCATCAACCACTATATTACTCAGATTTAAATTATGTTGGTTGTTTGTTGTTCTGAAGGTTGTAATAATAGTTCGTGGGAACCAGATTTTAGGACGTACGTAGATTCATAACGCGGCGTCGTACGAGAAGAACAATGGCAGGTCTGATTCCAGTATTGTTATGAAATATAACAGGAGCGCTTTGAAGGGAACAGATTTTATGGTTAAAGTGTCATTCAAATCATAAAAAAATATATTTAATGTAGCACCGTTCCTGGAAATTCTCTATCACACCTCGTTTACAAACATGCATCTCTAACATATTGGAGATGTTTAAAATAAGTTGTTTTATGGTATTTTGACTCTTCTCCAAGTATAATTAGAATGATCAACTCAAGGAGGATAAGATGGACAAGGCATATAGAACGAATGGGAGAGAAGAGGAATGCATACAGGATACTGGTGGGAAAGCCAAATGAAAAGAGACCACTGGGGAGACCAAAACGTAGGTGGGTGAACAATATTAATTAGAGAGATATTAGAGAGATAATATGAGATGGTATGGATTGCATTGATCTGGCTCAGGATAGGTACCAGTGGTGGGCTCTTGTTAATGAACCTTCGGGTTCCATAAAATCCTGGGAATTTCTTGAGTTTAGCTGCACAAATGCGGTTTCTCAGGAAGGGTTTAGCTCCATGAGTGAATGAAGGTACATTTTGTATAACTCAGAGAAACGATATGCGTTTAAAATAAGACCTTTACGTAAAAAAGGAATTTTTTATGACGAAATCATTAGAAATATTATTGGAACTAGTTATGAGAAGGATAGTCTCCAGTTGTTACAAAAACAATTTTGCTGAAAATGATATTTAACGTGACGTTCAGGGAAAGAGACAAGTTGAAAAAATCAAATAATCAATACGGTTAAATCCATTTTAGATTATTAACTGATACTTACAATTCAGCAAGTCCACGTAAGTTCGTAGGAAGAAGTGTAAATTCGAGAGTATTTTACTGAAAAATTTAATTATAATTCATCACAATCCGAACATTTTTATCATCTTGTGTTCATTATCTGAGTGAAGCTTAGCGCACGAGGCCGTCTGGTTATATTAAAACAACACATTTATATTTAAAGCGCTGTCGCTCTTGTTCTGAACGCGGCCAAATCCCGACGTTGCTAGGAAACGAATATGATATTAGTCGCTGACAGAAGCCTTACTACCGCAGAGCAGTTTGATGCATGTAAATAAACTTCCAGGGGTTCGTTTTCCTCATGCGAAGCCATTGTTCTCTTATGTTCTTTAGTTGCGAAGTTAATTGTGGTGCTCCTGGGCAATAAAGTAGATGCTATTTTGCCTTACTAACCCTCTTGGAAGCAAAAGGAAGATATTTGTACCTGTCTTGTGCACCGTGCGTTGAATTAACTATTGTGGCAGAGTTAGTATTCTCAAGCCACCGGCAGACCCTCAATTGAAGTCTACAACTAAAAACCAGAAGTGTAATAGGAAACCTTTTCGTGATGTTGATGGTCTCAGTATAGAGCCTGGAGGCGAGCTCATGTGATCACGGTAATAATAAACTTCGGATTTAATAAAACACAGAGAATTTTGTGACTAACTGAACAATTCGTGGACGGCAGATTGGTTGCTTCACAATCTGGAAAGAGCAGCGACCAGTGTACATTCTGACGGAAATTTTGGCTTATCCCAATCCTATTGATTGCTAATGGATATGATGCAGAAGTAAATTAGTTAGGATACATTTATAGAGTTAACAAGCGTATGGAGTTTGCAACACAATTCAAAATGTCGTGAGTTTGAAGTCCGTGCTTCTCAGATGTCATTTCAACAGCTGCTATTGCACTGAAACAATCAACTGGAAGAAGCCAATGCACTAGGAACTGATAATATGCTATTGTTGAATTCGATAGGTCTAACGAATGATTGCTGTCAAGGGCCCAACCAAAATGAGCGAAAATTTAGGTGATATTTGATGGGTATGTATTTATAATGTTGTACTACAGTGCGTACAATCAAGTGCGCGCCGCGGCTGCAATTTGCCGTGAGTCATACCACCGCAGAACGGATGCAACTCCTCCCCGCGACTGCAGTGCTCCTACGCCGATGGTTGCATAATCGGAACCCGAGGTTGCATTAAACAGTCAGTCTTTGTCTTGCTGTGGAAGTGGAGTGGAATGTTTACAGCTGTCGACAGACGGTGGAAATGAAGTTCACTATTAAACAGCGTGTGTTTATTGTCGAAACTATTGCAAGGAAAAACATTTACAGAAAATTCGCACGTAGGTTTCGTCAGAAATATCCTGACTCGCCAGTTCCCACAAAGTCGTGTGTAAACAGGCTTCTGAAAAAGTGGCGGGCCACAGGTTCAGTGAGTGACAAGAAGAAGCAATCGAAGAGAACTGTGCTGACTGAAGAAAAGGTTAAGGATATTCAGGCAAGATTACAGATCAGTCCTCGAAAATCGTTAAGACGCTTAGCACAGGAAACTGGTGTTTCGCTAGGATCTGCTCGCACAGCCACAAAGTTAATCAAATTTCGCCCGTATAAAGTAACAGTTGTGCATGAGCTGAAAGAACCAGATCATGCAGCAAGAATTCGTTTTTGCAACTGGCTGCTGCAAAATGTACACGATGGAATAGTGGATCCTCAGCTTCTATTCATGACTGATGAAGCGTGGTTCCACGTTGGTGGCCACGTCAATGCACAAAACGTAAGAATATGGAGCAATGAAAATCCTCACGCTATACAGCAAGTGCCATTACATAGTGAAAAGGTGGGTGTGTGGTGTGCTGTAAGCCCGCGGCGAATCATTGGCCCCATATTTTTCCACGATACCGTGAACTCTGATCGGTACATTAATGACATACTGAATCCCTTCTTCGATCAGTTGAATGCCGAAGAAAGACAATACGGGTATTTTCAGCAGGACAACGCTACAGCACATACGGCTAATGCATCCATGGTCGCAATACAGGAAGTGTTTGAAGACAGAATTGTCAGTAGAGGACTGTGGCCTCCCAGATCCCCAGATCTCAGTATTTCTGGTTATTATCTTTGGGGCAACCTGAAGCAAAAAGTCTACAAAAATAATCCCCGCAGCATTGATAGTCTTCAAAATGAAATTACACGCGTAATTCATTCAATTACCGTCGACGAACTGCAGAGAGTGTCGCGTAATTTATTTGTGAGATGCGCGGCATGTTTGCAAGCAGAAGGAGGTCACTTTCAGCACCTGTTATAAACCACGGTAAGTTATCTTTTTACTGTATTCTTATAAATGTGTGCATGTAGAGCAACTGATGGACGGAGACTCAGCGACACCACTACACTCACGCTATCGGGGAACGGCACTGCAGTCGCGGGGAGGAGTTGCATCCGTTCTGCGGTGGTATGACTCACGGCAAATTGCAGCCGCGACGCGCACTTGATTGTACGCACTGTAGTTAAACAGCTGTGAATTATAACATATTAATAATAGTATAAATGTAATTAAGACGACGACGGTGATAAAACAATCATAATTCAGTTCAGTATTTATTCTGAGTGCTTTCGAACTGCAATTTAGAAACAGAACCCGAGCAATTTTAAATGTTTAACAGTTGGCAAAGTTGTCCCTGTGCTTAACTAATTAAGCACTGCGTCATGAAGGCGTATGGGTGAATGGATGTATAGAGCCATATTTTCCTGATCTCGGCACTAGTTGGAGGTGAGTGCTCAGCTTCACTCCCCGCCAGCTTTATCCTCAGGGAAAGATCTCCAGATACCCATTGGATAGGAGGTTGTGTGGACCCCACAACCGGTCTGGACGCCGTGGAGAAGAAAAAATACTTGACCAAACCGGGACTCGAACTCTGACACCTTGGTCGTCCAGCCCGTAACCAGTAGCCCTGCCGACTAGGCCACTCCGATTCCTAGTATTAAAATGTTTAAGAAAATTTTACATTAAATTGTTAATAGTAACAGTAAAGTAAAGAATACCAAGAAGGGCAAACGTGCCCTCAGGAATAGTTTTCATCTTCAGAAACATCTAAAAGTCGGCAAGTGCTGTACAGAACAAAGATGCAGTCTATTGAAGCATTAGCCTCTCCTTTACTTATTTGGGCAGGGAGACCTACGGTAACCGTAATAGGAGAGCAATTAATTTTGTCAAAAAAATATTAATAGGGAGTAAAACGTCCATAATCCGCCATCTGTTTAGTGTTGTAAAAGTGGAAATCTGAAAACAGCATTATAGTCGCACGGGAAGTCAGAATGAATAAGTAGATAATAACATGAACTTCATTTGTATACGTTTTCCAGTCTTTTAGATTCCGTTAAAGTTTCTGGAGACAGAGGCATGCTCAAACTTCGATCGAAGTAATGCAATGCATAACATTTGTTAGAACGTCGAGAGAAGAAAAATTATATGTTGTAAGAGGACGAGAAAAACTCCTAAAACATAATTTTCTGTTGCATAGAGTTTAGTTCTGTATATCTGTTACAGCACTACAGCCCCAGCGGGCCTAGGCCTGAACTTCTCCATTCACTCTGTTACATTTACAATTGATATTTTACTTTAATTTTATGAAGTACTTTTTACTTAAATATACCCACTGGAACATAACACAGCACATACCCTGAAGATGGAGACGACGCGCTCCTCCGCAACCTCACTTGACTTTCGGCGGACTGCACGAAGTTACACCCAGAAGACACCTCATCATAACCACAGCTATGAGGACCACACGTCCTATATACTTACTACATAAGTATATATTATATCTACGTGAAATTTATTGAACATAACCTCAAAGTTTCGCAGTGTCGCTATGTGCGTAACCGTTGACGTGCAGTGTTGGGGTAAATCTTAAACATGGCCACGTGCGCTTCTTTCCATGTTGTTTCCAGCATATTATTCTGTAACATGCAACCATACGGCGCTGTAGACCTACAGACTGATCTGCTAAATTAAGTACAAATATACAAACAACCAGCTAAAGAAAATTCTGTCCTGGCTGCAAAGTTAGTTCTAAATTTAATAAAAATTGCTTTAAAAATAATACATATTTCTCAAAGATCTATTACAACATATTTTAGAACTTTAAGTTAGGCTTCGCTAGTGTCGCTGTCACCTCACAAGTTAGTGCTTACGTCGTAGTGTTAAGATTGCAGGAAATTATAAGTTATGACAGAATAGACTCCAGTGGCATAACGTTCATACCAAGTTTGTGAAAATCGGCCAACTGGTTCATACTTTGAAATTGGTCATTCCTGGACATGCCTACAGACAGCATGGTGATTTCACAAGCAATTTTATTGTAGTTATGGGAGAAAAGTGGCATAATGAAAAGAATAAGCCCTAAGAACTTTAACGCACGAGTCTATAGGCTACATAATCAGCATGAAGATGGAAATATAGTTTGCTATTTAACACAACTACAAGATGTTTCCAAAGAGAGAACTTATTATTAAAACATCACACATGTAGTAACTGAAAGGGATACTATAAATTTTACATGTAAAAGGGGTGATTTTTGTTTAAGGTGTCTGAATTTCACATAATTTTCAGCGCAGAATTTTTGCACCAATTTAGTATCGTACTGTAGATTCCTAATCGTAGACCTATATTTTTCTGTCCCATACAAAGAATTCACATTAAGTTGTTCTTTAACAAATTCTTAAACATTTAATGTTTTGTATTATCATTTGTACGAGTAACCATCCTTTCTCTCGTGTTCAGCTCCTTTATGTGGAAGCGCTTTTAAGTTTTTTTATACGAGATTTCTTTAATGCAGAATGAAATGTATGTTGGTGTCTGTGTTCTGTGCCTGAACTTTTTTGAACAGATGCTGTTACCTAGCCTTGCATAATGCCCGAAATTAATCCATGGGACTGCCAAGTTATACGCAGAAGGTGAGAATTAAAATAGATGACCTTTTATGAAAAATTACGGGCAGTTGTTTTTTATTACTTTATTTTCAGAATAGCGACCTGTGCATTAGAATTAATTTTTATAAAGAACTGTATCTGTATGCGTATTTTTTCCGTGAAGTCGGTCTGTATTACTTCGCTGAGTAAGGTGACTGGGTGTAGACAGGACGACTGGAGTTCAAGTCCCGATAAGACTTTTTGGAATCTTACTATAAACGGAGTGTTCACGATGCCCCTTGGACCTAGGGATATTATATTTGATGGATAACGAATGTTTTATCGGGAGTAAAGAAGTCGGGGCGTGAAACTGTCTTCCTGTTTTTTTCTAGTGGAGCCTTATACACACGTCCCTAATATGCCTCTATTCAGCTGAGATTTATCTGCAATAAATGAAAATAGGCCCAATGACGGCGACAAGAACCAACTTAAAGTTAACATTCGTCCCGTTTCTCTGTACCCGTAGTGCACACGAGTTTCAAAATACTTTTTCTGTCATCTGCAATAAGTAAAAGCCATATGCGTTTTCTGTGGAGGCCGTACATAAATGAACTCCTTTTATTAACGTACCGACCTCTGTTTCTGTATTGAAACAAGAAGACAGGTGAGAGAGAGCTTGTCACACCGAGAGAGACAAAGCTAGAGGTTTGCGATGTTGCTAGAGCTAACACCTCCTACCACATTTATCAGCATTGCGTTCTTACGACTTGCAACCTCTCCCTTTAAATGATCAAGAACCTTAAAATCAGGGCATCTAACTTGCCTGTGAAAGATTTGACTCAAGAGATTTTACTCCTCCATTTTTATAACACGAGGCGACCATCTTAAATAATTTATATTCACCAGAAAATGAGAGCCACGAGAAGTAGGGACGGAGAATGATCGAAGCTAATAGGCTTAACTCTCGCCGCGCAACTAATAGCCACCAGCCGTCTTAATATAATCCCAGAATAATAGCCTCTATAGACAATCTACTGCCGTTCTTGCAGGAAGCTCCGCCGAGTGTCTGATATCCAATTTTCGTGGCTGCATCACCTTAGCTTCTAACGGGCAATAGGTCACAAATGTCACTACAGTACTTCACTTTAGCTGGTCTTCCTCCATTAGCGTTTGGTCATTACTGGGCAAAAAGTTATGGAAGCAGAGCTGGCGTATTGAACTGAGTAGCGTACACAAAGATTGTTTCATGCATGTTTATTATCTAGCATATGGGAGGTGATAATATTACAAAAATTCTTTGGAAAAAACTAATTACATACTTTCCTTTGACATGACACGAACCGCATAGAAAAATAAAAATTGGGATATATAGACACAAGGATAGCTAGGAGATCTTATGACTCTCATAACTAAAATTAGAGGTGTACACGGATAGACTGACAGGCGGACAGACAGCAAGGTTATTTCATAAGCTTTCTTCTATTTTTTCCAAAATAAGGAAATTATTCTAATAAAATGGATATTAAATGAATGGGCTATGAGATTAGTTCTATTGTTTAGGACAGGACGCAGTCTTCTTGTTAAACTGGCAATGAATTCCGTAAGCTTTGGAAATTTTCTTGATCAGTTGAGCAACCATCAGGGTCTCATGAAGAGCTCTGATACATGAAGTTAGATCTCTAGTTACCTACGCTGGTTAGCGCCGAATAGGGTGTGCTGACGGCCATGAATAGTGATTGCAAAATGTTATGAGGGAAAGTGGACTTGGCCCTTTGTAAGGAACTGTCCACAACAATGTGCGTCGGTATCGAAAACGTCACAAAGGTATAAAACTGCAATCTTTTGGGAGCCTGAAGACAGAAGCAGTATGTGGCTCCGAAACGTTGGAAACCACCAGGCTACATTGCGTCACACGCCAGAAAACAGCAGTCTCGTCAGACACTTCCGCGACTGCCTCAAATCTCAAGGAAGACTTCAGTCTTCGTATATATAAAAGCTGACAGTGTCATACTGAGCTAATCGCACAAGTCCTCCAATCGCCAATTTCACGGCAAGTTTCTTGGAATGGTAATTATATCTGAAGTTTCAGGTTATCACTTGAGTAAACCCATGCCACTTTAAATACTGTGCTGTTACGTGAGGTTTGTGTAGTGGTAACGATGCATGTGTTTTTATGCTGTCACGTGTCCTGCAAACGCGACAAGTAATTGGCGAGTTCCGGATTTGTGTGAATCGATTTATTGGATATTCACCAGTCGGAACTACTATACAATTAGTTGTAACACAATGTTGCTGTAACTATAACACTTCGTAACTACGAATAGTGATAACCCTCTGAAGGTTACTGTAACTGCGCTGCATAAAATAAAAACTTCATTTCTGACTTCTTCTGATTTATGCTTGTCTCCTGTCATCTGTTGTATTCTGTCTCTGTGGGTCAGTTCTCTCCCTGAGGTAGGTTCTGGTCGAACCGTATGGAGATCACCTCCTTCAGCAGTAGAGTTACCGCGTTCTAGTTCTCTCGCTGAGGTAGGTTCTGGTCGAACCGTATGGAGATCACATCCTTCAGCAGTAGAGTTACCGCGTTCTAGTTCTCTCGCTGAGGTAGGTTCTGGTCGAACCGTATGGAGATCACCTCCTTCTGCAGTAGAGTTACCGTGTTCTAGTTCTCTCTCTGAGGTAAGTTCTGGTCGAACAGTATGGAGATTACCTCCTTCAGCAGTAGAGTTACCGCGTTCTTCGCTGTTACTGTGCTTTGGAGGTTACTTGTCATTTATACCGACTTTTATCAGTTGAAGTTACACTGAGCGTATCAAAGTCCTAGTAACCGAAGTTCTATAGTTGACTGTGTTACCTAGGTAATGGTGGCCGCGCCATAGCTCAAGCAGTTAGTCGCTGGTTTCACACCACGGCGGCCCGGTTTCGATCCCGGGTCTAGTCAAGTGGGATTTGTGGTAGATAAAGTGGCGCTGGGGCGGATTTTCTCCGAGTACTTCGGTTTCCCCTGCCAATCTTCATTCCACCAAATACTCCATCATCATAATCACCCTGGGCAGGTACAATAGGCCAATCTGTGGCCGCCGTTCCTAGTGGACCCAGTTGGACTCCACTCCCAACTAAACGATTTAAAAACAAATTAGGCCTAGGAAATGTGTTTACAGAGTCTTTGTCTACCTATACATGTTACGTCTTACGTGCGAAATATCTTTAACATTTGACGCGTATTTCAGGTAAATATATATTGTTTCACAGTATATAATATATAATAATATTCGTGAGACTGAGTTCATTTGACACAGCGGCCACTATTGGTCTATTGTACCAGCCGCAGATGATAGAGGTTTTGGAGAATTTGGTGGAATGAAAATTGGCAGGGGAAACCGAAATACCCACAGAAAACCTACCCCATCGCCATTTCGTCCACCACGAATCCCACATGACAAGAACCGGGCTCGAACCCGGGCCACCCCAGTGGGAAGCCAGCGACTAACCGCCTGAGCTATTGCGCGGCCATATAATAATAATTATAATAATAATAATAATAATATAATATATTAAGACTATTGGTATACATTGGTTCAGACATTTTCATGCCTATACGCGTTATCCCTACTATACATACAGTAGTCTCTGATACCATGCTTGAGTTGGGGCGTTTTTGTTTAAATGAGGCTTTCGTCATGGGGGGAATATCTTTTTTTGAATTTTTTTTCGAATTGTTTCACACACAACACAATACGCAGCACATAGGAAACATCTAACCATAAGCCACATATCCTCAAGNTTTCGTCCACCACAAATCCCACATGACAAGAACCGGGCTCGAACCCGGGCCACCCCAGTGGGAAGCCAGCGACTAACCGCCTGAGCTATTGCGCGGCCATATAATAATAATNTCTCCCATCTTCGGGACGAATTAACAAGGAAGAGCTTAACATTTTACTTCAAATGTTTTAAATTTTAAATATTTTAACATTGGCGTTTTAACTTGAGGGCAGTTTCGGATGAATGTGAGAACTGAACGTGCATTCAACAATCCTAACAAGTGTTGTGCTTTTACACGTCGACGTATTGTAGCAGCCTTCACGCAGCAAACATAACTGTGTACATCTTAAACAACGGCAGTGTTTTCATGCTTGTACTATGTGCCTCTGATGATGGTTTTATTAAACCGAAACATGTAAGGCAGAAGTGATAAAGAAGTGACCTATAAATTGTTACACTCGACGGACTTTTTATTGACTTTGGGAATATCTTATTTGTAAGATTTGAGGTTTCTACAGCAGTGGATATGAAGAATTCCGTCTTCTGGGATGTGGCGCCGTGTAGATCTTGTGTGAACCGACGTTTCGGAGGACCTTATCGCCTCCATCTTCAGGGTAGAAATATACGCAAAAATGGAGTCTGCAGCCACCTGCTCACTCTGGTTCATCACTCGCGGATTTTTCTACCCTGAAGATGGAGGCAATGCGTACCTCCGAAACGTCGGTTCACACAAGATTTGCACGGCGCCACATCCCAGAATACGACATTGTTCAATATCCTATTCATTTTCCGCGCACCCACGTATACATGGTCCGTTCCGCGTCTTTCTCTTGGCAGTGACTGGTTTCAGAGAAGGAAAGTGGAGCTTCTCAGTTACTAGAAGAAAGTTCAGACTCACGAACTGCAGAAATTCGGTTGTGAGACGCTGTGAAATGTTCGCTAAGGTTTCGGATTCTCTGTCTCTAATCTCCCAAGTTATAGAGTTTGTGA
Source organism: Cryptotermes secundus (assembly GCF_002891405.2). Lineage (NCBI taxonomy): Eukaryota > Metazoa > Arthropoda > Insecta > Blattodea > Kalotermitidae > Cryptotermes > Cryptotermes secundus. The sequence goes on from NW_019725423.1 coordinate 1,088,606, forward strand.
AAGCACTTATGCTGTCGTTGCGTTCTTCTGACTTGAAGAAAAAGCATTTGAAGTAGCACAAAATTAGTTTCAAGCATTAGGTTCCTGAAGCTACTACACGTAAAATACCCGCAACTCGATGGACGTTACCATACAAAAACAAATGTCTCTACCTGAAAAAAGACTGCAGAACTTATAAAGTTATGATTCGATCCGAAAAAGATGCTCGTAGGAGTGAAGAGCGAAGTATGTAGGCCCCTAAATACTTAGTACAGTTTCTAATATAAAAGGTAAAAACGTAAAGCTATCCCTGTAACTAGCCTTGGAAGCCAAAAGGGTTGTGAGACGTCGAGGCTTCCACTTTTTCTAGATAGTCGGCTCACAGATGACGGTGAGGTTGTCAGGCTTACACGCCAGCCGCCCTTAACCCCAGGAAGTTTCCTGATACTCATTTCTGTTAGAGGCTGTGTCGACACCAGGGCCATAACGAGGCTGGAAGGATTAGGTCAATCCAAAAATCGAATGACCTCATCGGGAACTGAACTCGCGACCTTCCGGCTTTTAGCATAGTGCCTCAACAAACTACACTTCCGCGTGCCCCAGTTACTAATGTAGGAAATTAAAATGTAAATTTGGAAGCTCGAATGTGCCGCAAAACCGTCCGTCTGAATGTTTGTGTATGGCAGAATTCATTATTACTTTACGTCAGACTGGAGCCGCGCGTGATGTCTCGTGTGTCTATAAAACAATAAAAATTGAACAGGGACAAGCAAAATGGTGGAGAGGTATATTCCATTGAAGTACACGTGGTGTACATATGAGCTATGATTCTGTTTACATCAGTGATCCTTACTGTTCTTTCGTGTCTGATAGAAACCCGCTGTTACAACACATGAAACATACTGCACGTTACTTAATTATCAGAAACAAATCTTCCCTGTATTTCCTTTAGCATTCATTATATCGCAAAATATTATAATAAATATTATAGATTTAAGTCTATTAAGATTATAGTCTCTTTCCAAAAACAGAAGGTCGCATCAAGTGGAGGAACTGTTTTGGAAGAGACTATGGACCTGTCATCTGACAGATTACTAATGAATGAATGAATGTATTAATATTGTCACGATTTACGGGTGTGACTATAGACCGTGTTTCGGATTGTTGGATTTATTGACCACTTAAGGTCGTACTACAAACAACTATAACACTATCGCTAAATCCACACTTTACCTTTCACTGTTACACACACTAGTATCCTAAGTCTATTGCAGGCTCCACTGTCCGTTTCCTGGCAACGGATGTTAGCACAGGGACTATAACAGACCCACTGAATTACACACTTCAAATACCACTGTACTACAGCACACGTAAAGTCTTCTCTTCATAGCCCGACTGCCAACTGAGCTCATAGCGCCATCTTCTGAGCCTCCCTTACAGAGTTCATCTCGACTAACTACTCACTTGGAACTCCGGAACTCGACTGAGAGTTCTGAGTCTGAGCTTCAGTCTCAGTCTATGGAGTCTTGTGTTACGACCGACGGTCAGTCGGTCAGTCTGTCTTGTAATAAAGCACTCATTTGGGGCTTACGATCAGATTTTTATTACAGATAGTTGCGGGTTTCTTGTTGATGTGGTGCGCTCGCTCTGACGAGAGGACTGGTCTGTCGTTTAAAATTGCTGCAGGTCCTCGCCAGCGTAGTCATTTTCGGGTCCGATTCCCTTGGGACTCTTGACCATATTTTACTGTTTCAGAAACATCCCTTATCGTCGCCTCCTACGACTCGCAGGGCTACAGTGGAGGTATTCGGTCACACCTCCACATGAGATATTGCGGTTTCTCAACTGAATTCTTACATTGAACGGAGCGGCCTCCGTAGTCTAGAGGTAACGTTCCCACCTCACGACTCGTAGTACGCGGGTTCAAACCCGGCGGAGGTCGTGGAATTTTTAAGGGCGGAAAAATTCATGGAACAAGTCCTCCGGGAGGGACTTTAAGCCGTGGGTCCCGTGACGTAGCTTTACGGCACGTAAAAGAACCTCGTATCTCCTAAGGAGGTCACTGAGCCAAATTCAAGGACATTTCCCGCCCAACAGTAGTCTCTAACGCCTCTGATAGCTGGGGGAAGCATTACAGATACCGCCAAGACAGTAGAGGCCGAACTCGCTGGCTTGGTCGGGACTAATGGTAAGCACCAGTATCGGTAGGGTATAGAGACTGGTAGAATATCATAGAGGGAAGCACAATATATCAAACTGGTCGCGGTGTATGGGGAAACCCACCCTCTCTAAATAACTAACTACATTGAACGGACCGAGTGGAAAACAACGTTTCCAACAATACCTCTATTGTTGCTAGCGTATCCTTTGCCGCAGTACCAAGCCGTTGGCTAGCAATGGACGTCTTATCTGGCTCCACTATTTCCTCCTTCGGGAGTCATGTAACAATATTGTCGCAAGTTAGAGTGATTATAGGAAGGTTTAGATTGGTAATTAGATTTATTGGATCCATATAACGCGTTACTACAAGAAACTATAGAGCTATCGCCATTTCACATTCTACGATTCACTAGAGCACGCACTAAGTTTTCTGTCTGTTGTAACTTCACCGGTTGTCTGGTAATTTCTTCCGAAGTCGTAGTTTCCTCAGTTTCCGTGTTCGTGTCCTTACTGGCTGACGACTGTCTCAAACTAATTCGGCTCTGCTACGAAATGGCTTACAACAATGGGGACTCCTTAGCCTCCCACGTCTCCACAGGGGCGACCTTCCGCGACGAATTCTGGCTGGTCTGTCTCGCAACTTCTAACTGCAGACTCACTACTCTGTACTTCTTTATACTCTCGACGCCGGGACGAACCTTACAGAAAACACCGCTTCCGACATATCTTCTGTTGTTGCATCCATAATTGTTGCTATCCTGACGTGGCATTTACTGTGCCGTAACCTAGTAACGGACGTCTTTTCTTGTAAAATTATTCCGACATTCAGCAGACATGCTACAATATTATGTAACATTTATGAGGATTACTTTGGCAAAAACGAGACTGTCGATTCTATAATCCATATTCCATTAATTTTAAATAACATTTTCGTCTAGACTTCCGACAAGAAATACATTCGGAGAGATACAGGAAGACAGAACAAAGAAACGATGCATTAATTTTGCTGTTTTACGATCTTCATGCACAGAACTGAAAATTAAAATGAATTATTTTAATTCGACTATTTGTCCTACGAATTAAACTTTCAGTTAATCTGCTTGTAAGTTTTCATACATATGAAGTATATAAAAAGTTTGAGTTCAGGGGTGAAATTTAGGGATCAGAACTCTACGAATATGAATATTATAAGTCCGAGTTCAAGATTACACTTTGTGTTATATCACCCATTCATCAATAACACTTTAGTTGGAAACACGAATTAATATTTTGAACATTCCTTAATTTGAGTTTTCGGTCACGTGAAAGTAGATAAATTGTGCAATGTTATGATATCTCCACAGAAAATATATTTATTTATCCTATTATCACTGTGCTCTTCTCACTGTGGTCACATGAAATTTTATGAAGTTCTTCATAATTTCCATAACAGCATTTCTGAGCATCGTGTCAGAAGGAAACCAACAAATATCTCCTGTATTTTCTTTTAACTTGACTGTTTAACGACGCTGTGAATATCGAAACTGTGTAGCGTTGTTGATAGAATGATTAATGAATATGACCCAATAATTGGATTATGATGATACATGAGCTTGTAGCAATTGGGGGGAATGGTAATTGGCTGGGGGAACAAAAAAACTGGGAGAAAAGACCCAATTGTAACTTTCTCCGCCGCAAACCCCACGTGACCTGATTTGCGATCGAACTCGAGATAACGATGTTGGAAACAGACAACGAACAACATGAGAAATGTCACGGGCGTCCTCTGTTTCCGTTATCCAAATGAGTAAGTCAGCGTAAAGTAATTTAAAGCATTTAAAGGGATAAAAGTTTAATTTTATATAAAATTTATTATTGTGAGGAGGCTACAAAATTAAAAGATCAGTCTTAGTAAATATTTTTTATTCATTTTTATTCATAAAACGGCCGTAAAATATTTACCATGTAAAGCAGATATATGTAAATTTTCAGATGCACTGAAAATTTATATATTTCAAATTTTGTTATTCTGTTATTTCAATGCTGAATTAATTCTAAATATTCGTGTAGTTTCATAAATATTTATTCATCGTAAAATATTTATTATTTAATACCATAATGCAATTATAAAATACATGCATTAAAATATTATGTTTATTTATAATTCTTTGTGAAATTATCAGATGAAGTAATTGTAAATAAAACTACATGTATCTGAGATAATGGAAAAGAATGAGACGGGAAATGAAGCAGCCGAAAATCACAGCTACATTATACTAGCATCGAGAAGAACTTGAAGGAAACTTTGGAGTCTCCCAGGGAATAAAAAAATAAATCAATTTTTCAGTTTCTAATAGATCAAGGGTCACGTCAAAGCTGCAGCCAATGAACAGGTACAGGTACTGGGGAATTAAAAACGTCAGGGTTCGCAAACGTTCCGTGAATTATGGTTTGGAACAAGAGGAAACCCAGTAGGTATCTCAGCCAGGACTCAATGCTCGACTCTAATTATTAATTGATAATTCTTCTGTGATGTATAGAGCAGCCCACGATTCAACTGATGGCTACCCGTCAGCCGTTTTACAAGGAGTGAGACAGACACTGGAATTGCACGTTTTGCTTTGGTGAACATTCTTCAACATAGGCTTCCTGCCCACGAAAAGAATAGGCGCACAATTTGCTGTGTATCTGTTATAAATTTCGTTTTGGTCTGAAATGTGTCTGCGTAAAAGCAATAAATGAAAGAACAATTTTCCTAAAATGTTGGTACGGGTATGTTAGGAAAATCCCTACTTCACCGAAACCTTGGTCAGATATAAGTTTATGTAATCAACAGATGTAATAACAGACATTATAAAACAAGTAATTCTTTTCCTTAAATAATTGAAATAACGTACATTAATATTACATGATAAAATATGTCAATGAGTTGATTTTCACTCCCAAGGAGCGTGTGAAGCAGCTGGCGTTCAGATGCTAAACAATAAGTTTATCCAGACATTTATAATCCTTATGCATGTATCTCAAGCAGCTCCTCTCACTCTCAGAGCTGTAATTCGCTTAGTGGGGTGTGGAGTCCAGCTGGGTCCACTCGGCACGGCGGCCACTGATTGGCCAATTGTAACCTGCCCCGAGTGATTATGACGATGGAGAATTTGGTGGAATGAAGATTGGCAGGGGAAACCGAAGTACTCTGAGAAAACCCGCCCCAGCGCCACTTTGTCCACCACAAATCCCACTTGACCAGACCCCGGGATCGAAGTCGGGCCACCGCGGTGGGAAGCCAGCGACTAACCGCTTTAGCTATGGCGCGGCCTTCAATAGAACTTAATCCAATTCTTGTTACTGGTCACTCTGTTTTCTGCCATTAACATATCTCGCCGTTATTACGGGCTCTGTAACATTTTGTAACTACAAATTTTCTTAAAAAAGTCTAACGATAGCCGGCAACCTATTCCACTGGCTAGTAAATACAAATCAATTGTTGCAGAGAAAATCACTCTACACAGAAATACGGGGTTACCGTCTGAGAGTCTCTTGAAATTCCTTCGGTCGTTCGGGCGAGAGGGTCACCTTGTGCTGACGGAGTTCGGAGTTGTGGCGTAGTTCACAGGCAAATGAGTCTTAAACAAAGCCCATTCAGATAACAGGGGAAGTCAAAGGAGTCCTTGTTGTGGTGGCATCCCTTTCGCCTATGTACAATATTCACATTCATTCACAGAAGCTCGTACTCGGACACGGAGCGGACTTGAAACGTGAAACCCGAACATTTAAATCTCGATTTCCTCAGCAAGGCGTTATTATCAAAGATAATGTTCAAGCCTAGCACTGCTTTCGTTCAATTACTCGTCAGTGAGTACTCTCGGCTTTTAGATTCCTGTATATATATTAGTCCATTAATGACCTTTTCTCTAAATTCATTTACGATTGTATGAACAATCATGTACTTAAAAATGTAACAAGCTGAAGTTTCTCAGAATTTTGTCGTTGTTGTTGTTTTGCTTTTCGCATGGCTCTCGTATATGAACGCTTGTTTCTGTGTGTAACTCTCACGTGAATTTCGACGCAAAAAGTAACTTGAATAATTGACTGTTTAGTACAGTAGCATGGGCTTAGTTTTATTGCCGACGGGCACGTAACACATGAGTTCACATCACAGTAGCTGTTCAAAAATTTGCTGTGCTGTGGTGTGGAGAGAAATTGCAGTGTGCACAAGCAACTGGCCTGTCGACCACACTACGAACCAAAACGCAGGAAAAGCGAGATGACGCTTATGGCCTGTGTCCCTCTCGCCCGAGTGGCCGAAGGATGGTCAAGAGGCTCCCAGGCGAAGTCCCTGTAGTTTATTTGTGTTTCACTATATATTCAACATATCAGGAATATTTCAGACAAATTTTGTGAATCTTAATTGAGTTGCTTATCGATGAACCATTTTAAAAGAAAACGCTTTAATTCGAGTAGGATTTTAATTTTACTGATACACAACCAAATAATAATTAGACAATTTATCAGGTATTCGCTTCAGAGAAAACGAAAAAAGTTCATTTCCTCTCACTTAATTTGTTTGCTATTTGTAATGATATTTAAATGACACAGGTACAGCGCAGTCGGTATAGCGACTAGCTACTGGCTGCACACCCGAAGGGTCGCAGTTCGAATCCGGCTGGACTCAAGAATTTTCACGTCTTCATGTCTTTCAGGCTGGCTCTGGGGTCCACCCAATCTCCTATCCAATAAGTAATGGGGGTTAGTTCCTCGGATGTAAAGCGGCCGGGGCATGAAACTGATCACTCACCTCCAATTAGTGCCAAGGTCAAGAAAACGTGGGTCTTTACATCAACTCCCCTACACGCCTTCATGGCATAGCGCTTAGTTAGTTAAGTACAGGGACAACTTTACTTTACCGTGTGGAAAATATGTAAGTGCATTTTAAAGAAGGCGAAAGAAGTACGAGATAAACTGCAAGAAAGAGTGTGGGGAACGTGACAGGAAGCTCTCGAGGTGCTACTCATTTTCAGTGTATCTTTTGGAACACGTTTAATTCGTCATTGGATATTTTCGATGTCCGAATATTTAGCGTGCTCTTTGTTCCATCGCAGGCTAAATAGAAGTGCTCTGCCTTAATTTACTATCAAGTGACCCAGAAGAGACGGGTGAATATATAAAATGCGTTTCCCTTTCCTTTTGCCTTTAATCACACAGACAATATCAGCCAAGATGAAATGGAATCCAAAATGCAATTTTTATAAATTCTGTTGTTGTGAAGAAAAATCGATAGATACTAAGAACCAAAAGGTCGGAGAACTGTACGCTTTTACGTGAGATAAATTGAGAACGTTTCGTATAATTTATATAGGAAACACCAAAAATTATACATCATCTTAGCTATTCACTGCCCATGTTTCAGAAAGTCTTGAAGCATCCAAAAAGCTGATGCTGGTCAGTAGTCTGTGTGGCATGTCATGGAATCTGTTGTGCCATTTAGCCTACTCGCATAACCAGCGAATATTTAAGTCAAACATTTACACCAAAAATACAGTTCAGACCTACAAGTATTTGAAATATAATTTAGAAATGTAAAAGAGTTTAACTCCTGTCTTTTTAAAGCTTAAATCTTTATAGAGCCGCTAATTATATTGAGTAATATTAACTGTAAAGTTTAATGTTCCCTGTATATTGTCAATAACATGTAATCTTTCTATAATAAAATGTATCAGATATAAACAAGAAGATATATTTATAGCATTAAACACACAAAAAATCTTACATGAGCAAATTTAATATCGATACTTTCAATAGTGTTTCATTTACTTCCACTAAAACGATGGCTAATTACCGATTTCATACAGCTGCCATGTAAATATTTCTGTGTAAGATTTGAGGCTTTCACGGCGGTGACTATGAAGAAAGCAGTCTTCTGGGATTTTGCACCGTGTATATGTGGTGTTAACCGACGTTTCGGAGGAACGTATCGCCTCCATCTTCAGGGTAGAAGAAAAAATATAAGAAATCTGCAAGCGAGGAGACCGTGAGAACCGGTAAAAGCAGACTAGTCGGTTAACACCACATATACACGGTGCCAAATCCCAGAAGACTGCTTTCTTAAATGTTTCTGGTTCCGTAAAAAGGACCTTACCACATTTATATTGTTTTAAATATCTTGTATGATATAGTATTTCAATATCCTACAATAAATGACGTTACTGCTGCTCCAAACACAGAATTTCGAACAATTGTCCCGTTTTCTTTATTAATGGTATGGGTTATGCATATAGGATACTGGTGGGAAAGCCATAAGGAAAGAGACCACTGGGAAGACCAAGGCGTAGGTGGGTGGACAACATTAAAATGGATCTTAGAGAGATAGGATGGTATGGTATTGAGTGGATTGATCTGGCTCAGGATAGGGACCAGTGGGGGGCTCTTGTGAACACGCTAATGAATTTTGGGTTCCATAAAATCCTGGGAAATTCTTGAGTAGCTGCAAAATTGGCGGCTCCTCCAGAAGGGCTCAGCCGCATGAGTGAGCACGTAAGTAAGTAAGTAAATATGGAATAAAAAGTATAAAAATTAAGTGCCCATCAACACAATGGGTTCTGTACTAAGTTTCATATAATTCCGTCCCTTGGTTAAATGTTATTGCAGGAGGCTGGAACCCTCGCCCTTCAGAATACACACATTGGCACAATCACTGACACGTGTACACACTTACACATAGCCATTATGGCGCTATATGCCCAGCTCTCCTTAAATGTAAATGGCCGGGAACCTAATGAAGCCATGGAATTTATTCATATGAGCATTATTGGGTGTGAACATGTTGAGGAGAATCCGGAGAGAGGCTTTATGAATGAAATGTATAACTAGATCATGAATACCTCAAATTGTGTTATACACAGATCTCTGCGTTGTGGTTCACGTTCTGGAGTGCAAGTACGGAATGAAGACTTCATCGTTTCTGGCTTACGAGGGAGCTAATCGACAAAACTTGTGGAACCACGAATATTTCAGAGTAAATGGTTAACAGAGGTGCTTGGAGCATACGAAGAACCGTCTGTATATCACTACTAGATCCAATACTGTCCATAAGTATTAAGTATTTAAAACAGGAAAGTGAGATATTTCGTTAAAGCGTGGACTTGAGGTCAAAGATATTTTCAGGTTTCGTCAAAATGATTATAGATTTAGGAACTGATTAAACAATTAATGTGGGTTTGAAAATTGTGATTATTGTTATATACGCATATCTCATAAAGAGAGACGTTAGAATCTGCTGTTAAATATCTTTTCTTCTCGGGTCGTGTCCTATTACATTAGTCTCTCTCTCTCTCTCTCTAAGAGATGTCGTTGATAACAACAAATAAATTACAGGAACGGTTAGTGACACATTCCTTTAAACTTCGCAATCTGTGTTAGGTGAGAAGGAGAAATTATAGACGAAAGTCACAACACAACAATACAATGGTGAAGGCTAAAATTAGCTTAGCTACATGCTTCGGCTATTAAAGCCATCATCAGGCAAACATATGATTACCATATTCACACACCACTGAACTGCAATTGCGATGAAGTTGGATACTTGATAATTATTACATTATAAAATACATTGTATAAAATACAATGAACTATAAACATATTATAAAAAAACAAAAGTTATGGCATAAAATAGGATAAAAAAAAACATGTGATATTCCATGTCATCAAGTCAGTTGTTGCAATTTTGTTGTATTTCCGCGGACATAATGGTGTATTCTATACTTGTATACATGTAATAAACTGCTTAGAGGCCCGTGGTATAGATGTGGTATAGTTCTGACGTTAATTGTTTAACCAGTGCCTCATTTTACGATGTATTTTGTCCGTTCAGTAGGGAATATAGATTGCATAGATGCTTATAGTTCATTGTATTTTTTACCATGTATTTTATAATGTAATAATTATCAAGTATCCAGCATCACCATCGCAATTGCAGTTCAGTAGTGTGCGAATATGGTAATCAAGTGTTTCCTTGATGATGACTTCGATAGCCGAAACATGTAGCCAAGCTAATTTTAACCTTGGCCTTTATACTGTTGTGTTGTGACGGCCTCTAATAAAGAAATGTATATAATAATACAACATGATGCACGAAATGAAAATTATAAACGAAAGGTTATGTGATATTTTGTACAATTCTGCTTTTACGTGCAATTCCGGGAAGTTTCCAAACATAACCACAATAATGCATTCTTTATTGTTGCTGAATTTTTCCGCATCCTAAAGACATGCGTACACACATACAAACACAACGCGTGTCATGTAGACACAATTCATACTCAATTTATGAATGTGTATATATGTAATTTATGAACATACCTAATTTCACAGTCTAATGAATTACCTGAATAAATAGTAGACATAATTTTGCATGGTCGAAATGTAATTTTATATTCAACACAAAGATTACGTTAATGTGTTTATTTTTGGAAGACTGTCAGAACTCAGAACTTCGACAGTTTACAGTGAGTGTCTTTTGTTTTCCTGTTACATCATACCGTTGCCTTACAAAGCTATTGGGAATTTCTGTGGGAACAGGAAGTATAAGATGTATTTGAGGATGGGAAAATTCGTAATGTTAATTTTAAGATTTCATCTACTTTTAATATTACTTACGTACTTACTTATGGAGCTGAGCCCTTCTGGAAGAGCCGCCAATTCTGCAGCTACTCAAGAATTTCCCAGCATTTTATGGAACCAGACGGTTCATTACCGTGTTCAGAAGAGCCCTCCACTGGTCTCTATCCTGAGCCAGATCTATCCAATCCATACCATCCCATTCTATCTCTCTAAGATCCATTCTAATATTGTCCACCCACCTACGCCTTCTGTGTGTTGTTTGTTTGCTCAGTGCCAATCTTTCCCTAACCTTTGCCACCACCAGGTAGTGCTCACTATCACAATCGGCTGCCCTGAATGATCAGACATCAAGTATACTTGAGTGCCGTCTCCTATTTATCAAAATATGTTCTATTTGATTGTGTATCTTCCCATCAGGAGATGTCCAATTAAATTTATGGATGTTATGATTTGGGAACATTGCACTTTTGACAGTAAGATTTTTGATGTGGCAAAGTTTACAACTCTATCTCCATTATCATTGCTAATTTCATGCAACCTCTCATTCCCAATTGTTGGTTTAAAATGATTGTCATATATCTTATTTGTCTTATTCATATTAAAATGGCTATGTTTTTACTCCAATTTATAACGACTTTACTCAAAAACCTGTAATTTTACGTGATTTTTGTGCGATCCTTTTCAACTCTCCACTGCTGGCCATCATCTCATTATTGCAATATAGTTCATACTCCTTATTAACTTATTATCCTAGCTGGGGGATCAGCTGAAGCGTTTATTTTCTCATGGATGTTGTGGTTGTCTATTTGGCCAAGGGATCGGGGTACTTCTGGGTCGGATAAAATGTGGATTTCATTGGGTGGGACGGAAAGGAACACCTTTGTGCCCCCCCCCCCCGCCGNTACTAACCCGCCAAATTTCTTTCCACATAATTTATTTATTACACATTATTCCACATTCCCAGAACGCTGAAATCAAAGCTCGGTTTTTGCTCTCAATCCGAAAACCCGTGCCGTAATATAATAAAATCGAAACTCTTAACTGGTTTTAGAGCCGTGACTGAAGTTATATTAAGCTTCTCTGATCCATAACCGTAACCAATTGTAACATACGTAAGTTCAGCATCTTAAGGCTTCTCACATAAAAACTGTTCGAATTTACTCTAGTGCCTTCCCCCCCCCCTTTATTTGAGAGCCATTTAATAAGATATATTTGAACTTAAGAAGTTCTACGGGAGACGCTTCAGGCATCCTAGAACTAATGTAATCCCATTTAGTATTGGGCAAATATTTCCATACCGGAAGTTGTTGCTGCCTGACTGGTACAACTGTTCATTCCACTTCCTGCTGGGGTGATACAAAGCGGAGAGCTGTCCGAAACAGTTTCTGTGGGACAGCAGCTTATTGTAAGTAAAGTGTTAACAGAGTGGCTCTAACGCGATTATGACATGGAATACACAAAATTTACCGTTGTAATTGTTCAGCTCGTTAATGAGATTCTCACTGACTTTACAGAAAGTGGTTTCATCATTTGTTACAAATTTATATGATGAAATATGCTTTCTGTTACCCATGTTGCAACTGCACTTACTGTGCGCACTATACTATACTATTCTCCAGTCACCGCTACCAATTGAAGTATCATAAGGATTTCTTTTCACTACGTCATGAAGGCGTGTCGGAGAGTGGGTATATGGGTCCATATTTTCTTTACCTCGGCAATTGCTAGAGGTGAGTGGTCAGCTGCACACCCCGGCAGCTTTACCCCCGGGGATAGAACCACCTGTACCCATTGGATAGAAGTTTTGGTGAACCCCAGAGTCGATCTGGACGATATGGAGAAGAGAAAATTCTTGACCCAAACTGAACTCGAACCCCGACCACGCGGTAACATATGGAATAGCCAGATACGAGTATAATTGCTTCTTAACTTACGAGTCATTGCAGCTTGCTCTTTCAGCTTTCTCATAACGAAAACCACAGATTTAAAAACTGTGTGCCAAGGAAAGTATTTGAATCTAAGAATAAGGAAATGGCAGGAGACTTGAAAAAATTTCACACTGAGGAGCGTTAGTACTTTTACTTTATATAAAATACTTCTTGATGTAAAAAAAAAAGGAGGATGAGATGGGTTGTGACATGTAGCACAAATAGGGGAAGAGAAGAAAAATACACAATTTAATCCAGACACAGATGGGAATATAGTATTAAATTATATCTTAAGGATACAGAATGTGATTAGATAAATTCAAAGTAGGGTCTAGTGGCGGGCTTTCCTAATACGACAAAAGAACATTTGTTTTCAACAAAATATCAAGGATTTTGTAATCAATCTAGCGATGGTTTATTTCTGAAGATGGACTTCGCTTTTTTGGAATAGAAATTTAAATTCAAAATAACGACTGTCCATGTAACAGGAGTGAGTTAATGTTAATTCCATGAGACAGAAAATCAATTCATGTATTGTTTATGGGCCCCTGCCACTACTGAACCTCCTAGGAGTCGTACGACAAAGGTACAGTAAGAAATATTTTAATAACCACATGAGTTTAAGTACAGGCACGGGAAAGGGGAAATGATTTAAATATTTTAAGTGTCTCAACATAAATATTTGAATTTGTATGTAACAGTTTATCCGGGCACGTAGTAGTTGCAGTAGAACGGAATCATATCTGTGATGCAATAAAATACATCGTTTGACTTGAAAGGATTCTGACGATGGTGTATACTGTACTTCTTTTGGCTTGTTTTGACTTCATCCATCGTCTGGTATGTAAAAGGCAAAAGACCACAACGTTTCGGAGACTGGATCTGTCTCCGTCTTCAGGTGGGTAGGGAAGGATAAACCAACTCGTTTGGACCCGCTAGAAAGAGCTAGTCTCAATCACTGGACCAGTGTCGGAGACGAACAGAGAACCACCTTTCTCGGAATCCTGTTTCCAAGCTACAGGTGTGCATCTGTCAGTTCCCAGATCCACTATCCTCTTGGTGCGCTCATGCATACACAGTATGATTTCTTTTCTAAATTTCAGTTTGTCAGTGCGGAAGGATGATCACATCTAGCTAATACAGTGATATACATGATGTGCTATCAGTATTTATGCTTGCTTATTCATTGGTTATTTAGTGACTCTGTCAGTAATTCCGACTTTGTAACTTCAGACGCTTTGAAAACGGTAGAAGATAATTGGAAAGAATATGAAAAGAAGAGGCCGAGGTTTAAGGTTTTATCCCTGATTTTGTATGGAGGGAACGACGTAATCCATGATCAACTTTATTCGCGGTAGTGGGTTTCTGGGCCGAGATTTCGACCGGTACTTTCCGAATAAAATTCGGAAACATTTCTTATTCCATCTAAAACCCTAAAAATAGAAGCAGCAGGTTCCTCCGAAACGTCGATAATCACCTATACGGTGATACAACTCGCAAGACCATAATGTAAGCGGATTCTTCTGCTTCAGGTTAAAGGCGAGTGGCGGACTCTGTTGAACATGATAAGGAAGTTTTGGGCTTCATGGAAGTCACGAATTTTTTGATCTGCTGAAGGTCTATTAGCCTAGTTAGTTAGTTAGTTAGTTATTGGAGAGGATGGGTTTCCCCATGCACTGAGACCTGTATTGGTCCATTGTGCTTCCTTCTATGATTTCTACCAGTCTCTATATCCTACCGGTACTGGTGCTTACCATCAGTTCCGCCCAGCCAGCGAGACCGGCTCTACTAGCTGAGAGGTATCTATAATGCTTCCCCCATCTACCAGAGGTATTAGAGACTACTGTTGGGCGGGAAACGTCCGTTAATTTGGCTCAGTGACTTCCTTTGGAGGTATGAGGTTCTTTTACGTGCCGTAAAGCTACGACACGGGACCCACGGCTTAAAGTCCCTCCCGGAGGACTTGTTTCCTGAATTTTTCCGCCCTTAAAAATTCGACGACCTCCGCCGGGTATTTGAACCCGCGTACTACGAGTCATGAGGTGGGAACGTTACCTCTAGACTACGGAGGCCGCTTCTATTAGCCTAACAAGAAGGACTCCTTTCCATGGAGTTACTTGGTTAAGAACTGACCCTATCTTCGGACTTTCAACTCGATGTCATTAACAATACTGACATCAGCCCCATAAAGTTATTTGGTTTTGAAGAGGCCCCATCTCTCCCCATCGTTACGTTCTCAAGGGGGAAGGTGTTTAGCGGCCGTTGAATAGAAATGACAGTTCTTCTTTTGTTTCCTATATACATTGCCGCGAGATTGATTGCGGAGTCGTTGTTTAGTAACTGTGACTTTCTATATTGTTATAGAAACAGCCCATATGTCACATTATTCATCTATCACCTCCCCCATGGATGTGAGGTAGTTCTGACCAGGCAGCACATTATCATATCTTTGGTCTTTGGGTTTGCGGCTTCATTTATGACCTCACTCTTGGCTGATTACAGAATAAGTAAGTTAGTTTCCGTCAGTGAAATCAGAATAAATCATCTGAAGATGGGAGCAAATCAAATTTCCGAAACGTCGTGTGTATCAATTTACCTGAAAATTTGTACAATTTCCAATATACGTGTAACAATGATATGATTCACACATAGATTAGGCCTACCTATGATGCTCCCAGAAGATACGAGAAAATATATGTCTATTTAATAGACAAACCAAGGAATTCAGAACAGGAAACGTCGCAGTTGCTCGTAAAGCCCAAAACTAGACTCAGGTAGAGACTGGAATTTTATTCGCACGTCACGTTTACTCCCATACGTGCAATGAGAGATATTCTACTCCGAACCGAAATGAATCTGCAGCCCGCGGCAAAATGTCACATCACCCATAGAACTTGATTATTGGGAGCGGTTGCGCACGGGGTCTATTCGTTTGTAAACAGACACAGACGAACTTGGTTTGAATTACCTGTAATTAGCCTACTTGCAAAATGAACTGTAACAGGAATGCAGACATTTCGCTCAGCTCCCAAATAAACAATAAACCGTGACGTATCTGCTGAAAGCTGGGCTAGCACAGCCAGGTAAGTCGTCATTTGTTAGGTAACACCGCTCTAAACACTTTTCCGTGGCAACGGAGGCTAGCGCAAGGATGGAGGTAATGTTAGAGAAGAAATGATCTGCAATAGAAGAATTATTGGGAGCTGTGTTTTCTATGCCGTCCGCCACGAAGCTACATACCGGGGACCGAAACGGAGGTGCAGTCAGTGTATAGAAATGATTGAAGCCAATGCCTTCAGAACATTTATCAGAATCTATATCCTATTCAAAAGTGAGCGTTTATGCGCTAACATTAAACTAACCCTCCATAAGGCACTGATCAGATCAATAATGACTTAGGCTTGTTCCGCCTGAGAATTTGCGGGAGACACCTACCTCTTAAAATTGCAGCGCCTACAAAACAAAGTTCTCCGCAGTATTGGAAAATTTCCAAGGTGTACGCCGGCCCGCGACTTACACAAGGCTTTCAAAAATTCCATACCTCTACGATTATATGAGCACAACAAAATTGTGCAGGCAACAAGTAGAAGTCTTACCAAACCACGAGAATAAACACATTCGTAGCATAGGACAAGAGAAAGCAGCAAAGAAAATATAAGAGGCTTAAACTTAGCAGCGGTCAAGCTACAGCCTTTCAAGTGCTAAGCTGCCGTTGTAGCTTAAGATAATTAAGACATACGTGATCTGCTTTGCAAAGCCTGGACTGACAGACGACTTATGTATAGTGCAAAAGAAGAATTGTCAATAACATTCTACGTGTACGATACGTACACTTGACAGAGGCGAAACCTATTCGTAAGAGATAAACCCATCGACTTGTCAGGGAGGATGTTACATAAGGACTATGGCCGCAAGTGTTCAGTTGCCAAAAATCTCTAGTCGTAAGCCTCAAGGGTCTTGGCGCCAAGTCGAACTGATTGGTTGTAAACCACCAGTCCCAAAGGAACTCTGACTCCCTCCGTCTGCAGTCAGTGGTCAGCAGTCGAGATTGTGAATGAGTCTGCAGGCAGTACTAGCCACTGGTGGCCAGACGCTGCGGCCATGAAGAACTATGAGACAGTCGGTAGCCGGTAAGGACGTAAAAATGGAAGCTGAGGAATCTACAGCGTTGGTAGCCCTTACCAGGCAACAACCAATGAAGACGAACTGAGAAGATTTAGTATGTGCTGTAATGAATTTGCGATAGCGTCATAATTAAATGCAGTAAAGTTTTGTAAGAGTCCAGTATATCTAGTTACCAATACAAGCCCCGTGACTAGTCACAAAACACGCGACAGTATTCTTTACTTATATGGTCAGATACTTTTTCTAAAACTGTAGATGCTTACAGAGAAGTTATATAATGAAGATTATCGGTTAGAATAATTTCGAAAGGATATATGAAATTTGATTAGCAAAATGTTAACTGCTTGCTGGGCATGTTTATATATGGACCGTATTGAGATCGAAATTACAGTTCTCGTTTTCTCTGTGGTACATTAACGCATGGATATAATTAGCTCGGAATTGGTTTCTGCAGCTTGTTCGAGTGAAGGTTTCAATTTCTATCACAATACAAAAAAGAACGATTCTTCCAGATCATTCAGGGCCCAGGCCTCTTATTCAGTTCCGTAATCTTTTTACACAGACGGTAGGACTCCTTGGACGGGGGATCAGTCCTTCGCAAGGCCGCTACCTAAACTCGGGATAACACAAACACAGAATAAACGCGTACACACACCGAATAGCCATACCCTGAATAGAATTTGAACCCAAGATTTCAGCGTCCGAGCGAGAGAAGACAGTTCATGTCTTAAACCGCGCAGCTACTGTGGCCGGCTTCTGTCACAATAGCTTCTTAAGAAGAAGAATAACTACCAGCAGTTCAATTAAATCCTGACTACGGAATTAGGCAATTCTTATATAATTTTCAATTTCACCTACCGCCTATAGATATTTGTTACTCTCGCCGATCCACCATTTCATAAACTGCATCCCCGTTTTGTTTGAAAGAAATTTTTTGTTACATTAATCATTAATTAGCTTGGAATTATATTCTACAATAATTTTAGTATAGGGTTTGTAATCTTAATTATAGTGGTATGCTTTTTCTGACGTAAACAGACGTATGTTTTAGAAGTCTTGAAGGATTCTCGTTAATTTGATAACTCCACTCAGGTAATACTGTCTGGTTTAATTAACTTCATATTACTCGTATACAGAATGTCAGAACCAGACAGGATCATTCCGCGCGTCGGTCCTTCACTTAGCCATCCTTTATCTAGCTCCACGTATACGAGCATGTCGTCGTCACTGCTCTCTGTCCCGTTCTCCTTTCTAGAGCTTCGATGAAATTGCGAAGTTGCACTAGGTATTATGTGTTTCTAGGCCGCGCCATAGCTCAAGCGGTTAGTTGCTGGCTTCCCACCGCGGCGGTTCGGGTTCGATCCCGGGGTCTGGTCAAGTGGGATTTGTGGTGGACAAAGTGGCTCTAGGGCGG
Source organism: Cryptotermes secundus (assembly GCF_002891405.2). Taxonomy (NCBI): domain Eukaryota; kingdom Metazoa; phylum Arthropoda; class Insecta; order Blattodea; family Kalotermitidae; genus Cryptotermes; species Cryptotermes secundus. Next base: position 1,106,807 of record NW_019725423.1, read on the forward strand.
GTTTTCCTCGAGTACTTCGGTTTCCCCTGCCAATCTTCATTCCACCAATTTCTCTAACATCATAATCACCCGGGGCATGTTACAATAGGCCAATCAGTGGTCGCTGTGCCGAGTGGCCCCAGTTGGACTCCACCTCCCACTAAGCCAATTTAAACTTATACGCAAACAAATCTGCATTCCTTTACTGCGATGTTGTGCAATAACATGCAGACAACAAGATTAACTCAGAAAACTCCATTTATTTCTCAAAGTATGGGAATTAGGCTAACAGTATATGTGGCATGGGACATAGAACATGCTCACCTTAATCTAGTTCCCTGTAGTTCATAAGCGTTCCAGAGTAAGTTATATGCTTAATTTTAACAATTCGCAACGAACCAGAAGAGCTCATCATTGGGTCGAAATGGACTTCCTGGTTCAGTATGCACCCATAACTATTAGATCGCTGAAGGGAATCTGTGAGGGGACGTTGGTTTGCTGCAGGAAGGTGCAAAGTGTATATCCTCGTTCAGTATTATATTTCATGAGAGTGCATAATTATGAGGAACATAGACTGAGGGTGTTTGAGAACAGGATGTTGAGAATATTTGGACCGAAGAGAGATGGAGTGACACAAGATTGGAGAAAACTACATAATGACGAGCTTCATAACTTATATTCTTCTCTAAGTATAATTAGAATGATCAAGTCAAGGAGGATGTGGTGGGCAGGGCATGTAGCACGAATGGAGAAGACGAGGAATGCGTATAGGAAATTGGTGGGAAAGCCAGCAGGAAAGAGACCACTGGGAAGACCAAGGCGTAGGTGGGTGGACAACATTAAAATGGATCTTAGAGAGCTAGGATGGGATGGTATTGATTGATTGAGCTGGATCATGATAGGGATCAGTTGATCGAAACTACTGATTAAATTGACGTAGCCTGTATACTTTCTGGAACATCATTTCTTTAATAGGTAGAATACACAAAAGAAAGATTATTGCTAATGGCGTGGGTAACGCTTTCAACCGAGATCTAGGGAACAGAGAGACCTTGCTGATAATGTGTCACAACTCTCTTGATAGGTTGTGGGAAGTTAATTACCAGTTCTAAGTTACCTCTTCATTGAACCGCGAAGCCTACACAGTGTCAAGTTTGAAATTTTACTTGCTCCGAGATTAAACAGAAATTAACAAATGTTCTAACGCGCGTGTGTAGACATACTAGACGTCCAAATGGAGCCCAGTCTGATATCGGTGAAGCAGATATATTTCAGATATGCTTATCTACTCCGTGTGCTATAAACCCGCATGATAAATGCCGCTCATAGCTGTGCTTGGACAGTTGGTATAACGTTAATATTCTGTTTGCGTAGAACACAGTTCGACTTTCAGCAGGATATCTCAACGACAAATTTTCGTTATTTTGTCAGCCCTTCGATGCCAGTATAAGGATAAATTATTGCAACATGACATGTCTTCTCCTTCCTTAACATTGTGTACAGTTTACTGTCTCCTCGACTTGTTCGACACCACAAGCAAATAAGCTTAATATGATGGATCACAAGCACTTCGGTTAAACGCATAAAATGAAGGCATTATTTGAAGGTTGGCTTGGTCTCTCCAAGAATTCAATGTTCCTTTTACCAAACTCATCAGTAGAGGCCGTTTACATTTGATAAAAATTTGTTTGGTTTGGACGAATTTTCAGAAACACAGACGAATTATCAGCCTACTTAAGGCACATGATACTCAAATTTAATGTTAATTGCTTCTGAAGAACAGGTAGTATACAGGTATTAGCTTAATAGCAAATTACAAGGAAGTATTACATGACTTTAAATATAATTTTATTATTTATTTTGCGTATTTCGATACTGTGGGAGCCCGCGGCAGCGTAGCTACAAGACGGACATTTGCGGGTTTGATTCCCGATGAGGTCTGGAATTTTCAATTGACCTGGAACAGAAATGAATATTAGGAATCTTCTCTGGGGTAAAATGCGGCCGGTGAGTGAGGCTGACAATCTCTCCGCCATCTACGAACCGACTGTTTAGTAAATGTGGGAGTTTCAACGTCTCACAACCTTATGTGCCGTTACGGCCTGTTCCAAGGATAACTTACCTTTACTTCAATATACTGTGGACGGTACTTGTCTGTATGCATTGTCTTAGCGTTGTGTATTAACTCTGGAGCATATATTTATATCTGAAACAAGAGGACAGTAAGGATAGCGAGATTAAAGCCAAAAGGTAACATGTGCAGAAAATGTCTGTGCGCTACTGGAATATTCTGTTTTCTCTCGCTACACACCAAAAACTGCGGAAGTAAAAAGGACAGTAGGTTCAAAATAAATTGAGGGCCACTTTTGAGACGTTCACCAAACACCTTATAGAAACAAACGACATTTAACACATCAGCGAATGACGTGTGTTCTGCAGGCAGTAAAGCGAGACTGGAATTCATTATACCCTTTCTCCTTAACGTGCTCTTAAAATGTCTGTGCTTTAAAGTTACTTTGAACAAGACAGTTGCCGCCTGTTTCGTCCTGGCGTCTTACTTGACTTCCCGGTTCTGAATATAGAGCTGATGATTTCCTCCGAAACGTCGGTTGACTTTGATCGAACTAAACGGCGCTATATGCCACAAGATAAAACAATTCCAGTATGAACATTTTTGAAGTGTTGGTGTACACGTTTTGACATTGACAAAAGTATATATGAGACAAACACCGTCTTAAGTGTAACAATTTAATTGTAGTTCTTTTTTCTTTCCCTCCTCCACACTACATGTTTCGGCCCTAAATGTCCATCATCAGGTGTGTATTCTTACGTAGCTCTTACACTGCCTGTTAAAATTTAAAATCACCAGTCTTTCTAATTGTATAAAATCTTTGTTAACCTACACGCGTTAATTTGATTTCTAAATTTAGCACTTTTTTTTTTAAATTTAATTCAAGATAAAATGTCTATAAGATTTTTGTTCTTTTTCTTTTTCAAATTTTGAAATTAAAATTTTCTCAGGGTACATGCCCTATGTCTATAGTGCTGCAGCTGCCACTTCTTGTTTTATCGCTGTTCAGGTTTTATACAATTAGAAAGACTGGTGATTTTAAATTTTAACAGGCAGTGTAACAGCTACGTAAGAATACACACCTGATGATGGCCATTTAGGGCCGAAACATGTAGTGTGGAGGAGGGAAAGAAAAAAGAACTACAATTAAATTGTTACACTTAAGACGGTGTTTGTCTCATATATATTGTGTGAGTGTAACAGGATGCTCAAATATAATATTGACAAAAGTGTCTGAAATACTGCGATATTTAGGACAAGATGGTTTCAGTTCAGAGACTTTACGTTTTCGTCTCCTGTCTATAAACTTAAAATTAAAATGAAATAAATTAAAACAAGCTACAACAGTAATACTAGTATTATCTTCATGTAATTGGGTATGAAACGTACAGGCCTGTTTCACCGTATGAATATAACATAATTTGAGGATAACAGAACGGAATACTGACGAGGCTGTAGTTAGTTAGTTAGTTAGTTAGTTATTGGAGAGGGTGGGTTTCCCCATGCACTTAGACCAGTATCGGTCCATTGTGCTTCCCTCTATGATATTCTACCAGTCTCTATACCCTACCGATATTGGTGCGTACCATCAGTCCCGACCGAGCCATCGAGTTCGGCCTTCACTAGCTTGGCGGTATCTATAATGCTTCCCCCATCTATCAGAGGCAGTAGAGACTACTGTTGGGCGGGAAACGTCCTTGAATTTGGCTCAGTGACCTCTTTGGAGATATGAGGTTCTTTTACGTGCCGTAAAGCTACGACACGGGACACACGGCTTAAAGTCCCTCCCGGAGGACTAGTTCCCTTAATTTTTCCGCCCTTAAAAATTCCAGGACCTCCGCCGGGTTTGAACCCGCGTACCACGAGTCATGAGGTGGGAACGTTACCTCTAGACTACGGAGGCCGCTTGACGAGGCTGTATGTATATGTGCTCCAAAGAGAGTCAGTATCAGGAACATGAAGAAAATTGCACTAAAATTTCATCAAATATTTTAGGACTATCAAATTCAGAATGATGATGTGGACGGACTATTTAGCACGAGATGTTAAAAAAGAAATTAGTATGATGTTTTAGTCGGACCACGTAAACGGAGAAGACCATTTAGGAAGGATCGTAGGACCTGTGGAAAAGTTTCGAAATGTTTGTCCTCTGAATTAGAACAACGAACAGATATGTCTCCTGAAATATAACTCCGTGTACTCCATTTAAATTCAGCCGGAGTTTCGAAGGAATATGTTTCCTCTATCTTTAGGTCCGAATAACAAGCCAAGGAAGGAAACGAGCACGAAGCAGGTAGCAAGCAGAAGATAAGTCTCTTTGTAACCATTTCTTCAAGCGGCCTCCGTAGTCTAGAGGTAACGTTCCCACCTCATGACTCGTGGTACGCGGGTTCAAATACCCGGCGGAGGTCGTCGAATTTTTAAGGGCGGAAAAATTCAGGGAACAAGTCCTCCGGGAGGGACTTTAAGCCGTGGGTCCCGTGTCGTAGCTTTACGGCACGTAAAAGGACCTCATACCTCCAAAGGAGGTCACTGAGCCAAATTACGGACGTTTCCCGCCCAACAGCAGTCTCTAATACCTCTGGTAGATGGGGGAAGCATTATAGATACCTCTCAGCTAGTAGAGCCGGTCTCGCTGGCTGGGCGGGACTGATGGTAAGCACCAATACCGGTAGGATATAGAGACTGGTAGAAATCATATAGGGAAGCACAATGGACCACTACAGGTCTAAGTGCATGGGGAAACCCACCCTCTCCAATAACTAACTAACCATTTCTTTGAGAAATTTTAATACGGATAAGTATGAAAGTTCCTAGTAAACCCAACGTTCGCGACCGGTCTTTCTTCCTCTTGTTTACTTCATTTACACTGGCAGCAAATGTGTCTAACTCGTCTTGCCTCAGTATGTGTTGGTCTAGTTCATATGTAGATGATATACCATGTGCAATGGCCATACACACTTATAGATATTGTCTTGGAATGGATTTATTTATTTACGCTTTTACTAATATTCCAGTTCTTGGTGCGCTGTGTAGTCAGCTCGAATTTCTTTTATATCATATAACGTAAAACTTTCATACAGTGTTCGGTGTTACAAATGTTTCAAGACTTGTTCTTTCCACTGAAATGTAATGCGTTTTTAAATCCCTGTAGACCTGTCAACTGACAAACCGTCAAGCTGTTCTTGGATATAAAGAATTTAAAACCTTCAGTTGAACTAAAATCGATACATGTTCAGACAATGCCATAATGATATCAATATTATTTGGAATTTGTACCAGCTTTCGGTCTTATGCTATAGTACGCGGATGGAAAATATGATTGAAAAAGAGTGTTAATTTCATAATACCCCCAAATTCGACATTTACAAATGCATACTCATTTATTATTATGTTATTTAAGGGAGTTTTTGTTGTAGTTATTTGCTTATGAATTTTTGTATTGGGGCAACTCCATGAAAACTTTGTATTTACTTTCGGTTTTATGTTTAAATTCTTGTAAATATTTTAATGATTATGCAATATATTTATATGTTATATGCAATATATATGCAATGTTATTTATGCAATATATTTTGTCCTTACATGGCTATCCTCAAATATATATTGTGACGTGCTGAGCTATGGATGACGCCCGTCCCCCCCCCCCCCCCCCCCNGTTTCATTGTATCAAGGGAAGCACCGATTAAAATTAAATAAATGTTGAAAAACTAGCTAAAGTATGTTTAAGAGTGAAGTTTACCTCTGTTCAGGATGAACTCCATCGTAGAATTGTCGACTATAGCTATCCGATGTAGTTCTAACTGTCGGTGCCTCTTCTGTGTGTATGTTCATGGAGGTGGGTGGAATTGTCCGTTATGGGCTGTAGGTGATGCATTTGTTTGTTACGATATTGTCCCTTGTATTAGTGATTATAGGCAGGGTTTTGATTTGATAATTGGATTTATTAACACCTTATACATTTCTCATTATTTTACGCTCTGTTGTACTCCGTTGTACGCCGTTGTATTCCCATTCTCTTGAGTCTTGTTCTTCCACAACAATTTTCTTACAACTTTTGAACTTCCGATTCAAATTCTCTAATTACCCTAGCGCAAAATCTGAGTCAAAGTCATATTGCAACTGACTATGTCAGTCAGTCTTGGTGTCGAGCCGCATATATATTACTGTTTGACAGTTGCGGTCTTGTTTTTGTGGGGTTCCCCCTCTGACGAGAAGAGTCAGAGGCACTGTCTGCAGTAGTAAGTCATTTGTCATAATGTACGGGATATTTACATTTTACACGTTAAACATGTTAATAAATATATATAAAAATATGCAGGGCCTCGGTCAGACCAGGCTCAGTACAACAGATTATGTCCTATTTCTGGTAGCTACCGCTGCAACGGCACTCTAGTCGCTTGAATTTCCCCAAGTTACAGAGTCCCGCTATATAGCCTCGAGCCGAACTCCATGGAAAACACCGTCTTCTCTTGTCGATTATTTTTGTGTTACCTAACAACAAGTTGTAGCACGGTCCACAGAGAACACAGTTCCTATTGTTGTGTGTTCGCTGGAACGTCTACACTGAGTCGTTGCATATCAATGTGTATATGCATCACAAGATATCTCACAAAATTTAAACCTTCGGAAATGTAAGCGGTCGCATAGTAGGAAATTTGCAAATAATTGCAAAAGTAGCGATTGATTTTTTCGACATTTTCACAATTGGCAACCATAATCTGCAAAACATGTCTGTGGTTGAAAGAAATTTGGAAGTTTTAATTATTTTTTTCTAAGCAAGTTGGACATATTTTCCATATTTTACAATACTTACCAATGTAGGGTTCAATTTTCCCATTTCCGTGATAAAACTCCAGTTCCGTGGTCTTTATTGCGTAATGTCGCAACTGAGTTCGGAAATTAATTTATATGTGACCAACCAGATGTCAGCTGCACTATTTTCTATTTTCTGGAAAAAAATTTCCAAGTTTACTAAATATGTTAATCACTATACACTTTGATCCTATTGTTCCTCCAGCGTTTAACCAGACAGCCTGAATCCTTGGACGAAGGAACACGTGTTATTTGCAAGTGCCATAATCTTAGAGCAAATCTATGAAAATCTTGTTTCTTTTACGACCGCCTGCTCAGTACTTACTGAAATGATATTTAATACATGCTTTTTTAATTTAAAGTTTTAAATATGAGGCACTGAGGCAGCTTCAAGGCGCTGGAACAGAAAACCTTTGCAAATTATGAATTAGGCGACATTGTTGATAACTAATATACATATGTAATCATGCTTCATATCACAGCTGTATATTCCCCTACTGCTTTGAAGCTAAGGTACAACTTAGGAAAAGCCCTTTGATGTTAATTTCATTAGGTACCATTTTTGATGAGCTCTAACTGAATTAAGTATAGCAAATTTATGCATTTTCTCGACTTTACACTTTTGTTAGCGCAAAGTTAGTTTTTACAGTGAGGTGCATTTTATGAAGTAGAACCTGAAGAACATGTGTAACGTGTTCACAAAATTAGTTACATTTTTCAAATTTCCTGTGGTCACAGATTTATTTCCTTATAGCCGTGCTTGGCTAACTCTTTTGAGGAATTGTAGAAAAGTCCCTGTTGATAATTTTCTGGAATATATTTCCAAATTTTATAAAGTACAACCACTTATAACCCTAACGTTTTAAGGACTCTGAGGTCTAATTACATGTGGATGGAAGGTAATTCCATGAAATTTACAGTGGTCTTTTCAATATTTCTCTCAGTCCATTTTCAAAGCAGTCATTGAAGGAAAACCGTGTATGCTTACAGTTTTTACTCTGGTGGGAGAGAATTTTTTTAACACTTGGCTTTAAAAAAACCGCTTCAGATGAAATTAAATTTAATTACGAAAATATATTTGGCTATAAGGGCGATATGTTTAAAAATTTTACGATAGTCTGAGGTGGAAAGACGCAAACTCTCCTTTCAGTTGTGCTGGATTTCCACTGAATATCTCTGTTTCCCTTTTTGTTTCTATGTATTTTTTATTGCTAGTGGGGTGGGACTAATCCCTTGTACTCCGGCCACTTCTGGCCTATTGTACCAGCCCCAGATGATAGGTGAGGGTGACTGTGGAGCAATTGATGGAATGAAGATTGGCAGGGGAAACCGAAGTACTCGGAGAAAACCTGCTCCAGCGCCACTTTGTCCACCACAAATCCCACTTGAACAGACCCAGGATCGAACCCGGGCCGCCGCGGTGGGAAGCCAGCGACTAACCGCTTGAGCTATGGCGCGGCCTCTTGTTTCTATATAAGTACAAATATAATAGGCAGCCTAAAAGAAGCCGTAGTCACAAAACATATCAACATTGTTATTCAGATCATTAACAGTCGGCACGGGACCGGTTATACGGATAAAGCCACGGACACATTATGTGCCGCACTGAATATGACTTATGAGTAAAATGGCAACATGGAGTGAAAAAGACAGACATTTAATAAATGTTGACGCGGTTTAGAAGAAGGGTTAAAAATATTGCTGTCGCAGTTAGACCCAGTGTAAAATATACTGTCACGTGTGGGGTGGTAGGCGTGACGAAAATAACGGGTTCTAGTTCGGATGACTGAATGTATTAGCACTTCGGTTACAACCTCTCTCTTAATTACATTTAATGCAGCGCTGTCGCTGATTTAACACACTTTACATTTCACCGTTCCACACGCACTAGGGTTCTCAGTTTCCACTAGACGTCTCCTAGCAACGGGTCTCAACACAGAAACTAACATTTCAAATCATTAGGAAGTCTTCTTGTCATTTCTTGTTCAATCAGCCTGGAAACTCGGAACTCAACTAAAAACTCTTCTGGACTCTCAACTTACTTCTCTTATAAGCACTTTGCACAGACCACACGGAAAACACAGTCTGTATTGATGACGTCACCGCGTTGCATAGCACTGTCCGATACCCGGAAATATATTTACAAAGCCGTTGCCTAGAATAACCCCGTTATTCTATTGTTTCATGCGCTTTCTGTGGCAAATAAGCCACAGTATCTTTAATTGGCTAGGGCTTTAACGATTACACTCTTTGCATTGTTCAAAAATATAATTTAATAACAGTTCGCATATGACGAACTCTTAATTCAGTGTTGTGGTATGTAGTTAACCCAGCCCTCTACTTACAGAATAATATTGTGACATGGTGCCTGAAAGCCGAAATAGTTCATTGCTAGGCAACGGCTCGATAAACACATTCCGGCGGAAGCGGTTATAGTCCTTATACTCCAAAAATAGGCTGAGACAGATACCCAATAAACCCTTTCCTGTTCTGCGATCCCTCATTCGATGCTATATAATATGATCCTTGTCACCGAAATATTAAGAAAATCGAAATCGTTGTCAGGAAGTACCTTCGGTAATTGTAACACCCAGGAACAGTGTCCGAATAACATCGCTTTCTTGTCAGTAAGAAAATGAGTGAGAATATAATAATCTTGGAAATTAAACATTATGACAAGTCTGCTGAAAGCCAGAATTGTGAAAATAGTAGAGACAGCCGTTGTAGGGAACGGCTCTGCAAACACGCCTGTTGCTAGGATATGACTCAGTAGCCGTCACGCGATGGCCACAACAGATACGCACTCAGCAATAGAATAGCTGTTGCAAGCGGTGTTTCTTTTGTGGTCCTTGCCGGGGCTATATAACGAGGGCCAGCTGCCATTAGAAGGGAGTCTTGAGACGTCAGTGAGAAAGGCAGGAGGTTGGTGTAAGATGATCGCCAGCCTGCAATGACGTGAACCCCGGAGCTGAGGATCGTCCACTGTTGGAAGACGTTACCAAGCATCGCGGTGAAGATCGTGACTGAGAACACAAGTCCTTATGTGACAGCGATTTGTAAAGTGTAATCGCGAGTTGTGTGTTAAGGCGTCCAATAAATCAGACTACCAATCCATATCCCGTCTATAGTCACACTTACCATGTGGTAATATTTATATGATCAGGGCTCGAATACGACAGCCTCTAGGTGCAAATCCGTTTGCATCTGGAGTGAAAGGAAATCAGACGCTTTCCATCTGCGTTCTGTAATGTGTTGCCCTCTGTAATTCGAGAATTTAAACTTAGCGCTCTCCCTGCCTTGTATGGAACGAATTCATAATATTCGAATGGGAAGCAGATAGGCTAATGGGGCAGTTATCAAACTCAAGTTTAAAATAAAAAGTAGTCTATATTTGTAGTTTATTTAACAACGCTGGATGAGCCGGGATAGCGTAGTCGGTATAGCCACTGACTACGAGCTGGACGATCGAGAGGTCGAATTCAGAGTCCTGTTAGTATCATGAGTTTTCTCTTCTCCGCGTTGTCCAGACCAGTTCTTGGGTCCACCCAATCTCCTAGCCAGTGGGTATCGGGGCCTCGTTCTTTGGGGCTAAAGCGGCCTTGGCGTGAAGCTGACCATTCACCTCCAGCTAGTGCCGAGGTCCAGAAAATGTGGATCTATACATCCACTTCCCCATACGCCTATATGACATAGTGCTTATTTATTTAAGCACAGGAACACTTTTATCTTCTTAACAATGTTGAATATATAACATTGAATATTGAATTGGAAGGAATGCGAAAAGTAGAGTTCGTGGCCTAATTTAAGACATTCTGAAAATTCTTGATGGGACTGAGGAAATCAACGAGAAACCTCAAAATAGTCGGTATTCCGACTGAGATTCGGTTTGAACACCTCCCAGATGTAAGCCAGTAACGTTAACATTTGAGTCAACATGCTTGGCTCAAAATGATAAGGATGTTTGTTTAGTAAGTAATTCAGCACACATTTTACTTTATTGCTTTTGAATACTATGTGTTTGCATATAAAATCAAGACAAAATGCTCAATTAGTTGAATGCGTTTTGAAAATAGTAGGTCAGCACTTCATTTTACGGTATTTGAAGTGAAAGCGATCATTTTCTTTCAGTAGCTTTCAAGATCAATATTTTAGGGTTATTGTATTCCCCGAAGCTGTTCCATACAACTTTTATTTTCCATGTAAGGCTAGGAAATTATCAGGGAACTCACAGAGTTCGCGTGTTTATAAGCAAAATGCAAATTTGTATTGCTGGATTAAGCGTACTATAATACACATCGAGCTCAAGGATATATCACTAACTTGCATGTGTCAGGTACGTATGTCACTACTGTAGTCAGTACGTTCGGTAACAGTCGTCTGCTTTCGTCAGATTCCGTGAGCCAACTCCTCCATGCTGCTCCATTCCACCCGATCCAAAATCTAAAGTTCCGGACACAACGACCGGCGGAGGTGACGTTCTGCAGTTAGCGCCCGACGAGGTTCGCGGTTGTTCGCGTGCGTTGCAACAGGGAGCTGGTACAGTGCGAAGTTTTTGCTTTGCATTTGACAGTGCGCGTATTTCGTATTTATACGTGTGGTGTGTTTTAAGAGTGGTTTCTTCTGTAATCGTTAATATTTTTCGAAGATTTTAAATTATTTGTTAATGTCCTGCGGATATTATTTAAGCAAGTCATTTAAGGTTTCTGCGTGAAAAAGCAATCTTTCAGTGTTTATTGTTAAGCAGTGTTACAGTGCTCACACTTTATAATAAAGCCTGAAACAATTTTTTCGGTGACATGTTCCTGATATTGCAATTGTGTCATTTTCTTCTCTGTGCGGTGCATACGTTTGGAGTATCACATGAAGAAATAGGTAAGTGAATAATGATATTCATGCAAGGTAGGAAGTAAAATGTAAATTTGTTCATGTGCTTAAGAAACATGAAGAATGCAGAAGTGAATCTCATGCAGTATAAACCTTAGCATTACAGGGAGTAAGGTGATCAGCTCCACGCTGCGTCCGCTTTACTCTGAGTAAAAGGCTTCCTATTTTTATTACTTAGGGAGCTGAGTGGGTGTGATAGCTGGACGTGGTTGCGATGAGGAACATCACTGCACTTGCAGTAAGTGGTATTCTGGTCATCAAACTCCTAAGCATTGATTTTACCAACTGCTGTAGCGCGGTCTATACTAATGCTTGGTGCCATATTAATTCGAAAATTAGTTGTGTTAATATTCGTAAAGTATTCAAGTCATTAACTTTCAGAGAGTTACACTAATCCTATAGTTTAAATGGTGTGGATTTGGCTAAACAGGTTTAACAGCCCCCCCCATTAGACTGCCTAAGGAGTAAGGATTAAATTAACACTTCCATGATTTATACAAACAACATAGGCGTATTTGACGAAGTAGATAAACCATATATTGTTAATTAATGTTTATTAAAGTGTTTACTTGTGGTCGCCTTCTGGCGAGAGAGGGGTGGAGGTATCTCTACCTAGCCTGTGAGTGTGGCTGAGAGCTGCAGGACTTGAAGCAATGAAACAGTATTGTGGTGTAGATTGCTTACACTGCTCAACACTAGAAACACTGCTGAAGTATCGATAAGAGTAATATAAATATTTACCTATTCAGATTATATTTAAATTGAAATTAATTTAGGCACAAATGGAGAAGTATCTACTTTTCTTAATTGGATTACTGATCAGGTCATGTGGCCCGTTGGGGCTCGGAAAAAATTTATTCTATGAATCCTTTAGACATGGTATGATTTCTTGGACGGGAGACCAGCCTATCCAAGTTGTCTACCTACAGAAAAAAAAGATACAGAAATAATACAGACAAACATCTATGCTCGCGTGATATTCGAAACCACGAGGGACCGAAAGCATTGCAGCCACTGTCATCGGAGTGGAAAGGTTCGCATCATAAGTTTTTTTATATCTTAACTCGAGCTACCTTGCACTGAATCAACTGTGCAGAGTATTTGTACGCTTGCAGGGACGAAGGTCAAAGTGATGTAGAAGTGTATACACGTGCTGCCACAGCGGGCGGGCTGTACCTCACACATATCACACTGTTAATACACTGAATTGTTTCTCAACCCGTGTGCGGCAGCGTTTTGAATTCAAACGCCGCTCATTTTCTAACGGTGTGAAGCAGTTGCGCATAATTGTAGCTTGATCTCGGAGAGCCCTATTTTGTTACCCGCTAAGTCAGCGTTGATGTTTCTGTTAAAGTCACACAGCTTAGATATTTTTAGGGTTTCTTAACTAGTTATCTACAACATTTTCAAAGCAGCCATTTTAAAGTACGATTTGAGGTTATGACGAGTTCTTTATTCTGTGATATAACGCCATCCAGTTCGCTGAAAATCAACGGACTTCGGAGGAACATGTCCCTTTCATCTTCACGGTTTAAGAGTAAACACAAGCAAGAAACCACAATTGCAATCTGCAAAGATTAAGTCAGACATTTAATGGACAATGTTGTGTTTTACAGTGGAAGATTTTCCTTCTCGATGTTTTGGGGCCGGAAGTTCTGATCTGCGTGGCTTATGTGTAAATCAGGCCCTGAAATGTAATGGTCCCTGTAAAAAGATACCTAAATAAAAAAGTATTTTAACGAGATATGAACTAAATAACCCAGATATAGATACGTACATATAAATATCTTTTTTTTTTGGCATGCTGTGGGTTATCGAAGTACATTCTCTTTTTCGCTCTTCGTGAAATGTACAGAATATCTGTCGTGTAGAAAGAAGTAGTACCGTAGGAAGTAAATTATGACTTCTTCACTTAAAAAGACTCCATGGCCTGTAGTCCGCAAGCGAAATATACTGCCCGAGCGACCGCCGCTTGTCGGCGAAGTAAGTGCCAACTTTAGCTAATAGAGAGTGTCGTGTGGTCAGCGCAACAGATCCCCGCGGCCGTTAATCTCGGTTTTCTAGACCAGAGCCGCTATTTCCTTGAAACACTTCCTCAATTATCCTCATGAGGCTGAGTGGACCCCGTTCCAGACCCACTACTCAGACAATCTGGAAGCTCCGGTAATCGAACCTGGGACTTCTGGATCTGTAGCCAAGAACTCTGACCACTAGACCACAGAGTAGTCCTAGAAAACTGGATTTCTCGACGAATGTGGTGCAATATTTTGACTTGCCGTTATGTTCGAGTGCACGGACCCCTAGCCCCCCATTGTAAGTAATTTTAAGTCTCTCACCAGAGACTGGTGATAACATTTAAAATCTCATTTCACCATTTATCAGGTTAAAGCTGGAGTATGAATGGTAGACTTATCCTTCAATTTTATACTTCTGAAGCGTAATTTCGATTCCTCCTGTGAATTTTGTTCTCCTGCCGTCGCTGAATTTAGCATTCCTTTTTAAGAAAATCGGGTTCCGTAAAAAGCAGGGGAATTATTGGCTGGTTGAGCCCTTTTCAGTGCCTAAATTCTACAGTCACAACTTTTGATAAGTTACTTAAAAAGCTGGGAAAACATTCACAATTTTGCAGCCTAAAATCTCTTTCCTACTCAAACAAGTGGAACAGCGAGCGAAAGCTGAAGTAAGGATATTTCAGGTTGACATCCAAATGAATTTTCAGGCGTTTCATGAATATGAGTTGGGCATGAATGAGTGAGCTGTCTGTTGTTTCTCAATAAGAATTTGTTTTCCCTGCAATCAGCCTATGTCAGTGTTTTCAGCTTTCCTTTGATTTCAGTAGTCTTACCTGAGTAAGTTCTGTCTCCTTTGTTGCCTATCAATTTCAGTATTAAGCAGAAAATAATGTAGTCTTTCATGGCATACATATATGTCGAAACTCGACAGTACATCTTACTAGGAAATATACAGGAGTATATTATTTATGGCTTGACATTTCACTATGAACTATAATTTCGCAGAGTTCTATAAGACTATGACAAAACTTGTCCATCAAGACTCTTCTGTTTAACCTGTATGATAACGCCGCGCCATAGCTCAAGCTGTTAGTCACTGGCTTCCCACCGCGGCGGCCTGGGGTCTGGTCAAATGGGATATGTGGTGGACAAAGTGGCGCTGGGGCGGGTTTTCTCCGGGTACTTCGGTTTCCCCTGCCAATCTTCATTCCACCAAATTCTCCATCATCATATTCACCCAGGGAAGGCTACAATAGGCCAATCAGTGGCCGCCGTGCCGAGTGGACCCAGTCGGAATCCACCCCCCACTATGCGAATTAAAAAAACTGTATGATATCTGCTCGAGCATGAAATAGCTTTCTTATTGTGATGTGTAGAGTCAGTTACAGATGTACACCTTCATCATTGCATGCATCCCCGTGTGCATCATTATAATGTATTATTATGACCGTCAATACAACAAATTCCAAATAAATGAACCAATTTTAACTATTAACATTTGTTTACCGTTCTGTATCTGCTGTACTCGTATGTTTCGATCCAGCTGGATCATCAGCAGGCAGTTTTCATGATATAACACTCGTTACTGAATTGCGTTTCTAATATGAATCCATATTAGCAATTATATTAATATAAATGTCATTGCCAATTACCACATCTCATTATGTTACTAAATTGTAATATTAAGAGAAAAACAAACTGCGTGGGTTTAGTCCGCAAGTGAACTATACCGACCGAGCCACCGCCGTTTGTCGGCGAAGTTAGTGCCAACTTTAGCTGATAGATGGTGTTCGTGGTCAGCGCAACGAATCCCTACGGCCGTTAATTTCGGGTTTCTAGACCGGAGCCGCTACTTTTCAATCAAGTTATCACGAGGTTGACTGGACCCCGTTCCACAAACACTACTTCTTAGAAAACCTGGTATCGTCGGAGAATTGAACCCGGGACCTCTGGATCAGTAGCCAGAAACTCTGACCCCTAGACCACAAAGGCGGTCAAATTATAATATTAGCTGTGAATATTATAATGTTAAAACATTGTTTCAATTCTCTACATTTTTTGATAATTTTCACTGGTTTTATTTTGAAGCGAATTACATGTCGGCGATGCTATGTTGTAGAGTAGAGGGTTGTTTTTTATCTTGGAAGTCGGCGTTGTTTTTAGTCCCTTACGTATATAGGCTATTCGTCTGCGGCCTGTATAGAATATGGAGCAATTTTATTATCCGGTCAAGGCTGATGCTTTCCTTATTCTGGACCCATGAATTTGGTTTCATATAGAAGGAGAGACCCATAACTCTGGATGTTGTATAGGTTGGTAAGAGTAAGCCTGCGAGGGCATAGGGGGAGCCAGTGGCTTTGACGGGACAAATGGTTTCTCCATACTATAGTGAGTAGGTTTGCCCGACTTCTATTCGTGTGGAACTCTGCATCTTGAGCTTTGTAAAAGCGACGCATTTTGACTGGGATATTTCCTGCTTTTGCCATCTCTTTCTCATTAATGCCTTGACAGTATATTAAAATATTTTTCTACGTCTTTTTTAAACGCAATATTTAGTCGTTAAATTTATGTTATCGACACTAAATATCTGTTGTAATAAACATACTTCAGATAAGTATGAATTATGAGTTATATCTTCGGGACGTCATGCGGTATGATGGTGTCGAAGTATGAGAGGAACATAAAAATTAAATTTAATTTCGGTAATATTCATTAATTTTTTCCCTTTTGTTAATTATATTTACCACTAAAAGGTTACATACAGCGAAGCAACCGTTAAAAACCTGAGAATATAAAACATGTGCTTTTCTTTTTGCTACTTAATTTACCATATATTTTATAAATTTGTGCCGCTTTATTTTTCAGTGTTTTAAACAAGAGGTAACGTGTGAGGAGCAACAGTCTAGGCCGAACCAGAAATGTTATCCCACATTACCCCCTTCCGATAGATGAAAGAAAAAAAAGTAAAGCTATCCCTGTACCAGGCCGTGAAGGCCCATAGGGTTGTGAGACGTTGAGGGTCCCACATTATCTAGAAAATCGGNTGTTGTCAGCTTTACGCTCTGGCCGCACTTTACTCCCCAGGATAATTATTTAATTAATTCCTGGTACTCATTTTTGTTACAGGCTGAGTCGACCCCAGGGCCATAGCGTGGCTTGAAGGATTAGGTCAATTGAAAAAATCCAATGACTTCATCGGGACTTCAACCTGCGACCTTTCGGCTTGTAGCATAGCCCCTCAACCAACTACGCTACCGCGCGCCCCCCTTGCGATAGATAGCGCCGTCAAATTCCAGTCGGAGATTTCTTATTCTGAATCTTGTCTTTTGCAGTTTTACTCAGACTTTCCAGCCAAATACCACAATAGTACCGAAATTTAGCTAATAGCCGCTTTCTCCAATGTTTCTATATTCATCATTCATAGTAATCATACTAAGCCTGCATATCTATCGACTCAGAATAACGATATTCTTGTATAAATTTGTATAGCGAGCCAAACGGTAACATAACATATCTAGGTAAGGGGGGAGACACGTTTATTGAAGGGTCTATACAGAATTATAATTCGAAATATCAGAGATAATAAATTCAATCGGTGGTTCTGTTGAGCTCAGAAACAACTATTACTCCATGTATTTTGCAGTGCACTAAATATAATGTTAATTCTGTCAGTTATTTCTCATGACTGTGAAATGTTAATTTCTACTTGAGAGAACAACTTAAGACTATGGTACGTGTTTTAGAACAAATTTGCGAGGGGGATATTTGGGAGAAATGAGGATGAAATGGGCTGTAAAGTTATCATGTTACGTAACTGAAGGACCTTGTTATATATATTGGTTATCATGAAAGGTTAAATGTGTTTGTCTGGAGGGGACAAAGAAAGCCTATAGGTATTTAGTGGCGAAACCTGGAAGAACGGTCATTTGAAAACCAATAAGAAGATTGGAAGGGAGTATTAAAAATGGAGGTTGTGAGGACGGGAGTGAACACAGCTGGCGCAGGATCATGTCGAATTACTGAATTTTCTGTTACAATTATCACCCCTTTAGGTACCCAATAATTTCACCATTTACTTCTTTTATGATTGACAGGAGGTTGGAGAAAACTGCATAATGAGGAGCTTCTCCAAGTATAATTAGAATGATCAAGTCAAGGAGGATGAGGTGGGCAGGTCATGTAGCACGAATGGGGAAGACGAGGAATGCGTATAGGATATTGGTGGGAAAGCTAGAAGGAAAGAGACCACAGGGAAGACCAAGGCATAGGTGGGTGGACAATATTAGAATGGATCTTAGAGAGATAGGATGGGATGGTATGTATTGGATAGATCTGGCTCAGGATAGGGACCAGTGGAGGGCTCTTGTGAACATGGTAATGAACCTTCGGGTTCCATAAAATGCTGGGAAATTCTTACGTAGCTGCAGAATTGGTGGCTCCTCCCGAAGGGCTCAGCTCCATGAGTAAGTAAGTAAGTACTTATGATTATTTACTCTAACACTAGGTAATGGGCTTGTTCTGTAGTGTGTATTTTAAAGATAAAACGAATATAATAATGGATTCAGCAATCAGTCTGTTTACTTACGTAATGTCCAAGGAACATAATATGCATTGGCAATAAGGAGAAATGGAAAACATTGCTGTTAGCTATTTGCGGGTTGGATCTCTTGAACAAAATTTAATGTGGGAAATCTTCGATGTTAATTTTATTAACCTGCTCTCCCCATATTTAAAAAAGTAAAGTAGGCTTTTGAGATCACCTTGGAAGTTATGTGTGTGTCTGTATCCTCCCAACCACAAATTTGAAATCATGAATTGATCTTTGTGACACTTGGTATCTACATGAAGCCACCTGAGTCCATCTAAGCAACATATTTCATAAATTACGCCCCATCGGTAATGCCACCATTGCCTCTAAAATTGTCGAAGTATAGTAACAATATTATTTGAATTCCAGAACCGATCGTCACGAAAATTGCTATGTATATCATTCCATCTGGGACCATCTTAACCGGAAAATTAATAAATCCTTGCTTTCAGCAGGCACTTTATAAGATTGTGTTATTCTATTGACCCATATTACGCATAAATACTAAGGTTTCTTCTACTTGCAGAAAATATTAAAATGGTAGCGAAACGAAGATTGACGATTAGTTAGTCCCAGAACTTCTATTTAATAGCGTACAGTTTATTATTTGTATTGTTTGTGAAAAACTAGTTAAGAGCCAACAGTAATTGAATTGATATCTTGAACAGTTGAAACTAGAAAGCCGTTCGTACCTCTCACATTATTACATATGACAGAGCAGTGGCGTAGCATGACTACCGAAAGCAGGGAAGCAACTTTATATACGTGTATATAAATTTTTTCTACATATCCTATAGTTTCTATCTTCTATTTAAAAGAAAACAGCTAATAGTTTAATATGTATTCTAAATTTAAGGTAATATATTAAAATAACACATAATTATCAACACAATTTTATAGCCATCAAATGAGAGGGCTGTGAACCTGGAATATAATTAATGCTTACTTTATTGTTTATAATTCAGCTCGATTCTTCTGTTTTTCTTGGCAAACAGATCAATAACCTCATCTAGAAAAATGGGTTTGGACTGCAGTTTGTTTAGGAAGGACTTTTCAATGTTCATCAAAGCCAGTGATGACAACCTATCCTGGTTCTGCGAATTTCTAGTAAGCACGCTTAACTGCAAGGTCACAGATTATTCTACTGCAAACTGTGCCTTACATCTGACAACATTGCTGGAAGCACGAAGCTGGTAGCATACCATAGCGCATAGCTCACTTACACACAACACTGACATTGAGTCAGCCAGTTAACCCAGGGGAGGGTGGAAGCGAAAGACCTGCTGCTTCCGCGGGTGTTGCAGTTTAAATTTCCCTGCATTTTGGAAGAAAATAACTGATCTATCCTGATAAATTGTCTATGTAACACATTAAAACTTGCAATATTCTCATTATATGTAATATATGTTCTCAGATTAATTAATATTTTGAAGTATGAAATATTTTTTTGAAATTGAAAAATTGCCAGAAATGTTCTTGGTTGCTTTTCTATAGGGAAGCAATGCTTCCACCACATCCATGTACCCTACGCCCCTGTGACAGAGGGATAAAATTTAATCTAAGAGACCAGAGGTTTTGAATGTGTTGTATGAAATTTTATATATTTCAGGATTGCAAATTTAAAAATGAGTAATACCATACTTTTTGTAGAGCAGTGTGTTCGGAAGGAAATTTCATGGGCTGTCTGTATTTATGTTAGACTCTTTCAGTCTCCGCGTAATATGGGGGTGAGATAGACAGGGTAGATAATTTTGATTGAAGATACTGAAGGAAAAAGGAGACTTAGGGCAGCTGGGAGTAGATGGGAGGGTGTTATAGTGGGTCTTCAATAAAATTTTAAGGTTGTGTGACCTGAATTTAACTGGCTGAAGATAAGGCCTTCCGAATATGACAATGTTCTCTTGGGTTCCATAAAAGACTAGAAATTTCATTACTGGCTGAGGGAATTTGAGCTTATATAATAGTATGGTTAGTGGAGATAGTTCAAATAGGATAGTATGAATCAGGGGACTCCAGCTTCAAGCATCACAGAGCTCCGTGAAGCTATCTCAGAAAAAGACAAAATTATGGTTATTACGAAAATGGTACTTAATGAAAAAAAATGTTGTTGGAGTTCATCGGCCGTTCAAAGTCATAGCATTTAATGCAAATGATATTTGGAGGTGGCGCTATGAGCTACAGGACTTACATACAGATGTGGCTCTTCTCTCAGAGACATATCTGAAACCCCCTTAGAGGTTCTTTGTTCCAAATTATCACTTTTATCGGACTGACTGATTCCCGGGAATGAAAGGGATTCCCCATAACCTTGTAGACCTATGCTACATGTGCGATACATACACTTAACAAAGGCAAAGCCTATTCGTAACAGACAAACCCATCCTCTGGTTAGAGATAATGTTACATAAGGGCTATGACCACAAGAGTTCAGTTACAAAAAAAAATCTCTGCTCGGAAGCCTGAAGGGGCTTGCCGCCAAGGTGAACTATTTGGCTGTAAACCCCCAGTCGTAAAGCACATCGACTCTGACACTGCCTTTGGCAAACAATTATGGGAACGAATTCTGTCTTAGGTACCTACACGCTGCCCGGAGAGTAAAGAATAGAGTTGTTCCAGTACACTAATATCTGAACTGCAGTGATCGTAAGAGGGCCAGCCAGAAAGTAGTTTTACAAGGCTTGTACAGTACTTCAAGTTTTTTATTACAATCTCTGATATAGCAATTTCGGTTTAATTATACTCTCATGTCACTACCTTCCAACGTACACTTCAAAGCAGATGTGACACTTGCACCATAGCATGTAGATCCGTTGCTAAGTAATAACTATGCAGACAACTGCCATTGCTAGGTAATGGCAGAACCTGATTTCTAACACGCACTAATGGAGTGACTGGGAAACGAAATTCTCTACGTTGTCCGTGCGGCTACATGACGTAAGAGTAGAAGACCTGTTGGGAGAGGTGTATTCTGTGCGGTCCGTGCAGAGGTGTTATAATCAGGATAAATCTAGACGTTAGCGGATTGTGGGACAGTCGCCGGCCATACTGGCGGGCGAAGTGAACACGGAAGCTAAAGAGTTACTGTGTTGGAATCTGTTACCAGGTGACAACCGATAAAGATAGGCAAACTGAGAAGACGTAGTGTTTGCAGTAGTGAATTGTATTGTGTGTATTAGCGGTAGCGTAGTTACTCGTATTTACGATCAGTAAGAGTTCAGTAAATCCAATTACTAATCCAAACCCCGTCTATAGTCACTCATACATGTGACAGTATTTTAAGACGAGTTTCTCTGTCTCCTGTCGGTAAGAACAAATGTCCTTTTCGCTCAGCCGTCCTTTCAGTTTTGTTTCCATATCGTCGTCACTTCGAAACATACGGCCTCCAATACGTTTCTTCGGCGCTGGAAAAGGATGGTGGTTGATAGCTGTCAGGTCAGACCAGTATGCTCCAATATCTGTCACTGGAAACGTTACGAAAATTATTGGGTGTACATGGAAGACTTTGGCCGTGCGTTGTCAAGCTGAAGCAGATCACGTTTAGGGGAATTTCAGGACGTTTTCCCATAATGGTCATGCATTAACGTGTCGATGTTGTATAGAAAGCCCCCGTTTTGTTTGTTGTGTATTGTTGCACTATGTCTACGAGAAAAATGCCTTTGTGGTCCAGAAACACTGTAACCATCACTTTGCATGCGGGTCTCATACCCTTGAATGATTTCGATCGAGAACTCTGTTGTCTCCATTCAGTGCTGGAGGTTTTTGTCCGTGGGGTATGGTGGGGAACCTGTCTCGCCTCCTGCGTCAGTGCGCTAGAGAAGTTCTCTACCAGTCAGAGAATATATTTGCAGAAATAATGAAGCACAAGTCACTTGTTTTTTCTGGTGATCTTCCGTTATTGCTCTAGGCACCCAATTTGCACACACTTTCCTAAACCCCAAGTTCAAAATGATGATGAGAAATGTTCCTTGTTACAAGTTCAAACCACTTTGCAGTTCATGCAATGTAATCCTTCTGTTGCTGAGGATGGTGTTTTCCATGAGTGCACTGCTATCGTTAGTTCTTACTGTTGAGGGGTTGCCTTTCTATTCGCTGTCCTCCGACTGAAAATTCTGCACATAATTTCGCTATATTATGCCAAATCTTAAAATTTTCTCTTTAAACTTCTACTTGCGGACGAGGAATTTATGCAAGTCTCATATTTCTTCCATTCAGAAACCGAATTGCAACACGAATTTGGTCTGTTATTCAGTTGTTTAGCCATATTCAACTGACTCACACATGAAATGAGCAATAGATAGGCTGGCAAGTGAACGTACAGTGTTCTAACTAACGATTAACAAATCCTCCGGGAACCCATAACAAATGAACTTCCATTGGCTGGGGGGATATGCCTTAAAAACTTACCTATATATGTCGCCTTACTTCAGTGAAGCATAAGCACGCGAGTAGCAATGGGAACCTTCAGATTAAAAGAACATTTAAACGTCGTGAGGTCAACGGTGTTAATAAATCAGCGGCCAGTGACCTTCGAGAATACATCGACATACGTCATGATGAGGTAAAGTTGTCCCTGTGCTTAATTAAGCACTACGCCGTTAAAGCTTTACGGGGGAGTGGTTGTACGACTCTACCATCTGTGACCTCAGCACTAGATGCAAGTGAGCGATCAGTTTCGTGTCCTGGTATCAATTGGATAGGCAGGTGAGTAGGCTTCAGAGCCCACTTATTTTTTTTCCTTGGCACTAGGGCCCCAGTGGGCCTAGGCCTACCTCCATGAACTTCTCCGTTCACTTCGGTTTTTCTAGATCTTACACATTCGGTAGGACTCCTTGGGCGGGCGTCGCAAGGCCTCTACCTGTACACAGCCACAGAAAAACGCACACACACACAAACTAAACATCCATACCCTGAGTGGGATTCGAACCACGATCCCGGTTTTCAAGCGAGCGAAAACATGCCTTAGACCGCTCGGCTACCGTGACCGGCAGTGTATAAGAATAATATATAAGAATTCAGTTCGTACCTCACAGGAAACAGATCCGAACCCACGATCCCGGCTTCCGAGCGAGCGAAGACAGTACATGCCTTAGACCGCTCGGCTACCGTGACCGGCAGTGTATAAGAATAATATATAAGAATTCAGTTCGTACCTCACAGGAAACAGATCCGAACCCACGATCCCGGCTTCCGAGCGAGCGAAGACAGTACATGCCTTAGACCGCTCGGCTACCGTGACCGGCAGTGTATAAGAATAATATATAAGAATTCAGTTCGTACCTCACAGGAAACAGATCCGAACCCACGATCCCGGCTTCCGAGCGAGCGAAGACAGTACATGCCTTAGACCGCTCGGCTACCGTGACCAGCAGAGCCCACTTATACTAATTCGAATTTAGTTCATTTATTAGGCGTCGTGTGAAACAAAATGAAAGATTACGTGGATTGTTTAGCGAGGGCTCGCAGAACTTTCTTCTGACCAGATTTTCTGACATTCTTCAAAGCATTAACTGATATTTCGGGCCACTGAAGTACAGTCTCTTGCACGGCACGAGACCACAAGCCCGCCTGCCACCAATTGGGCAGGCCTGTTTAGTTGAGCAGAAGGACGTTCTCTTCTTTATAAGGTAAATCATTTCAACACCCCGTTCGTGTAGGGATGGATAAAAGTCAAGTGAATATGTGAAAATAGAAGAAGGGCATATATTTAAGACCTCTATTAAAATGTCTTTATGTGTGGGTTTTCTCATATTCAGTGAATCATTTCGCGGAGTATTACATTCTTCAGTGTTCGAGATAAAAGCAGTTAGAACTCCATGAAATCGATACGTAAGGTTCAGGGCACAGTTCCAAGGTTCCGGCGTTTCTTGTGTTAATACGTAGAGCGATGTATGCACCAGTCCAGACAGAACGGAATGGGAAGGAAAGATTCCCTTGTCCATCAGTCAAGGACGCTGTCACTGTGAGATGAGACAGCACAAAATATTAACATTATTTGTGAAGCGGAAGGGATGGGGAAGGAAGCGATCGTAGCCTGTTTGAAAGTACCGTCCTGGAATTCACCTGGAAGAGCTTCGAAAAAATCACGAAAAATCGCATAGCATCAGAATAGTGAAGTATAAACATATCCGGAAAACAAAGATACAAAGTCCAGAAAATATTCGTAAAATATTTTTTTTTTTTTAGTTTCACCTGTAGAACTTTTACAAGACACCTATATTTACTTTTAAACGTAGTCACCATGGATCACAATGCACTTAGTGAGCCTGGGAACGAGTCGTTTATTCCAGCGTAGTAGAAATTTCCCTCCTACTCTCTTAGCCATGGAGAACAGTTCTCGACACTTCTGGACATTGTTGATGAAATTGAATGATGGTTAAACGTCTGTCAGCACGAATGTTTTCATCAGTGTCAATGGATGGCTTTGCACTCCTTATTTCATCATGATCATCACTTCTTCTCGCTTCAAATTCATGATACAATTTTGCCACGTTTCATAACAACTTCTCCCTAAACAAAAACAAGTTGGCCATGAATTTCAGCAGCAGTTTCTCCTTTCACGCAAAAAGAAAGAGAATTACTGCATGAACCTTACGTTTGGCGGGATGATGAATCGACACGGCCACTTTAAATACACACTGCGAACACACCGTTGCCGTGACTGTGGCCGGTAAACTCAGCCCTGTCATACGGTCCCCATCTCACACGACAGCACTGCTATTTCTGAAAAAAAAAAGTTCCCTTGCAATTTTACCTGACTGGTATTTTTAATTTCGGATTTCTCTCGTAGAACCTCTACGCTTTCCTTTTCCTTTTGTTTCATTCCATACTGAATATAGTGGGTATTCATAGTGCCAGTGTAAGCTATGTAACGGAACTGAAAAAAATTCTACTGACTGAAATAGATGAAAAAGATTATTAGAAATCTAGGGTAATTTGTCAGCGTCAGAAGTGAATACCACTTCTTGAATGAACAGTGTCCGTGTTTCGCTGTCTGACATGAAGTACTGTTCCAGCGCGTTGGGAGCTGACTTTTGTTGTCATTATTGATTCTTAGGCTATTTATTTAAGAAATTGTGTTTAACCGTAGCGCCGAATTAGAATGAAAGATTGCCGTGAATGTTAAATAAGTAACGATCTGGAAGAAAATAAGGACATTGTCTGTTTTAGTGTAATATATCAACAGCTGCTTGGAAAAGTGAGAGCAACAACGAGCTATGTTAGTCGAAATGTACAGAGTGATCCTAGTGGGATTAAAATCTTGTACTTCTCAGACGTAAAGTCCTACACTAATCTGCTCGGTAATATTCTCGTATTTTTGCTTCATTCATAATCGAGACTTAAAGTTCATTGCAAAATGAAGGAAGTAATAATTAGTTATTGAAAATAGAATTTCAATCTACCGACGCTACACAATTTACCATTAACGTGACCGCATTATCTTTTCCGGTAATTTATAGATCGTGTGCTAAAAGTTTTCGTCTAGAAACTTTAGAACAAAGAGAATTAGTTTAGCTGTAAATTCTCCGATGAATTCGATAGAGACCTGAACATACGCGTTTCTGCTACCTGATATACTGGCTGATATGGCTTCAATCAGATCTTCCATTTAAATGTGTACATGAGGAGGTGAGCTCAAACGCTGACCAGTTTGATTTTTATAAGTTACGTAAGGAGGCTCGTTATTCTCAGTGGATATTTATAGTCATTTTCTCCGGTTCATGAAGGAGTATGATCACTCAGGCTGTTGAAGTAGCTTATGGCAGATTCATTTGCACTCAATTTTACTTTATTATATACATAGAGTCTGCACAGTGTTCCATTTCATTTGGCACTAAACTTATGCAGTTAATGCAACATGATTTTATCTTGGCAATAAGTATCCTTCATATCATCATCATCATCATCATCAGTAATCTGTCAAGACGACAGGTCCACAGTCTCTTTCAAAACAATTCCTCCACTTAATGCGATCTAGAGCTTTCTCCTTCAAATGACAGTATCCTCTTCTGTCCCCAAGGTCATCCAGCATCTTCTTACGTCTTCTTCCTCGTCTTCTTGTCACTTCTATCCGCCCATCTATCTTTCCTTCGATAGCTTCTTTTAGAAGGCAGTTTCTGCGTAAAACATGACCAATCCAATTAGCCTTCCGTTTTCTTATTTCATGTAGGATATTCCTCTGCTCACTGACTCTAATTAACACTTCTTCATTTCTCACATAATCGGTCCAACTGATCTTCTCCATTCTTCTCCAACACCACATTTCGAAACTTTCCAGATGTTTCTGATCTACTGCCCTAAGTGTCCATGTTTCAGCCCCATACAGAGCTATGCTCCAAATGTAGCATTTCACTAGTTTCTTCCTCAAATTTAAGTCCAATTTGCTGGTAAAAAGATTCTTCTTCTTGCTAAATGCAGCTTTTGCCATGGCAATCCTGGATTTAATTTCACAAGTACACCTTCCATCATCTGTTAACAAGCTACCCAAATATTTAAAACATTTCACATTCTCCACTTGTTTTTGGTCTATCTTTATTGTGACTGGGGTTGGTTGTCTCGAAATTTTCATTACTTTTGTTTTCTCCACATTCATTTCCATGCCATAGCACCTTCCAATTTCAATTAGTCTATCAATCATGCCCTGTAGCACAGTTTCTTCCTTAGCCATTAACACAAGGTCATCTGCATATTTCACAGTTTGAATAATTTGCCCTCCTACTTTGAAGTCACCGAGCCCATCCAGAGCTTCCTTGGTAAGGCATTCGCTGTACAAGTTGAACAGAATTGGTGATAAACAGCATCCTTGTCGAACTCCTCTTCCAATCTGCACACTTCCTGTCTCCCCCCTGTCCAGTCGTACTCTAACTTTCTGATCCATGTACAATTTGCTAATCAATCTTCTTTCATGCCAATCGATACCTGTTTCTTTCAGGATCTGCATTAATTTGGTCCAGTTTACCCGGTCAAATGCCTTCTGCCAGTCTATGAAGCAAACACACAGTTCTTCATCTATCTCCAAAGTTCGTTCCGCTATAATTCTCATCATCCCAATTGCATCCCTGGTTCCTTTTCCTCTTCTAAATCCAAACTGATCTTCTCCAAGTACATCCTCTATTTTCCTTTCAATTCTTCTTTTAAGTATCTTTGCTATTATCTTTGCTGTATGTGCAATAAGACTTATTGTGCGATGGTCGCTGCATTTTGTAGCTTTTGTCTTTTTCTTTAAGGCAATCATTGTAACTTCTGTAAAGTCCTTGGGCCACTCTCCACTTTCATATATGGTGTTCATTAGTTTTGTCAGTGTTTTCAAACCACCTTCTCCCAGTAACTTGAGCACATCTCCAGGTACATCATCATCTCCTGTAGCCTTTCCCTTCCTCATTTCCTTGATAGCTTTTTCCACCTCACTTTGTAAAATATATGGTCCTTTCTCGTCTGTATCTACTTCTTCTTCCGGTTCAACTTCTAAGGTTTCTGGCCGATTAGGTCGATCATATAGTTCTGTAATATACTTTTCCCAAATTTTCAGCACTTGCCTCTGATCTACTATTCTATTCCCCTGGGAGTCTTCAATGCCAATATTTTGAATCCCATGATTCTCTTTCCATCCTAGTTCTTTTGTCTTCATGTACATCAAATCATAACGTCCTGTTCTTTGAAATTCTATAATCTCATTACATATCTTCTCAAGATATTCCTTTTTGGCCCTGTCCGTGGCTCTTTTCAATTCATTCCTCAGTCTCCTGTATTTCCTCCTGCCTTCTTCATTGTTGACATTCTTCCATTTCCTTCGCTCCTCCATTTTACTCATCATCTCCTGTGTAACCCATGGTTTTCTTGCTATCTTCTCAACTTTACCAACCTTCATAACTGACGCACAAATATTTTATCTAAATTGGCGCTAAATTACATTTACGTTTGATATACCATTGTTTGTGAGCCGGTATAGCTCGGTCGTTATAGCGACAGGCTGGATTGGCAGGGTTCAATTCCCTTTAGGGCTACAATTTTTTCTCTTTCCCACAACGTCCAGCCCGTCTCTGGTGCCCACCAGGACTCCTTTCCAAGGGGATAATTACTACTACTACTACTGCTGCTGCTGCTGCTGCTGCTGCTGCTGCTAATAGTACTATTTCTCTGCAGCCCTCTGTTGGGCCTTCTCCAGTTTTTCAGTTTCTTTATCCTATACACAACCAGTAGAACTCCTTGCATGGGGATCAGCCCGTCGCAAAATGCCTCTACCTACATACAGAACAGCCCAGATACAGATTAAACGCATACAGTAGAGACATCCTTGCCTTGAGTGTGATTCGAACCCATGATACCGGCGTTCGAACGAGCGAAGACAGTGTGATCGGCCCTTTCCAAGGAGTACAGTGGGAAAAAACGGCCGGGGCGTGAAGCAGACTACTCATCCCCATCCAGTACCGAGGCCAAGAATGTTGGAACTGTACCTTCACTCCCCCTTGAATCTAAATTATATAATGTAGTAGCTGTAGCGCAGTTGGTTGAGGGGCTATGCTACAAGTCGGAAGGTCGCGGGTTCAAGTCCCGATGAGGTCATTGGATTTTTTCAGTTGACCTAATCCTTCCAGCTGCACTAGGCCCTGGGCCTCTAACAGAAATGAGTACCAATAATTAATTAACTAATTTGCCTGGGGAGTAAAGCGCTGCCGGCGCGTAAGGCTGACAACCTTACCGCCGTCTCTGAGCCGACTGTCTAGATAATGTGGGACCCTCAACGTCTCACTACCCTATGAGCCTTCACGGCCTCTTGCAGGGATAGCTTTACTTTTTCTTTACTTTTATGATGTTTAATTAATTAAGCGCAGCACATATTTGCTTTGAGTTACACCATTATTTTATCTAAGTTGACACTGAATGCACACTGCAGTTGATACATCGTTGTCTTAAATAATTTATATGCAAGCAGTTATCTCAGATGAATCGTGACGGCTATCTCCATTGTTTCTGCTCCAGCCGGCGTCCGACTAATCTATCAATGTTTTCATGGTTTTCCTCACCCTATTCAGGCGAATACGAGGTAATATTTAATATGATGTGACCCTTTTGCATCATTTGTAGTTCATCTGTTTTAATAATCCTCTGTAGTTAATGCAATGCTTGTAACTAATCTTCTAATTAATCTAACGGTAGGGGCCTTGCGACGAGCTGATCACCCACCCAAAAAGTCCTACTGTATGTGTAAGAGCTAGTAAACGAAGTGAACGGGGAAGTTCATGGAGGTAGGCCTAGGCCCACTGGGGCTGTAGTGCCAAGGGGGAAAAAAATTAATCGAACGCCGCGGAAGTTCAAACAGGCTAAAATTACGGTTTGCAAAGATCATCATCATCATCATCATCATCATCCGTTTTTTAAAACGCAGTTTATGCATGAACATCAGCATTTACGAACGCTTTCGTTCTGGGTGAAGTTGCCATAGATAAAATTAGCATTCTAAATTTACTGTATCAGTGGAAAATGCAAGTTTGGTCAGTAATGTGGTAGACGTCTAGACTTGCGGTAACATCTGGGAATGAAAAATTTGAGGCCCTTACTTTTACTGATGTAATGAAACAAAGCTAAAAGAACAGCGGACTCTTCATTTAATGGTATTCAAGCAAATATTTCAGTGCCACGTAATGAGAATGTGCGAAATATTTTGAGGATTCACTCGCTTTTATTTTGCAAAATGTGATGAAATGAATTCATAATGAAGTTATGCCAGTCTGTCCATCTATCTGCAAGTTTAACATCAAAACATTTTTAAAGTATTTTGATGAAATTTGGTAGTAGAGGTTATGAATTAAAAGTTTTAGGGCGAATTTAAAATGTAGTAACTATCGGGTCAATATGAACCTCCAAATAAACTTCATAATTTCTCCAATCTTGCATTATAGCGTCCCATGTACATATGCACAAACAACACGAATAACTCGTGCATTACAATCTGATATCATAGTGTTATAGCATTCGTTGCTGTTATCACATTCTCATACATTCTGGCTGTAAACAATGTGATTTTTAATCAGGCTATACGATTTTATTGTGTATACCCAGAATGCGCGAGAAGTAACCTGAGGATTGAAAGCCTGTCCAGATATGACCCAACAGATGCAAATATAAAGCTATGAGATCATGTAGTAATAAAATATTGATGTGGAGCGTGTAGATGGAATACCTGTCAGTAATGTTAGCCCTGACTTCGTAATTTCTGTCTGGGTTTGGTACGTAACATAATGATATTTACAAGTGTTATACTTAGTAGATTGTCTGCTCTTACTGCTACTGCTACCACTGTTGCTGCTACTACTACATACCAGACACTACCGTAAATATGACTGTTTTTATCGTCATGGTTTAAAAGAGAGTGTCCATTTGTAATGATATTTGCTTAACATGTATATAATGTCACATGTATGACTGACTGTAGACTGAGTTTGGATTGGTAATTGGGTTTATTGAACGCTTACATATCGTAACTGCAAGTAGCTATAGCACTATCGCTAATTCACCCCCTTCTGTAGTTCACTACAGCATGCACTAAGCCTTCTCGGTCTGCTGTATCTTCACCGGTCACGGCTTCAGTGCCGTAGTGTTCACGTCCTTACTAGTCGGCGACTGTCTCACAACTCACTCAACTCTAGATTTCTCCCGCTTATAATGCCTCGGCACCGACCGCACACAAAACCCCACCCAACAGTTCCTTTACTCTTGCAACACGTAGTTATCCACACGGACCGCATAGAGAACATTTCTCAGTTATTCCATTGTTGCATGTTAGCAATCGTTGTGGCCATTACTTACCAACGGCCGGTTTTTACAGAGCCATTACCTAGCGGCGGATATTTTATAGCTGTTTATTTCGCGGTCGTTGCCTAACAACGGGTCTACATGCTAAAGTATATATTGTTCCTCATATCCAGATGTTATGTGTGCTGGATGTATGTGTATGCATGTGGTCTACACACATGGCGCACACTCGAATTCTGTGCAGGACTAGTGCTGTTCTCTCCTCTAATATCTCAGAGTGTTGCTCTTGCTTACCAAAGCTGTGTTAAATTTCGATATATATTTATGTGTATATATATTGTAAAGAAACTTATGTCTGTGGGATGAGTCAGTATTAAAACATGAAACTCCGACTTTGATTCTCGGACATTCTGCCTTGAACTGGAGAAGTGGGAACGCTGTTCCTTCACCTGTGCTTAAAGGAAAAGGGCAAATGAGATCCCTGTCTGTGAAACATACATTTAGATGTAGGGGCTTTCATACCGCAATGAAATAAATATAATTTATTAACGTTTCGTCTACACAAAGAAGCATGGATATAGCTTATTACAACAAATATGAAACAAAGACCTAACGTAATTTGTGTTCTCTGAAGCGGCAATAATAATCTGATGTAAGGCCGGGTCGTGTATTTTTGCAGCAGGCCTCCAAAGTAATATAGCGCTCCTCGGTGTTAGTGCAGCTTATGTAATCCAGCGGGTTATCTCAGTCGTAATGCTTCTTCTCCTCTGGAGGTGGTCTTTTCTGAAACCGAAAAATTTATTACAATCGAATTTTATGACCTAATTTACTGCCTGAGAGACTTGACTTTAAAACACGTTCTTTAATATCAACGGGAACGGTGATAGTATTTTTAAATGTTTCCTAGAAAAAACAACCACAGATATATCGATTGAAAATTCCGAGTAAAGCCGCATAAAATGTAATTTTCACAGATGATCCAATTTGTATTTGGGCTTTGATCTCATGAAGGTCAGTTCCTTTTAATCATAATGACAGGTCACAATTTCTTTTGCGGAGTGGAGCTCTGAGCTGGCGCTTTATTTCGTTCGCCCTTTGTTAGAGCGACCGGTGCGGCAGTCCCCAGGAGCAACTTTTGCGGCTGAAAGGGGGAGAAGAAACTAAGAGAAATTTGCTTAGCGGTTCAACACAATCCGGAACACTTGTAGCAAATGAAATACCCGAAGATCTATCTTGAATTATACAGAAGAGAAAAGACTTTGGAACTTTCTTACGTCATGCGGAGGCCGCGCCATAGCTTAAGCGGTTAGTCGCTGGCTTCCCACAGCGGCAGCCCGGGTTCGATCCCGGGTCCGGTCAAGTTCAATTTGTGGTGGACAAAGTGGCGCTGTGGCAGGTTTTCTCCGAGCACTTCGGTTTCCCCTGCCAATCTTCATTCCACCAATTGCTCCACAATCACCCTCACCTATAATTATAGCCCCAGCCCCATATTATAATATGGGGCTGGTACAATAGGCCAAAAGTGGCCGCAGTAAAGGGACTTAGTCCCACCCCATTAGCAATAAAAAAAATAGGTCATGCGGAAGAGCGATCAAATTTAATCATTAATGTTGCCTCACTTTTTGTATTTAAGCAATTATCTGTCTCATATTGGAAAGAGTATAATTTATTTAATTTACCTATAACGATCACGATAAACATGCATTTCTCCTTTGTCGCTCATTTCCCGACTTTACAGTTTGGAAGAACGACAGTATTTAAACGTATCCAACCCAGCGGTTCGAACCTATATAAATTTTATTGATTTTTAATCTTTCTCAGCACCAGTCATTGCCCCTTTACACGCTTACTGATTTTCCGGCCGTAATTCAGTCTCATATTAATTTTAAGAATATATACAGATGTATAATTCAAAGTATGAAGAGTTAATTTCAACTGCCGAGAGAATCTGCAGGAAGATGTTTCTCTCACTGATCTATAATGCTATATATATCGATATTCTTTAATGGCCAACAGCTTTTTAACGAAATATCGTAGTACGCAGCATGGGAAAGATTAATAGATATTGTTTTTGAAGTTGTTTCAAAATAGTCTCTCTACTTTTCAAGGTAAACTGACCATGAAAGGTCAGACTGGGTTCCATGGTAGGAGGAGTGGATAGATTTTTCATATCGCAGCGTACATAGCTCTTCCACCTGCGCTCTTTGCACTTACATACCTTTCTGCGGTTTTAGTATTTAAAGGACAGTGGACGAATGTGAATATAAGAAGCACTGAATGTGGAGACATTTAGCCTCTGGAAAACATACATAAAGTGTTACGTTTTAAAGTGCCTGATGACGTACAATATTTTTATTGATATCTTGAACATATTCATAGTCCCTGTTTTAGAGCTGCAAAATTTTGGGAAATGGACGTCATCTGTTAGGGGGAAGAATTAAGGGACTGACACCTTTGATCCACTTGTGCAGCTAATATCAAAGAACATATCTACGTAGAACGGTTCACAATACCTAAAATACCAGTAAAGAATTAAAATTAATGGTGTTTGAGAAAAGGTACTACAGACAGTGTCGCGTAACTTCGAAAAAGGCCCCGCATAGCTTGTGTTGGGAGGAGTTTCTTAACATTCGTTCTTCCACTTTCACCGACCCCCTCGTGTTTCATTGAAACGACCCAATTCTCTTTTCGAAGAACATATTACAATAATAGCCCTCGAACCCACCCCCTTGTCTGAAATTTTTCTTCTGCACACTCAAGGTTACTCTTGGCCTTGTTCGAAGTTACGTGACAGTTTTTATAATAAGGGCGATTCTTTATACGAGTCAGAAGGCAACAAGAGGCTGGAGAAAATTGCATATTGAGGAACTTCGTAGATTATACAACTAAACAAATACCGCTGTTGGTCACGGTAGCCGAGAGGTCTAAGGCATGCATTGTCTTCGCTTGATCAGAAGCCGGGATTGTGGGTTCGAATCCCGCTCAGGGAATGGATGTTCAGTGTTTGTGTGTGTGCGTCTTTCTGTGTATATGTACAGGTAGAGGCCTAGCGACGAGCTGATCACCCGTCCAAAGTTCTACACAGAGATATTGGGTTTTCGGACTTTATCCATCGTCCTTGTTCTTTTAAGATAACTAAGAAAAACACGACGTTTCCGAAACGTCGTGTTTTCTTAGTTATCTTAAAAAACCCAGACGATGAATAAAGTCCCAAAACCCAATATCTCTGTGTGTTATACACCATCGTCAGAATCCTATAGTAACTACTTGTCTAAGGTCTAGTAATTCGAAGTCAATCGGAGAGTTTCATGTAGGTAGGGCAGGGTAAAAATTGAGAATTTATTAGATTTAAACAAGAAGTTCTGGGCAGAACTAGTCGCCTACTTTCCCTCCATACGACGCAAGCTGCATAGAAAACAAAGCCACCAAAATTTTTCGTTTCCACGGGAACATCTTTACCGAACTCTTACCTATCAACGATAAGAAGATACTCAAACAGAGCCAAAGTCAGAGTTACTTTACGACTGGCGCTTTACTACCAGTTAGTTCGTCTTGGCGCCAAGCCCCATGAGGATCACGATCAGAAATTTCTTTCCCTTTTTTTTTTTTGCAACTGAGCCCTTGCTCTCATAATCTTTATGCCTCACCCTCTCTGATGAGAAGTTGGGTTTGTATCTGTGGATAGTATTTTCCTTCGTCATGTGTGCATATATAGCATATTATTAAAATTTTTCCTTTTGCACTATATACGTACCAGTCCTCTGTCTGTCAAGGCTTTGGAGCAGATCATGCCTAACTTACTTATCTTATGCTACAGCCGCAGCTTACTCACATGAACGGTTGTAAGCTTGACCGCCACACAGGTAGACTCACAGGCTCTCCTTTGATAATAAACGGACCAAATAGAAAATGACGCATCCAACAATTCTACTGTTGCAAGCAGTTGCCCAGCACTGAAAGGATGGATACATTTAACCGAGCCATTGCCTTTCAACGATAGGAAATATACACATACACACAACTCAGACTGGTGGTAGGGATTTAAGAAGTACACCTAGAGACGATCTGTTTCCATGACGTACTTACTAAGTTTCATAAAGATTGGTTGAGGCATTCAAAGGTTATTAAGAGGGATACACAGGTAGGAAAGAGGGAGATCGCATAAGCCTACCTCAGGAAAGTAGGCTAAAAATTGACGAATTAATATAAGCGGTCCTAAACAGACCCTGGATACGAATGGCCATATGTTGAGTTTCTTCTAATATCTGACGATTCTTAAGGATTGTTATTTATAAATTTAGTCAGTATTTTTTAATTCTATACTGCCGTTCTGACCGAAGATCTTGTAACGTCTAAAAATTAATGGAGTTCAGTTGGAATGACGGACGATTAGCCCACATTTCATTTTTTGTTGAAATGTGCTTATAATCCATGTCAGACAAATCTGAAAACAGTCACGTCATCTTTCTTCCATTTTCTGTTCCTTTCGCCATCATTTACTTAGCTTATTTCTTCAGACCTTCGTGAAATTAATTGTAAGGTCATTAATCATTCCGCCGAGCAGTCAGTGATCTGTTAAAAATATACCATTTTTTTCTTCGTCTACAAAATGTGACGTTTCTTAGTGAACCTTATCATAAACCCATCATCATATGCTGAACATTGTGCTAGTTGTGCCGCGCATTTTAACTCTGTACGGTAGGAGTGACAACGGATTTTCATGGAATTCAAGACGTATATTTAATTAGAAGAGTTCTGACTTCTAGAATGTAACGCCATATTGTCTGGTGAAACTCAACTGACGTTTCGGAGGAACGTCATCTCTGCCTTCAGGTTCGACGAGTAAGCCAAACAGCAAATTAGAATGAAGTAGACAGCAAACAGAGTAGACCCTAATGGTTCAACCAGTCATTTCTGCCGAAACGTCTGATACTATTCATTGCACTGCACCGCGTTATATCCCAGAAGACAAGAATTTTCATATTCACCACTGTGAGAAATTGACATCCTGTATTCATGGGCTTGTTTAACGAATGCATAAAGTCATTACAGCTAGGAAAAATGTTTATCTTTACAATTCAAAGCAGTTATATATTATATACAATTATTTATAAAACAGGGGGGCGTTCAGTAGTGTAATATGGTTGAGGCTGTATGCTACAAGCCGAAGGCTTGCTGGTTCAATTCCTGATGAGGCCACTGAATTCTTCAATTGACCTAATCCTTCCAGCCGCACTATAGCCCTGGTGTCAACTCAGCCTCTAACAGAAATGATTACCACGAATCTTCCTGGGGGCTAAAGGGCGGCCGGCTTGTAAAGCCGACAACCTCACCGCCATCTGTGAACCCATTGTCTAGAACATGTGGGAGCCACGACGCCTCAACCCTATGGGCCTGCAGGCCTGTTACAGGAATTACTTTACTTTTATTTGTAAAAGAGTGTAGCACCATGCTTCAGCGATAGGCTGTGAGATACTATGGACTATGATCGTTTATTTTCACGCGTATCTATAATTTACGAGACTGAATAATCTCGTATGCTATCAGTAGGTCCAAGGCGTGACCCAGGCCGTTGGTCTCCGACTTCTTACTGCTGAGGCTCGGTTTCAGTTCCAGGGCAGTCCAT
Organism: Cryptotermes secundus; assembly: GCF_002891405.2. Classification (NCBI taxonomy): domain Eukaryota; kingdom Metazoa; phylum Arthropoda; class Insecta; order Blattodea; family Kalotermitidae; genus Cryptotermes; species Cryptotermes secundus. Next base: position 1,143,532 of record NW_019725423.1, read on the forward strand.
ATGGGAATCATGGTGAACACATTGGCACCAGATCAAGGTTTTCCTTCGATTATTTCGAATTTACCGTGCCACTTATCATCACAAGAGCACTCCATTTTTATGTCACTGGGCTCATTCGCGACCTAAGAATTAAGGGGCCCGGTCTCACTTCATATTTGTCTAGTGGTAATATGACAGCTCGAGCAGGGATATCAATATGATGATTGTGAAGTTGTACATCCCCGAATTTTAAATATAAATTATTCACAATGAAACATTCTCCTGTACTAATGACGTCTGCCTGCAGTGAACGGAAAAGGAAAGCTCTACTCAGTTTTAGTAGATTTCCAAAGTCAACTTCAAATGCATATTGTGCATATTATGACGTCATCCATTCTGGTATGTGGTTATCAACGTTTTAGAGTAACATGACATATTAAAATTCTGATCTGAAGATGGAGGCCTCTTGTTTCTCTGAAATGTTGGTTCGAACCTCTCAGATTATACGTTGTCGCAACCGAGACGACCACAACATGAACTTGACTTGAAAACTTGAAATTGTATATAGTTCTTTGCCGTCTTGGATATTTCATTGGTTTCGATATAAATACATTGTAAACTCAGGTCTATCATAGATAAGCTGGTCCGCAGTACAGCACAAAAATGTTCATAATACTGTATTGTAGTCTCCTGTTGCACATAACTTTTTATTCAACAGATGTCATTGGTTTACCGTCTTACTTGCAACTCGTTCTTCTAAAACTCATTTAAATTTTCTTACATAAAAATACATACTGATGACATAACGAGCTACGTCACTACCTGAAGATGGCTCATTCTCGTTCCCATTGTAGCTCTTGTATACTGATGACAGTAATAATAATATTAAATGTAGCGGCCTCCGTAGTCTAGGGCTAACGTTCCCACCTCATGACTCAAGGTACACGGGTTCAGACCCGGCGGAGGTCGTGGAATTTTTAAGGGCGGAAAAATTCAGGGAACAAGTCCTCCGGGAGGGACTTTAAGCCGTGTAAAAGAACGTAAAAGAACCTCATGTCTCTAGGAGACCTCTGAGCTAAATTAGGCAACAATTTCCTGCCCAAGTAGTTTCCAATGCCTCTGGTAGATGGGGGAAGTATCAAGGTACCGAGGGCCGACCTCGTTGGCTCAATGGGGCTGATAACACGCACCAGTACCGGTAGGGTATGGAGACTGGTAGACTATCAAAGGGGGACGTACAATAGATCAACAACTGGTCGCGGTCTATGGGGAAACCCACCCCCTCCAATAATAATAATATTAAATGTAATAAATTCTTTTGAAATGTGCATATCATGAAGCAAGTCATCTATACACCGAAGAGCTACTCCTGGTGCGTATATGGACTTAACAGTCATGTTGTAGAATGGTTGAAATTATAACAATAAAAAACAGTTGTATACGGTATGAAGCTCGAATCGTGCTATGTGGAACGTACCTGAATATTGAAGTTCTACTTCTGTCAGTAGGTCACTTGTCTGCTAGTGAGATAATCATTTCCTCTGTTTACACTTCTGTATACATACGATACAGATATACTGCATATTAACATTTCCTACCGTCTGTTTCGCTCTACTTTTAAATTTGGCTTAACGTGCCGTTTATAATTTAGCAGTCAGCATGGTATTGGTTTTTTCCGTAACAACACTATATTACATATAAGCGAAAACAAAGAACGAACAAATTAAAAACAATTAGACCGTTTCTCATTTCTTACACGTTATTGCACCATTTAAAAACGATGTTGTTAAAATGATATGGACTGGAAGTTCCTGTGTTGAGTATAGTTAAAGCAGCGAGATGCGTTGCAACCGTGTGAAAACAGCAAAGGTTACATTTGTAAACACATACCAGAACAGCATGTAAATCCCGGTAAAGGGTATAATTAAAATGGTCTCCTGAACAGGAGACTTAAGTTTAATTAGAAGAAAAGTCGTTAAAAACGAGCAAGTGCCACTTTATTCCCGCTGCTGAGAATTCCATAAAATAAGGGAGTTTCATGAATGAAGATAGCTCTCTCATATTATCCAGTGTATATCCGAATTGAAATTAAGTTGTCCTTCAAGACAGGTTCGCTTCCCATGTATCCTGTACACATTTCTAGCACGACATTATAAATTAAAACAGTTTTGGCTTCCGTGGAGTCTTATACTCAGGAGAATATTTCTGAGTTCTCTGTCTTCGATTCGCAAGCAGCTGCTTTGGATAGGGATGTTCTCATGCTGTTTGCAACGTAATCATACAGTATCACGCCATAAAATCTGATAAATTCTATAGGAAATTTAAAGATTCGTAAACATGTTTAAGCAATATTAGAGAGTAATGACTTACTAACAGATCCTTTAAAGCTCATTTTCGTAAAATATATGTAGTAAGTAATTAGACTTTGTGGATTCTCTTGGTCCTATGGATTTCAAGCCCTATATTTTTATTAATATGATTTTTTTCCTTGGCACTACAACCCCTGTGGGCCTAGACCTACCTCCATGAACTTCTCCCTTCATATTAATGTGATTACATTTCTTTATTATTACGAATAACTTATTCTTTAAGCACAGCCTTTCTCTGCCTTGAATCTGAATGGTGTAACTCAAAGTTTCACAGCCTCTGCACGTTGCTTGTAATTTTTTCATTTATAAACAATATTTTATCCATGCATTATGAGTAGGTACTTTTGTGATTTATCACCACAATAAATTCCATATGCTTGGCCCAAATGATCCATTAGCTATCACCATCAGAACCATAGCCAAAGATTTTTCTTCTCATTGTCGATCCGTCATTTTACGTTCTGACAAAAACTGCCGTGATGAGAATTACGTAGATTTTAATAACCTGTGAAAATATATCGATTACGTTACTAAACTGTGTGGCTCTGGTGTCACCCCCATATCGTAAGCAACCGCAGGCTCCATGTTGTCTTTACTGATTATGGAAATTTAAATGTACAACAATATTTCAATTCAATTAGAATATAATATAACCCTTCGAAATTAATAAATTGAAGGATACAGGTGTAAAGAAACAACAAAAGTTAAAGAAAATGTAGTGACAGAGACTGTATGTAAGAATAATACATGCCCTGGTAAGAATTGCTACTTGTGGTGTGATGTTCATTCTCAGTTTCGAGAAAGAACTTCCAGATGGTTCAGTAGTTGAATTGAGTGGAAACACAGGCATTAACAGACAGGCACTAACATAGATAGCATGGTGGTTTCATAAACTAAATATTTTCCCTAAGAAAATTAAGAAAATGATGTTAATTGCATCTAGGATTCAAATGTAACGCGATTTCTCTTACGAGACGTTGTATTTATATCGTTTTAAAACATAACAATAATGTAATCATAAAGAAGTGGAATTTATATTTTAACAGAAGAGATTTTTCAGAGTTCCTGTGGCTTTGAAAATAACCATTTGGGAAGTTAGTCTATAAATATTTGCACAAACCTCGCCCCTACCTAATCCCGTACGCACACAACTATTTTTATTTATTTACTCCACGTTCAACAATTAATCTTTTAGTAATAATAGACTGTCAATTTAACTCATCCTGCTGATCGCTCTTGCTTACTTAGTCCTTCCAGTCTAATATGGTTCCTTCCATTTAGCTAGATATACATATCTGAAGGATAGCGAGCACTGTAAATTCTGCAGGAAAATTCTTGTTTTTTTTTCTTTCATTGTAATATTATGTAGTGCCATCGTAACTTCGGAAGAAGAGCGGAGACTGGGACAAGGGGAAATGGCGGCATAGGAATTATTGTCTCATGTTTGGTACTGAAGTAGATAATTCCATAATTGGGTGAATATGATACTGTCATTATGGAGCTGAAATTTAATTACCATTTTCGTAAGAAATCAATGGTAGAGGGCACAAGTTTAATGAAAGGCGTTGAACTTGGCACAATGGCTACGCTTATAAGCCAACAGTAAGCAGGCTCTGCTTGCTGCCTTCTTCATGACAGTTTCTTGCTTGATTTACTCTTCATCCGTGATGATGGAGGCGACGTGTTTCTCCGAAAGGCTATTGACTTTCAACGGCCTACACTCCGTTGTATCTCACAAGACAGAACTCTTATTACGGACCGCTGTGAAAACCTCCAATCTTACGCACAATTGCTTCATTATCCACAAACTTACTGATTGGGCTTCTAGAGATATCAGTTCTCATAATTCAAGAGATTTTGGCCGTATAAGAATAAATATTCCGACCACAGTGGCCGTGCGGTCTTAAGGCGTGAACTGTCTTCGCTGGCTTGAGCACTTGGGATCGTGGGTTCGAATCCCACTCCAGGCATGGATATATGTTTGCGTTTATTCTGTGTCTGTGTTATTCTGTGTGTAAGTAGCGGCCTTGTGAAGGGCTGATCCCCCATTTAAGAGTGTTACCGACTGTGTATAGAACAAGAAACTGAAAAACGGGTTCAGTTTAATGGTCTTAATGAGTACACCGCTTTCGATAATTTTATAAGTTGGAAATGAAATAGTATGCCTTTCAAAATTCCACTTGCAGCATCTGTAACCCGTATATAAAAATTTGTGTACATGCCACTGAATAAGGAGTCATCTTTGCAAAGCGAAACCTAAAATTCTATGGATCAATTTTAAAAGCTGTGTAAAATTTACCAGTGGTTTCCAGTCTTTACTGATCCATGGTCCGTAAAACAGCCGTGGGTTTTGTGGGGATCATTAGGGCCAATATTACATAAGTTTATTTACGATATAAATATTAAGATTTTTATATGTTCTTAAATTCTAACAGATTTCCTGTCATTTTGGCTGTAACGACATTACCGTGTGTGGGCTGTCACTACAACAATCCCGAGAGGCTTAGATGTTCAGAATTGGCTGTTCCTTCTTCATTGAGATTTTGAGGATAAGCAGTAAAGTGGATCTACAACTGTACTATATTACAAACACTGAATATCCTGAATTAAGAACAACGTAGATTATTGAATACAATTTTTCAGCCATCTCCCTTATTGGATTTGATTCATCGAATAATTTTACATGAGGATGTGGGCAGTAGTCTGCTGCCCTTAATGTTGATGTTCCCTTAAATGAATACTGGAAGCAGGGGGTTAGCTGTAGATTGCATTTTATTACTTAAAGATATATATGAAGGATGATGAAGGAAACACTGCGTCCAGATTAATAGTTTTTGAAAAAAGAAATCTGTTAATTTGAGAATGAACTTAAAACTGGAGGCTTGGATCTGCACAGGAAACTTAATGCCGAGTTGCTGAGATGTTAGGAATTCGTACTTACTGCTATGCTGTAACGAATTACAATTCGTATTTCTTTATTCACATTTTGCCTTCACAGACGGCTTTACGACCAACACAAAGACATCACGAAAAAGATTTACGTGAAAATGTGAATGGCGTGTGAAAGATATCGGAAGTTGTCTACATACCAAAGAAACATTTCCGGAGCTGAACAGCTGTAATTTAGAGAGACGAAATGTTGCAGGGGAGGAAGTTTAATATGCCGCCTCCTCCCACCACAGTATTGCGACGTCATCGAACTTCTGGTCGATAAGATCTTAGTACTGTAGTTTGTTTGTGATGACTTCATTATATTCCGTTCTCTCTACAATCCGGGCTTACATAATTCATTGTCGTGAATATGAGGAACTGATGGTGACTGCGAAGCAAATTCAAATACTGTAGGTAGCGGCAAGTAATTCAGTTAGTACATTTTGATGAGACAGATTCGGAAGAGCAGGTACTGCTTCGCACGTGCACCGGGGTACCATTTAACTCACAATGGTGTACTCGCGTACAATTGGAACAGGAATAGGTCTATTTACGGTAATTGAATTAAGCATCGGTTTAACACGAGCCCGGCCTGGCTTATGTAGCTTATGGGACATGGTATTGTGCAAGATGTGGACCATAAATCCAGAGGTATAGGACGTTAGTAAAGCCACAGTACAAGGCATTGTGCGCAAATATTTTCCAGTCCGAAATGTTTTAAACACGTAGCTTCCTTGTCAAACGTAACATTTCTTTCCTTGCTTCCTTATAAGAGTCTTCCGTGTCATGCATACAGACAAAGTCACAACGGTGGTTCGTTGCGCTGTAATTGCGAGGTTAGTGTGAGTGGATTATTGTATACGGGAATTGTCTAACTTTATTAATATTGTTATTATTATTATTATTATTATTATTATTATTATTATTATTCTACATCACTTTTTTTGGGCCTTAGCCGCTTTTCAGTTTCTTGATCTTAGAAGCAGTCAGTAGGACTCCTTGGACGGAGGATCAGGCCGTCGCAAGGGCTTTACCTACACAGAGAACAACACAAATACAATAAATTCGCACAATACAGACTTCCATACCTCGAGTGGGATTCGAACCCACGATCCCAGTGTTCGAGAGAGCGAAGACGGTTCTTGCCTTAGACCGTGTGGCCAGTGTGATCGGCTGACTGGTAGGTGGGACAGTTTGTGTCCTTTGCTGAATTTTTAACAGACCAGGGTATCCTTAGGTATTGTGGATAAACAAGGAGATAGACTGAAGTGCTGCTGTCTTAAACAGCTCAAGGCTTCATCACTATTACCTATCAATAATTCTTAATTCATCTGATGTTACATTACGTGAGGAATTGTAATAAAATTATTACAGGAATAAGAGAGAGTTACATGTTCCGTTTGTTTTCGGCCACTTTCGAAGCAGTGTATCTTACCTTAGGCGTAAAGCAGAAAATTCTGTCGTCAGTCCAGAATATTTATAGATAAAGAAATAATGTGGAACGTTCTTTGAGGAAAGACCATGTCGCTATGATGGGAATCGTTTCCGAAAGGAACCCTTGTCATGTTTGAGTTATATTTTTGCCTGTATGCCGTAGAATATATTTGTGTGGTATGTAATTTTTTATTCTCCCTCTTTCTATTCAAAGATTTTCTTCCCGAATATTCGTGGGTCTGTCGCAAGTTTGGGCGCCTAAGGTCCTTCTTCTCTAAGATCAGTCGTAGATTTATTTTTAACTGAAGTGCCTTCTACTCCATGCACCCAGACCTCTGAAGTGAATGATATGAGTTAATATTACAAGAGGAATAAACTGTGTGAAATTCAAACAGTGTTTTTTATTCCATGTAGTTTTCTCAATTTGAATGTCGCATAAAGTGGTTTTTATTTCGTTGTAAATTACCGAGTTTAAACGTGCTTGTAATAGTTAGATTTGTAGACTACTTTTTATAGACCGATCGACTGATCGACCGCGGCTTGTCGGCGAAGTTAGTGCCAACTTTTGAGGATGGAGGGTGTCGCGTGGCCAGCGCAACGAATACCCACGGCCGTTAATTTCGGTCTTCTAGACCGGAGCCCTACTCCATAATTCGCTTGCGGACTAAAACCATGGAGTTCGTTTGTAGACTATTCTTTGTATAGTGTAATATAGACAGAGCACAAATCCTCGGAAAAATCGCTGCTGACTTAATAGTCCTTGGTTCATAAAATGGGGAGAATTACTGAAGCAGAGTGTTCGAGTAATATGTTTGAACGAATAAGCTTTTCCGATATTCCACACTCTGAAAAGGACATTTATTTCAGAGACTGTGTGACGTGACTTAGGCACACGACGTAACGTCACACGCAAAAATCTGCCTGGCAAAATCGAGAGCAAGGCAACCTTGAATTATTTGAGTCGGTTAACACTTTTTGTTTGTTTTAAATTTTGAAGATTTATTGGAGTAAGACTTGGTGCAGAAAAAAATTCTGGTTGTCGTGGCTGGAAGTTTCTCTGCCCCACGCTGATAATTGGAACTTTGGACTGTCTTGGCTTGATCCTGTATGACGTACACTCCGTCACGCTCTTGGAATTACCGACAAATGCGGATTACGCACTCTACTTAGTATAGGGTAGTTGTCTTCCACGCAGATTAGAAGATACGGCAGAGTAGCGGGCCTAATTAGCGGAGTTGTATGAGTGACTTGTAGGCTTCGCTGTCATAGCTTTGAGGGGTAAGCACCTTCAGACACTTTCGTTGCTATAAATGCTATAGGCATAGGAATGCACACGTTGCCAAATCATCAACGGAAGTACATGGCGTGGAGGTAAAACTGGATAAATCATCCGATGCATGTGAATGATTAGATTTACGCTCAGACAACCTTTACCGATAGGGAAGTAGCTGCTGGAACCCATCGACTTGGAGATACAGTGGATCTCTAAACATTTGTAAAATGGGCGTTGAACAGAAAAATACCAAGGCTGTTGCTCTATACGAAGGAGAGTCAGTAAATAGATCACAAATGGATATAGAACGTAAAACACATGATATTCGACTTGGAAAAAAATTATTTCTCGGCTTATCCTCCACCAACATTGATACACATGTCCTATCGATTTACCAGTGCGTCGAAACCCACAACATAGGAGCATTTTGTCGCTTGACCTAGCAACTTCCGGACCTCTGTTTCAACCTTTTCGGCATCGGCGAAACGTTTGCCAAGAAGATGTTCTTTAGCGGACGAAACAAATGGAAGTCACAAGGTGCCAAGTCCGGGCTGTAAAGCGGATATTCGAGAAGTTCCCACTGCAGCTCTTGAAATCTGTCCCGGGTTGCTCGGCCTATACGTGATCTGGCCTTGTCATGATGAAGCAGTACCTCTCTTGTCAGTTGGCGTGAAAGTTTTCTGCGAATTGCAACCCGAAGCTTCAAAAGAACTTCACAGTACGATGCACAGTTCTCATTTTCACCGCGCTTCTGAAAGTGGGCTAACAGTTACTCCCTGAGAATCCCAAAGCACGGAAAGCATAACCTTCCCAGCTGATGGCGTAACCTTAAACTTCGAGCTTTTTAGTTGAAGTTGAACTGGAATGTATCAATTGCATTGAAGCACGTTTTGATTCGGGTTGGTACTGATGCATCTATGATTCGTCTCCAGTAACAGTCTTGTTAAACATATCGTCTTCTTCTTCATCTACATACCACAAGAAATGTTGCAAGGACAGACCAATGCGGTTCTTTATTCTTTCTCGATCCTTCAGTTCTCTGGCCACCCACCGTGCGCACACTTTCGGAAACTTCAAATGATCCTGTATTATGCTGTGTGCTAAACCTTAGGAACACTCTAGTGCAGTTCCTGCACTCTCTATCATCATACTTCTCTCATCTTGAATCAAGTTCTCCACCGACTGCACAGCTGCTTCTGCCACAATCTCAAGAGCGTGACCTGGTCCAGCATCATCTGCGACATTCGAACGTCCACCAGATACTTTCTCTGCCCGGTTGTAAGACCAATTATGCGACAAACACTTCCCATTGTAAACAGGAAATATATTTTTTTTATGAATATCCGTTGCACTGAAACAGTTTGCAAAAAAAAAAAAAAAACACACACACACACACACAAATGGACGTTGCTTTTGCAGTACACTTCTCAGGAACGGTCGCCATTTTCACTAATGAAACCACCCTCTGAACATGCGCATGCACTTCTGCTATCTAGGCTGCCATGAAGTTGAACTGTGCTACCACCTAATGACACACACACAAAAAGAACTATTAACGTCCATTACATCTATTTTACTTCCATTTGTGACCCATTTACTGACCCTCCCTCGTATGTAAGCCCGGTCGTCTTAGTCACTTCACCGACAACTGCTACGATTCGTATAGATTAATTTTATAAAAGAATAACATATATTCCTCAATATTAGTTTATATGAATCTGTGGTGGATGTAGATGGGGTGGTTATTTAGAAAGAATAGTGGACTAACTGGGAGTATTACTTGTTCCATTCACTGATAGAAGCCCCGAGACCACTAGACGGCTGACATCTCTGATAAGAGATACGTCAGAGGATCCTTTCCGTTCCTTGGGATTTTGAAATAAACCCTTAGAGACTATTTAGTTGTGATCAGAGGCAGAACATGGACTTCTAGCGAAGAATGCATAGAAGGGCAAATGGCTTTAGCAGATATCTCATATGACGGTAAGGGTAATGAACATTGCTAAGTTGTTCCCATATTGTGAACGTTCATAATTAGCTCAAGTATGTTAACGAGCACTATTATCATTAGAGAACTCGCTGCCCTGGAAATGAACTTAAGTTTCCTTCTAGTATTATCTCCTGCGGTTAGCCCTACTTTATGTCCTGTTGCACAGGCGTAACCAAGCCCGAACTCCATTTCCACTAACTGTGTGGTAGTCTACGATGTTGTTTGTTCTGTCCTGTAACTACCCATTCATTTGTCCCAAGGTCACAGTATATTGGTAAAAAAGCAATGTTTCAAGCTTTTACGTAACTCAAAGGAAACAAGATGAACCCTCGTATTCTTTTTTGTGTAGAAAAAATCATCAGAGTCACATGTTACTGTTGTAACTGTAAGAATAAACACGGACGGACTCTAATAAAGAATTGTATATAATAACACAGCATGATGCACGAAATGAAAAATATACACTAGTGAACTACGTAGTTTCCATCTGAATTCCTTGTAGTTCTTCATATCTTATTGAACTTGACGTTCAATTATTCCAGATAAAAATTGTCTGCTTCGAAATTAATCACACTGGGGTGGCATATTGCATAACCGTGAATTACTTTCCTTTATATTTTGTTAAATACACATGCCCCATCGAAATATATTCCAGATAACAATGGTGTACTTTCTGCTGCCTGCTATTGTTATGTCGGTAAATCTTTATGAGAAACGTTGCTATAAAGTTCTGTTTGATCATTGTGTAAAGTAAAGGATACACAGAATTGCAGAAATTATATAAACCCCCCAAAATATGAGGTAGATTAAAACACCAGATTTCATAATAGATATTTGAGAATTTTCGGAAATGAAAAAAAGGAGTGAAGAAGGAGGCATATCTCATCCACTATGACCCTATTCAAAGAGCACATAAAACTGTAACAGGCCTAAGAAAATTACGAATTTTTTGCTGTAACAATATTTTTTAAGAGAATAATTTTTTCAACGCCTACCACAGTTCTGCCTTAACTGTATTTAATTTATGCAACATTTAAGATATTTATACAACTGTAATAATTTAAATAACGTAGGGCCCCGGTTTGTCTGATATGAAATATTGTTATAAAATATTTGTTTTGCACGTTTAGACAGGAGAATGAGGGTTATTCTCTGAGCCTTGAGAAGCTATCCCGCCTGGTTTCGTTTTGGGCTCGAGTGCACATGACGGCAGGAGCTGATTGCAGGGCAACTGTGCTGGGCCAGTGGCTAGACTACGCGTCGAATTGGCAGGGCTCGGTTCTTGGAAGTTGCAGAGACTTTTCTCACCACCTTTAGACCAGCTCTGCAGTTAACCCTGAGTTTACCCTGGTGATAAAGCGGCTGGGGCGTGAAGCTAACTATTCACTCAATCTAGAGCCTCCAGCCCCCCTTATGCCGTCACGTTGTCGTAGTAACAGATTTTAGTTTAACTTATTTATAACAGTTGTTTGTGCTCTGAGTGCATTTTGTAAGCGAGACTCGAGTTCTTACCGTTTCTCTGAAATAGTGACTCTGTAAGCAATAATATGAATTTCCCTGATTTAATTTTGAGTTGGAATACGCTTACCAATCTACATAATACAAGAAACACTCAAAGAACAGGAAAACTGTATTTGGAAGTCGTGTAAAGTATACTGTACTGTGTTGCTGTTGAGTTTTTTTTAGTTTTTTTAATTAAAGTTCACTTACAGATCTTAAATTGTTCTTATGCAGAAGAGAGTAAGGGCCGTGACAGTAGCAGTGTTAAGTTACGTTGCTTTCATGACGAGCTGCACTCAATTTATCCGTCATTTACTCCTGGAGTTTTGTAATTATTAGTTCTCTCTCCTTTTTAGTTGTTAGCTTCACTTCATAGACTTAATTGTATTCGGGATACTGGGATAGTATTTCATTCCATTTTAGAGCTCCAAGATCTGCGCTTCATGTTCTAATTTAATAAAACTCGCGTTATTTATCCGCTTCCGCAAGAGAGTAAGTAATATTCGTATTTCTTTCTGCAGTCTCGTATCCACTGATATAAACGCATTGATCGGTATCTGTTACAGATGTTTTGCTGAAGAATTCAGATTCATTCTCTCATTGTCTTAACAGATGTCAGGCAATTCTGTAACCTGAAGTAGAAATAGTCTTCAATAAAATTATAGTTTCTTGAGTAATTCTTTAAATTTTTGTAGTGTAGCTTACGGCTCTGCTGGTCACGGTAGCCGAGCGGTCTAAGGCATGCACTGTCTTCGCTCGCTCGGAAGCCGGGATCGTGGGTTCGAATGCCACTCAGGGCATGGATGTTTGTGTGCGTTTTTCTGTGTTTGTGTACAGGTAGAGGCCTTGCGACGAGCTGATCACTCGCCCAAGGAGTCCTACCGTATGTGTAAGATCTAGAAAAACCAAAGTGAACGGAGTTCATGGAGGTAGGCCTAGGCTCACTGGGGCTGTAGTGCCAAGGAAGAAAGCAGGAAGCGTATGGCTGTATTTGGTTGTACACGTATCTTATTGCCATTATAGCGACTTGATTTTTCTACTGACCTACCTCGTTTTTGTTTTGCGATGTGTTTGCAGATGTGTGCTTAATTCGATATAACACTGTGGATGATATTGGGAAGAATAAATGGATATTTTGAATGCTGGATATTTTTAATAATACAGAGTGGTCATATATTATTCATGAAGTTTCAAACTGATATAAATCACGAAGTTTTACAAATATCCGGAAAATGATTGCTTTGTTCGAAAGAACCGTTAAAAATTGTTCGTGTTAATTACACGTATTTGCCCGGCCGATTGTGGCGTTGCTGAAAAGTGCACAGGAAAATGGTTTCCACTCGCCAAGAGGCAATATCTGTGTTGTGCTGGAAGACAAAATCATTTTTTCAAGTGTAAAGATTTCACTGCCGGCAATAGGGAGAACAGGCTTCTAGAAGACAGTCCGTCCAGAGAGGGGTGGAACAGGTATCCCCAAGCTGAATATGTGGAGGCCCTTTCTTGTAACGAGTGACTGGACCCTTCTTTCAAGTGAAGGCAGTGAACAGTACAAATTATCTCGATATATTTCACATGTTTGCAGATCTGCATATGCCACACAAAACGTTTTCTTTCAACAAGATGGTTTCCTTTCACACTGGAGCCTCACAGAGAAAGAGTCCCTGAATAAAACTTTTCCAAACAGATGAATTGGCATGGACAGGCTCATCCGGCGTTCCCCGCGCTTCCCCGATATAACTTCACGGGATTTTTTCTTTTAGGGCTATGTAAAGGACAAGGTATTCCGTCCAAAATTTGGTAGTGTGGTCGAATTTCATTTACGAATCAACAATGCGGTTGCTTCTCTAACACCCAAGACGCTGAGAAAAAGAAAACACGGCATGAAATCGAGTGCCGTACTGAACTTGGTGGTTTCTTCAATTAAAGCAAACCAGTACTCTGTATCTCGTGTACTCCCTGTTTTATGCCTACTTGAAATGAAGTGAATAAATTGTGGGCACTCTCTGTATTTTCTACTCATGTGCCCAAATGTATCCAATTGTGCAGTTAGTCTTGAGACTCTGATAGTTGTTCAGCTTCTTAAGAAACTTCTTACATTTTACGGAACCAGAAGTTTCATAGTCCTGTTGAGAAGAGAGTGTCACTGCACACTGATCATGAACCAAATGAATTCGCTTTATGTATGATCCTGATGCCCTATTTCTTTAAGACCCATGGCAGTAAATTCATCTGACTTATTCCTAATCATTTCCAGTGGAATATTCCTTTTACATTATTTTTACGGACGACAAAATGGAAATGAAATAGTGGAGCGTGGTTGTATATACATAGTTCAAGTGGTTTATCAATATGGAATATGACATTAAGACTGTAAATTTACAAGAGAACTGTATGATTGGCTATCGTAATATATGCTCCTTATTTGTGCTAATTTTTATGGCAGTCGTTTTCAACTTCATCAGATTTGAATATAAAGGAAGGAATTAAATTTTAAGCAGCAGCTCAAGTACTTTAAACCAATTTTCATACAAATAGGCTGAGAACGTTCTATATCCACCCAGTGTTCTCGTATAACTTGGGAATAGGAAGTTTCTATATGCATTTCATAAGTAGTTCTCAAGCTTCAACCTCTCGAAAGGCAAAATTGGTCGCATATTTAAAACCCAAGTTTGTGACGTCGGTTTAAGTTAAGAAATGTAAGAGGAGAAACAGAAAAAGAGGAATGAGAACTACTATACGAAAAGTTTTTAAGCGATAAAACGGAAGTTAAGGGGAGATAAATAAGAACTTAAGTTGAAAATATGTTTCTTGGAATTTGCAGAATGCAGGCGAGATTTAATGCAAGACAGTGTGTGTAAAAGACATAAATTCTGTGGCTTAATTTATGCCTAAAATGTAAGATTAATTTTCACATTCGATGTACGTCACATATCGATTTGTATATTCCTTACTTTGGCAAATTTAGCTACTAAAATATTGCAAGTGGTGTAGTTGACGAATGACAATGCACATGATGGACTTCACCGCTTGGAGCAGCACTGGATGCCGAGTTGTGAGAAAGTGATCAGGTTATGAGGGAATAAATTTAACACCACATATACACGGTGCAAAATCCCAGAAGACTGCTTTCTTCAAATTGATTGTAGTTGTAAATTGTAGACCGTATCATAAATTTTGAATAAATATTATCATTTACACAGTCAGCCCCTCTCTCCCTAGCGGGACAGAGACTTAAGTTGAGCTTTAAAATTTTCTTGAGCTTCCTTTATAATTTTAATCTTATTTCTTCATTTTCTGTTATTATTGTATTCCAAGCAACATATTCGCCGGTCACGGTAGCCGAGCGGTCTAAGGCATGTACTGTCTTCACTCGCTTGAAAACCGGGATCGTGGGTTCGAATCCCACTCAGGGCATGGATGTTTAGTTTGTGTGTATGCGTTTTTCTGTGTTTGTGTGCAGCTGCCTTGCGACGACCTGATCACCCGCCCAAGGAGTCCTACCGAATGTGTAAGATCTAGAAAAACCGAAGTGAACGGAGAAGTTCATGGAGGTAGGCCTAGGCCCACTGGGGCTGTAGTGCCAAGGAAAAAAAAGCAAAATATTCTCATGTTTGTGTACGTTGTATTCCATTTTCTTTTGTCTGTCATATTTCCTATTGGCATTTTTTATTTTCACTAATGAATATAACGAATTGTTCTCACATCAATCATTGAGCAGATATTTTTTTCTCATGTTTGGGCGTTTCTTCCAAGAGCACTGTTGCGTGTACCTGTTTCCACACCCCGATTACCCCGCCAGTCATTAATGAATTTCTCGTTTAGCAAGGCAATTGTCATACCATATAAAGTAATACACAGATCTCAAAGGGCGTTCTTTGCAGATTATTAAGGTTATTTGAGGCCTTCTTGTAAAGGAAATTTCAGCAAAATGCATTGTATTTGATAACACGTGCAAAATTCATATTTCAGCAGCACATTAATGCACAATGTCAATACAATCAGTTCATACGATATATGACATGCCCACTTCTATCCATATGTAATGCAGGCGTTGGCATCTGTCAGTATACGTACAGTGCAGAAGGACCGACTAAGATATGCCAAGATCCCGCATATCGAATCTCACCGCAAATCATTCAGAGGTTTGTGATGTGGTCTGTATGATCAAATCCATTTATGTCCTTATGCAAATTGGGCTCTGTTGCAGAAAACTGTGGCTGAAGAAGTAAATGGCCTGAAGTCTAACAATATCCAGTAAGCGGTTTATGCGTTACGTGGAATATGCATTTATAAACGAAGGAAACGGAGACTTTATATTCAGTCACTATTATTGAAAATCAAACGGCAGACTAAAGGCGCGTCCACATTACTCGTGCTCGTGCTCGTGCTCGTTCTCGCCAGGCTTGTGCTCGTCGGGAGACTCGTGTGGCTTTTACTTTTGCTCGTAAATCTTCGTCCACACTACTTCAGTTGCTCGCCAGGCTTCGGCGCGTGAGGATCCGTATATTTACTTGTAGTGTGTATAGACTGTAGTCGTATTTTAATTTATTGGCTATAGTTTTTAAATTAAAAATTTAAAATTTGCTAGTCTCGTGACTTTTCATGTCGTCCACATTACTCGCGAACATAGCGAGTCACACGAGCACGAGCACGAGTAATGCGGACGCGCCTTAACATTGTACAAAGATCTGTTACATAATTTTTCACCATAATTTGATTTACTGTTTATGATATATCTTAAAAGTCAGTTTATGGCCTGTTTCGAAGTAAGCTTTGTTACAGATCAATATTGCCGAAAATTGGAAGTGCCCGGCAACTTTTAGTTGAAGTATCTCTTATCGAATAGAAATGTCAATACACTCGTAACTTCTTATACGCTAAATGTAGGTCAGGGAAGGATATTCATGATCACCAGCGAAGAAATTTATTTGTATATTGTAAAGAATATCTCTTGGAATTCATCACTTATGGCAGATATGATGAATACATAACTTCTCTTTTTTCGGAAAATCTGAAGATATGATTTGAAGATTTTTGCGTAGACGGGAAGAAAATTCTAAAATAGATTTAAGCAAAAAGGACGGGAGATTATGGACTGGTTTATCAGGCGCAGGATGTGGACAGATATAAAGTTGTTGTGAACACTAATATACCTACATTGGTGCCCAAGTTCCTCCGCTCTTCATGGGAAGTTTTATATGACAGGGTCACTCTTCGATTGCTTTTTGATGCAAGCTATCCTAGTCGATTTTCTGGTTAGTTACAATGTTTATTTCTCCAGTCAGACGCTGGTGTAGCACCCTAAAAGGGATTCATGGCTACGTAAATCAATTACTGGGTTTTATTTTCTGCTGTATTGTTAGCTCGTTTTTAATGTATGCGACTTATAAATAATCAATATGCACTGGTAACAAACAGCTACAAATACGACAGTTTTCGCATGTATACGACAAGCGTGAACTTAAAATGTGTCACATTTGTCTTCGAAACCACACTTAGAGATCTTTGGGGGAGACTGACACTACGTAATCCAGAGAGTACTTGCTGCCAACAGGTGGCTGGATCCAGTTGAAGAGAATATAAAGTCAGTGGGCTATAGAAATTGGAGACGAAATTCACAGGTTGGGACCAATGGAAAGTAATCGTGAAAGATATCCGGTTTCGCCATAGACAATAAAGCCGGAAGAAGAAGGAAAAAGGTGGTGGTGGTGGTGGTGGTGGTCGTGGTGATCTTTCGGGAATAATACCCTTATTAATACTTGGATCAAATAATAATAATCTTTTTATTTTAAATATAAGATTATTTTGTTATTGTCTGCTTCTTTTGCCAGATGTGAGGAAGTAAGAGGTAGTTGTGAATATTGAAGACTAAATTGCGACGTACTTCTCGTTGCAAGGTGCAGTATTTTAGTAATGAACTGAGAAGATATATTGGTGCTGAGTTTAGATTTTAGGTTGCGGGGGTCATGAATTCATTACTTTTACGTGCTATTTAAATTGTGCTACACGAACAAGGAAAGCAGTACATTTTGTTAACCTGAAGACTAATGGTAAAACTTGTTTCTCCTGTTAGACATGATATGTATTCTACAGACGCGTTCCTCATTGATCGTGCATGCAAGTATAACCGCAATGAAACAGAGTGAAGTTCGTGGTCTGAAACGTTGGCTTCTCTTCAAGTGAGAAGAACTTGGCTGTTAGTGCACTGTTTTGATGGGACTGAGGGACGCTGGAACTATTCGAAATTGGAGCAGAATCATGTTATAGCCCTTCTGAAAAGATAAAACCACAGAAATGTTAACCATTCTTGATGTATATGACTTTAATAACCATAAGTTTTCCCATTCAGTTTTCGGCAAAAGATCTTTCATAATGTGTTAAGATTTCTTTGAACGACACCAAATGAAAATAATATACGGGCTGTAACTTCAAATGTGCAGACAAATTTGGGCACGAGTTACAAGTACCAGAGCGAGAAATAATGTTCATTTCAATATTTATTTTGTTGATTAGAGCTGAGATAATACTGAACATGCATGATGGTTCTCCGAGATATTCTAGCCGTGCTGTGCGAGGTGCTCTCAATAAACCTATCGTAACCGATGGATATGTAGAGCAGGACCCTCTGCATGAGGGTTCTCCGAGATATTCTAGCCGTGCTGTGCGAGGTGCTCTCAATAAACCTATCATAACCATGGATATGTAGAGTAGGACCCTCTGCATGAGGGTTCTCCGAGATATTCTAGCCGTGCTGTGCGAGGTGCTCTCAATAAACCTATCATAACCATGGATATGTAGAGTAGGACCCTCTGCATGAGGGTTCTCAGAGATATTCTAGCCGTGCTGTGCGAGGTGCTCTCAATAAACCTATCATAACCGATGGATATGTAGAGCAGGACCCTCTGCATGAGGGTTCTCCGAGATATTCTAGCCGTGCTGTGCGAGGTGATCTCAATAAACCTATCATAACCATGGATATGTAGAGTAGGACCCTCTGCATGAGGGTTCTCCGAGATATTCTAGCCGTGCTGTGCGAGGTGCTCTCAATAAACCTATCATAACCATGGATATGTAGAGTAGGACCCTCTGCATGAGGGTTCTCAGAGATATTCTAGCCGTGCTGTGCGAGGTGCTCTCAATAAACCTATCATAACCGATGGATATGTAGAGCAGGACCCTCTGCATGAGGGTTCTCCGAGATATTCTAGCCGTGCTGTGCGAGGTGATCTCAATAAACCTATCATAACCGATGGATAGGTAGAGCAGGACCCTCTGCATGAGGGTTCTCCGAGATATTCTAGCCGTGCTGTGCGAGGTGATCTCAATAAACCTATCATAACCGATGGATAGGTAGAGCAGGACCCTCTGCATGAGGGTTCTCAGAGATATTCTAGCCGTGCTGTGCGAGGTGATCTCAATAAACCTATCATAACCGATGGATAGGTAGAGCAGGACCCTCTGCATGATGGTTCTCCGAGATATTCTGGCTGTGCTGTGCGAGGTGCTCTCAATAAACCTATCATAACCGATGGATAGGTAAAGCAGGACTTTCTGCATGGCCGGAGATACCTAATAACCTTGTGTATGGCAGCTCCTATTGACAACAAAGAGGCCCTTCACCATCGCATTGTGGATCCCTGTCAGTCTATGGGCTACTACCTCGGCAACTTTGAACGGTTGCAGTTGTAGATGAAGAGACTTGTCGAGGCGTGCATTGAATCTCATGGAGGACAGTTTGAGCACTTGTTGTCAATGTATTCCTTCAGGTGTAACTCAGAAATTAAATGTTGACGGACACATGTTGATATGGACATTTTTTCTTCTAAAGGGTTATGAAGATGGTGTATAACAGTCGAAATTACTGTTTTTTGGAGCTTTGTAAATCGTCCAGTAAAGAGATAACGTAATTGACAGTGAATAGGTTAGCTCTTTATAAGGGACCCAACAGAGTATGTGTATTCCTCGCACATGACGATGGAAACAGATCCAGTTTCCGAAACGTTGGTTTCTCTGTTTTTTTTTTGGAACATTGGACGATATACGATTCCAAATCTCAGTAATTCTGAGTGTTATGTACCATGGTCTTCTGGCTTTGCCACCAATATCCTATATGCATTCCTCTTCTCTACATTCGTGCTACATGCCCTATCCATCTCATCCTCCTTGGCTTGATCGATCTTATTATACTTGGCGAAGAGTACAAGTTATGAAGCTCCTTATTATACAGTTTTCTCCAACCTCCTGTCACTTCATCTCTCTTCGGTCAAAATACTATCCCCAGTACCTTTTTGTAGAACACCCTCACTCTACGTACCTCCTTTAATGTCAGAGACAAAGTTTCACACCCATATAGAACTACATTCAAAATTATATTTTTTATATTATACTTTTTATGTGTTTATACAACAGATGACAAGATAAAATTCTAGCAAGTATTACCCGAATTCATTCTCCTCTTTGTGTAACCCTGAATCAAATTTTGATCTGTTACTATCATTCACAAATATTTGAACTATGCCACATTTTCAGAGGATCTGTTAGCTATCTTCATGTTATGATTTTTCCTGCACTCTGGTGACAAGACAGCAAGTTATAGTTTTCTCTGTATTTAATTTAAGACCAACTCCTTACTAGCGTCAGTTAAAGTTCAGTGTTTTTCTTTTTGGTATTTATGTGATCTCACGGTGGATTCTGCTCATCAGCATAGACCAGCAACTGATATTTCCCCTTTAATTTCAGTTTCAGCTGGTTTTCCTGGACCTTCCTAACGGTATATTCTATAGCCAAATTGGAAAACAGTGGCTCTAAAACATCGCATTGTTTTAGATTATTTTGGATAGGAGAATTATCAGACAAATGCTTACCTACATGGATTTTACTATGAGTTTTATTTAAATACGTATATTCTAATTAGCCTAACTAATTTCATGGGTACCCCAAACTCTATGAGGATTTCAGTTACACCCTGTTTATTATAATTGGATATTGCCCTTTGTCTGGGGTATATTCGATAGAGAAAACGCTTCAAAAACTGCATCTGGCTCAGTCATGAGGTGTAAGGGAGGGTAAGATCCTACCCAGTTCTGCCAGTTTGAAAGAAGATTAACCGAAGTAATGCACGCAAATATTTATTTCCTTATAATTATGGATATATATTTTCTGATGTAGCTCCTATATAGATGTAAATGTTTAAATGGAAATATATCTCTCAAGTCTTTCCCAGAATTATCTGTTTGCTTCCTGTAAAGTTATTCAATAAATTTGTTCCTCCCATCAAACTCTCTGGCCCCAAATGTCTGGCCAACCCCCTCAACATGCTCAGATTCTCCCTGGAATAATTTCCTTGAAGCATTTCTCGTTTGCCTCATCATATTTGACTACACTTTGTGTGCCATAAAGCGGAATTAGCGTTTCGTCTCTTTGATACGTTGACGTCACATTCTACTCTATTTCACCTGAAATAATATGCCTATTATTAACGAATGTGACTGAATCAAAGGGCGCCTGACTTGTAACTATATCTTTTAAGATCCACTTGAGGTGAACAGCAGCTGGTTGGACATTCTGTGTACGATGTCCAGTACTCGCTCTGAGCAGTACAATTTCTGCAGCATATAGTGTGTCTCCTTTACCCAAAATCTGCTGAACTAAATTCAGTGCGCTTTTAGTTTGACGCATGGAAAATTTAACTTGCACGCCCTTTAGGTAAAGTGAGTAAGGGTAGAGTATAATAAATTCCAGGACTGATATTTTTCACCCTTTCGCTGTACTAAAATGACCAGACCTCTTATAACGTATCAGAAGGATGGGTAAAACTGAAAAATTGGAAACCTTCATGGGAGACTCCTTGTCGTTAATGTAGCCAAGAGATCCCCCACATTTTATGGCACAGTGCTTACAGGAACCAGAAATGGACCATTGTCCTGAGCCACGTGAATTCATTTTGCACCATCCAATATTATTTTTTAAATCATTTTTAAAATTGTCCTTCAGATGATGTCCCTTCGGGATTTCCGACCAAAGTTTTGTGTTCCTCATCCTGCTTGATTCCATCGCCTTAATAATATTGTCACAGTTAGAGTGACTACAGACGGGATTTGGACTGGTAAGTGGATTTATTGAACACTTAGATACTAACTACAATTAACTATAGCGCTATCGCTAACTCACACATTATACACTTGACTACAGTATGCATTAAATATTTTCAGCCCGCATTATCTTCATCCGTTGTCTGGTAACGGTTTCCAACGCCATAGTTCCCTTAGATTCCGTATTCACGTCCTTACTGTTTGACGACTCTCACAACTAACTCGGAGTTGCTACACAACGACTTACAACAACGTGTGCGCCTCAGCCTCCCACACCTCCAACAGGGACAGTTGTCTCCCATCATCTTCGGATTGGTCTGTCTGCCTACCTGAAGGTTTTCTAGACTCTCGACTCGGACTGACTGGCCTCTGCACGGACCCAACAGAAAACATCGTTCCTCTGTTGCTGTGGGTGACGTAGTATTACGTGCTCTATTGCAGTGGCACGGTCCGCCTGGCAACACTGCTTCCCGCAGCTCTCCTAGCGTTGCGTGACGCCACCGCTGTCGCGGAGACTATATACGTATTTACCGAGCCGCTCCCTAGTAACAGCAGTCTCCCTGGTTCCGATATTTCGCCTTTCAGGCGACGTGTCACAATACTGAGTAAAGAGCATAAATTGCGAACTTTGGACATCATCCGGTATTCTAAAGAACATGCTTCGGTAATCGGATCTATTTACGTCCTCAGGTGAGATAATGGAAGACACCTACTCTGTGGGGTCCTTTAGAAAGAGTAACCTCAGTCACTGGTGATAGACTGATTGAGGTTAGATCTGGCACTGGCCCGGCATTTTGTAATGAACCTGGTACGAACACTACGCAACCCCTTGTTAGGGTGCAGCTGTATGAAAACTGTATAACTCCTATTTGGATAAATTGTATTGCCTCCAGAAGTTTGGCTGTTCTTTTGACGTTCTTCAAAGTGGCTCATTGAACTTGTTTTGGGCCGTTCTTGCGCCATCTTTTTGAGGTTATATGGTTTAAAACAAAACTCCTATAAATTATATCTTATCAAACATCACCAAATATCTCTTACGTAGTAACACGGATTTGTCAGATACACTAGTACATATGAAACGGAAAAGCACTTTAACGCCATATTTAATCAGTAATCTTATTTTATTAATATTCTGGATAAAGAAAGATTCAGCAACATTACACTACTTTTGTATATAATAGATATTGCAGTATGCAGACCCATCGCTGAAAGTCGCTACCGAGCAACGGCTACTGAAAACGTGACTGTGGACAATAGTTTGTGTGTGTGTAAAATAGTGACTTTAAGATGTAGTCACGCGCTGTATCAAACGGTCCAATAAATCCGGTCATCAACCCAAAGTCCGTCTATAGTCACACTCCATATAAATGACAATATTATAACTTAATTAAATTGCACCGTTGCTGTTTGCATGTATTCTTCGGTATTGTTATTTACATATATATTACCATGAGACCATCGCAAATAGCTTTAATAGTCGTCTGTAAAAGACAAAAGTTCTCAGAGTAATTGTTTTGTAACTCACTGAGGATAGACGTTGGAACAGGTTACGCACGCATCTGCAGGTAATCCTATTCCCTTTCCAGGATGTGTTACTGTTTCTCCTGACCATAGCGATCGATTATCGAAAATCCACCTTCTTGCCGATAAACGGTCTAAACGTATTCAAATACTCACAGTCCAGCGAAAGGAGGAGCATGGCGTGTTTTAAATCATAGATCTCCCAGCCAGATCGCGAAGTCCGACATGTTTACTTCTTCTTGCAGTAAAATTCACTAGGAAAACCAAGACGTAGGTGGGCGGACAATATTAATATGGATCTTGGAGCGATTGGATGGGATGGTATGGCCTGGATTGATCTGGCTCACGATAAGGAAAATTCGAGGACTCTTGTGAACACGATAATAAACCTTCGGGTTCTATAAAATGCTGAGAAGTTTTTGAGTAGCTGCAAAATTGACAGTTTCTCAAGAAGGGCTCAGCTCCATGAGTGAGTTATATCCCTCGATAGTGTATTTTGAAGGCTCTGGATATCTCATTTTAATGTCTGTATTATTTTGTCCGTCGTCCTTCGAGTCCACTGTCTAATAGCAAAGAGCAGAAGAGAAGAGTGGGTTCTGTTTATTGAAAACTCCTTGAGTTTTGTGTTAATAGATTATTTTTTTGGCGAAATGCAGCAGTTAAACCACTGTCTCTTATTTGGAGTATTAAGGTTCAATTAGGGCCGCGCCATAGTTCAAGCGGTTAGTCGTTGGCTTCTCCCCGCGGCGGCCAGGGTTCGATCCCCGGTCTGGTTAAGTGGAAATTGTGGTGGACAAAGTGGCGCTGGGGCAGGTTTTCTCCGAGTACTTCAGTTCCCCTGCCAAACTTCATTCCACCAATTGCTCTACAATCACCCTCACCGATCATCTGGGACAGGTACAATAGGCCACAAATGGCCGCAGTACAAGAGACTTAGTCCCACCACAGTAGCAATTAAAAAAAGGTTAAATTAAACTGCTTTTACCCTCCCTTGACTGGCATATGTCTAAGATATAAAATTTACGTTTTTTTATTTCACTTAGCAAGTTTATCAAATTTGATATCACTGAAGCTGAGTTTTATGGTTGAAGATGTCATTGATTAGTTCAGCCTCTTTAGATGAATGTTGGAGTTACACGATAATATGGTTTCTTTAGGCTTCATAATTTACAGTTTAAAATTGGCCTTCATGCAAGGAGTTACCTCTGGTATTTCTGCAGCGAATCGATGGAGTATATAAATCACATGAATATTTTAGATATGTTGTTGTATACTAAGACAAAGCACTTCGCTTCGCTTATTTTCTGGTAACCTTTAAGATGGGCAGAGTGCCATAAAATTTGTATAATTGAAAAATTTGTACGAAAGAATGTAAAAGGAAGAATAATTTTCGCTTAAATTTTTTTTTGAAAGAACATGTACAAAAACAGCTCAATGCATTTGAAGGCCCTCTACGCTAATTTACAGAATTGACAAAGGAATATTTTCCAAAGTAAAACGTGGGTTCATTTACATAGTCTCACGATCTAGGGGCAACTGTAAATGGGGTTTTGGATAATTGGATTTATTGGCCACTTATATACATGAGTTGGACTACAAGCACTTAATAACGCTATCGCTCATTTCCACACTTCACAAATCGCTACACGCTGTATTCTACAGCCCGCAGTGTCTTCACTATTCGTTACTTTGTAACAGCTCTCAGCAGTGAGGTTCTTCAGGTTCTGTGCTCACTTCATTAAAGTCCGGTGAATATCCCAAAACTGAACTGTAAAATTAAAGCGCCATCTCTTCTCAACCTCCCTTACAGAGCTCAACTGAACTATAGCGCTATCTCTTCTCAGAGTCTTTTGCAGAATTCTTATCACTGTCAGCTTACTAACTTCCAGGCTGGCGGCCATTTCACACGAAACTCCAAATCTTCTCTTCACATGCTGACTTTCAACTGACAACTCACTGGCCAAAAGTCAAAGTTAAAGTCACTTTACGACTGGCGGTTTAATGCCAATCTGTCTTGGGCTCAAGCCCTTTGAAATTCACGGCCAGAGATTTTTTCTTCAACTGTATCTCTGCGGTAATAGTCCTTACGTCACAACCTCTCTAGTGAGAAGATATGTTTGTCTCTTGTAAATATACTTGGTCTTTCGTCAAGTGTACCTCAAAGTCAGTGTTAGTTTACTGTTGGCGGTTTATCGCCAATTAGTTCATCTTAGCGACAAGCCCTTTGAGACTCACGACCAGCATTTTTTCTGAACTCTTGCTTTCATGATCCTTACGTAACATCCTCTCTGACAAGAGTATGAGTATGTAGTTTAAAATTACGGCTGGTCCTCGCCAGTGCAGTCATTCTCAGGTCCGAGTCCCGCAGAACTCATGACCTTATTTTACTCTCAGATTCGAGACTCCTCCAACCTGGAGGGCCAGTTCCCCGTATTTATATCTCCCATGATCAGGGTGGCCCAATTATACCCCCGGCACTGGGTTCCCTTTACGTCGCCTTCTACGTCTCGCAGTGCTACAGTAAAGGTACTCTGACCTTCCTCCAAACAGAATTCAAGTGTACGTCAAAGTTAAAATGAAAGTTACTTTACGACTGGCTGTTTACCTCCAATCAGTTCATCGTGGCGTCAAGCCCTTTGAGACTCACGACCAGAAATTTTTACAACTGAACCCTTGCGGTAATAGTCCTTATGTAATATCCTCTCTGACAATATATGTTTGTATCTTAGAATATGCTTGGCTTTTCATCAAATGTACATTTCGCACATATAGCTTGTTATTGAAAATTCTTCCTTTTCACTACACAAAAGTCCTCTGCAACTACAGTCTTTTGTATCTTTTGCTGCAACGGCATCTTAGTCACTTGAACGGTCGTACAATGTTGTGCAATACCTGGGATAGGACAGAACCTTGTGGCACCCTTGCTTGCATTCAAGCGTACGTGCTCCGATTGATTTCAGGATAACTCCTTTGCGCAAACCACATAGAAAACACCTTTGTTTCCATTGTTGTAGTCCAAAATTTGCAGCTGTCCAGCAACGGCTTGCATAACACCGTTTCCAACAGTAACACTATCGTTGTAGATGCGTGTTTACCGAGCTGTTACATAGCAACGGCTGTTGTCTCATTGTTTGTTTCTATGTATTTGAATAGCAACTGGTCTATGCACCACAGCAATTTTTCTGCTTAGCTTCTGAATAATTTGCAAGAAGTGAATCTTTATAATGTATTTGTGATTTTTGTTGGTTGCACATTGCATGAGGCATATGTAACATACATAATGATGATGAGGGATTTCTAACGAAATGCTGAGTGAGAATAACAGCTCTACTTACACACCCGCAAAGCGATTACATTTCGGGAGTGAGGGAGATGAACAAGAAATACCTGCGTCAGCTGCAGTCCAGCAAGCCGTCCAATGCAAACGCGCTGAAGGGGAGTCCCCAGCACGAGCTGTGTTCATACAATTTCTTGCACCCTGCTACTGCCGCTCTTGTTTCTATGCTAATGGGTACAGTGATGGTTTTCAGATATTGATAAATGATGAGAAAGTGGCCTAGTTCAACTTATGCTCTGCTTTCCATGCGACAATAAGTGAAATGGGCTTTACTTTCTTCTGCGCTTCATAAGAGTAACAAATCCTTGGAAAAACTGATCTCGAGGTCTTGATGAATGAACAAATTGTCACATGTTGGGTATGTCACGCGACAAATAACTTAACGTGGTTCTCGGATTTAGCGAATCTTTACTGGACACTCACACTTATACACCTTACAATTATTATCACTTGCAGTAGCACGTGACTTCTGGCCCAATACTCAGTACTCTAATGCGGCATCTCAACTGTCCTCGATCACGGTTATCCCAACATTGTCTCGTTCTCAATACTCTGTACGTGTCGTTTCCTGTGGCGCTACAGCCCCAATTTGGGCCTAGGACTCCCTCCATGAAACTCTCCGTTTCACTTCGGTTTACTAGATCTTAAACATTCGGTAGGACTCCTTGGGCGAGTGATCAGCTCGTCGCAAGGCCTCTACCTGTAGACAAACACAGAAAAACGCACACAAACATCCATGCCCTGAGTGGGATTCGAACCCACGATCCAGGCTTCTGAGCGAGTGAAGACAGTGCATGCCTTAGACTGCTCGGCTACCATGACCGGCTCTGTACGTGTCGTAAGCTCTGCTTATATAGGGGTTATGCTGACTGGATACCAGACACCGTTCCTCACGGTTCCGTTACCGCTGCTCAGTAATCCGTTGTTTCGGGAACGCTCTTTATAGATTACACCGGTAACGTGTTTCGTCTCACCCGTTGTTACTCAACGACAATTCGTTGCTACGATTTGTCGCTGCGGGAGCTCGACAATTTCCACGTATTCGTTGCCGTGAAGGTGTCCGTTCCGATTGTAGCGGTTGTCGCGGTGATGGACGTAAGGTAACGCGTCACAATATTTTGGATCCCCTGGACAAGGAAAAGTGGTTTTTGGAATCCTTTTCTTCGTAGTTCTGTACAGATTTGAGCCTTACTAGCTCCTAAACGATTTGAAGGACTGTTCATATTCAGTCCTTAAGTGCTTATACATCATAGGTCAGTGCTATGTGAATATGAAAACTCTAGCTCGAA
Organism: Cryptotermes secundus; assembly: GCF_002891405.2. Taxonomy (NCBI): domain Eukaryota; kingdom Metazoa; phylum Arthropoda; class Insecta; order Blattodea; family Kalotermitidae; genus Cryptotermes; species Cryptotermes secundus. The sequence goes on from NW_019725423.1 coordinate 1,171,246, forward strand.
AAATGGGAGTGTTTCACGTAGACTCCAAGGCAGAAATGTGCGATTTCGATTAATTTTCGGTAATTTATGAAGCTCACCTCCCTAAATGAAAGCATGTAGGTGATATCTTCAGGAATATAAAGGTAAGCTCATTAGGAACCGAAATGCGAAATGTCGGTTTTGTTGACTTTTTACTTTACCGGTCAGACGGAAATATTGTTGTTCAGTAATCAGAAACGAGCAGTGGTCTAGTTTCAACGAAAACGAAGTCAGGCTCACTCATATGCAAGAATATGTGTGCAATGTTTTGCACTGATATTTTTCGTTGTGTATTCAGTCCAGCAGCACCTTCAGTGTGTACCTTTACTACAGTTGTCTTGAATGTTCTCAAATGCACTCCATTCATGTTGACAGGTACACAACTTGGTACTAGGGATAGTGAACGTGTCTGAAAACTATGTAAAAAGTAAAGTTTGATGATTGATATGACTGGGCTGACGAATGCTAGTTTTCATAATTTAATAGAGGTAGCCATTACTGCTGCCGGTAACAGTGGCCTCGCGGTCTAAGGTATGAACTGTTTTGGCACGCTAGAACACTGGGATCGTGGGTTCGAATCCTAATTGAGGCATGAATTTTTGTGTGCGTTTATGCTGTCTTATGTGCAGGTATAGGCCTTGCGACTGGCCGATCCCCCGTCCAAGGAGTCCTACCGAATATGTAAAGGATCAAACAATGGAAAAAGCGGTCAAGGTCCAGCAAACGGCTGTAGATAAATATACATACAAACAGTATTTCTACACTGTTCACCTGAAAAGGGCCGTAAAGGAGAGACATGTTGGGCATTAAGTTTACATTATTAATTAAAAGATTGGTTGCACTAGATGGTACATTTGAATTCATTGCTGTTTTTTGTTTTTAATTTCTATTTTGTCCGTCAATTGCAATTTGTTTAACTGGCTTCTCATTTTATGAAGATGCATTACCGTTTACGTAAATTGGGATACTTTAGTCGAAATATGGCAATAGCGGATATTAGATAATAAGATATGGGGATGATGGTTAAATTAATTTGGCACAGGACAACCAGTGACACGATCTTCTCTGGTCTGGTTCTAATCTCATCTCTTGTTTGAAGTTTGTAGGGTGCTCTTCTGGGCACGGCAATGAATCACCGGGTTCCATAAGAGGCGGTGGATGTCTTGAATAGCTGAGCCACTGTTAGATTCTCTGCTCCATACAGCTTTATAAGTTGCATTTCCATACAGAGCTACAATACGTCATAGATAATGAAATGTTGCTGAGAACCGTGAAGCGACATCCCATTTCATTGCTAATGAGAACCCTGAAGTGAAATTGCCTTGGTTTCGTTCAAATTGGATCGCCATGAAATATTCAGAGCACAGGAGGTTTGGAGAATTAATGTAATCCACCTCAGAATAATAATGGCAGCTGACGTTTCTCGGCTAATGCAGTGTTGCTTCAAGACAGGCCAGACTCACTGTGGGGAATCATATTCTGTGTGGCTCTATCCGTTCATTGTTACATAAACGGGTTACAGCAGTCCTGGACTTGTCAGCATCTGGTTTTACTAAACATGTGATTGCCTCATTGTCTTCTCTTTGTACGAGTATTTGATAAATTTTAAGTAAGATGATCTGATCTTTGGTGCTCTGTTCGTAGCCGGATCAGAGGCACGTAAAGTAATAGTGCCATTTTACGGTGTTAAGAGCGAACAGACGCTAATAAATAGTACGAGAAAGTGGAAAATTCAAGAATTTCAGGACAACAGCAAATACAAATTATAGTTACAAATAAATTAAAATCGGGGTTCTTTCTTTCTTTCTTCCTTTCCTTCTTTCTTTTTTCTTTCCTTCTTTCTTTTTTCTTTCCTTCTTTCCTTCTTTCTCTCTACCTCTCTTTATTTCTCTCTCTTTCATTCTTTCTCTATTTCTTTCTTCCTTTCTTTCTGATTTTACATTCATTTGGGGAATGCTCGCTGCCATTCGGTTCAGACTGATCAAACCATCTAGTCTCATAAACTTTGGGTAAGACTCTTCTTAACTAGTGGCCTCTGTTCATATATTGAATTAGTTCTTCACCTGAAGATTAAATTATACGAAACAATAATATTATATTCTGTTCCTTATGGGCGTTAAACTGGGAATTTTCCTTAAAGAAGGCTATACAATAAAGGCATTTGAAGGCAAAATGCTGAAGAATATGTTTAGGTTGAGGACAGAGAAAATAACAGAAGTAGAGAAGGAACTTGACAATCTGTATCTTCATATTTTTATTCGGATGGCCAAATGAGGCAGATTGTCACATATGAAACATTGACACGTAAGGCGACAATGAGAAACGCATACTGAGTTAAGTCAGATAAGTTGAACGGAGGAGAAAGCTTGGACTAGGGCGTAATTGGGGATAAAGTACTAAAATGGAGTTTGAAGACACGGTATGTGATAATATTAGCTGGGTTCAGCTTCTGGGAAGCACATGTTAAGTTCTTCTTACTCATCTTACGAGCTGAACTCTCAAGATGACAGGATTTGGTACCACGAGGCTCAGCAAGGTGATTTTTTAAATATCAAGTGGGTCGCTTTATATACCAGAATACATAACCTGCATATTGTGACATGACAACTGAAAGAGCGGAGTAGTGGAGCCAGAAAAGAAGACCGCTGATAGGTAACGGCTGATAATCATGTCTCCTTGGCAACGGATAGGCACGCAACACTAGAGAAACTGTTGGGAACGATGCTTGCTGTGCGGTCCTTGCCAAGGTTATATAGTGAGAGCCATCGGGAAATTTAGGCAGTCGAAGTTGTGTGGGAGTTGCGGCCATGAGGTGTTGAATACTTGTCGTCAGCCAGCGAGGACAGGAGTCATTGAACACGGAAACTGTGGAATCCCTTTTGTTGGGTTCTGTTGTCAGACAACGCCTAGTGATACTTAGTGTGTGCAGTCCTGAGAAGTCAAGTGTTTATATTAGTAGCAGCGCTATAATTGTTTATAATTATGATTTATGAGAGTTCAGTAAATCCAATTACAAATTCAAATCCTGTGTCTAGTCGCTTAAACGCGCGACAGTATTTTTCGCCTAATTTTTGCGATAGAAGTACTGTGTAAGGTAATGGAATCTGTTAAGGACGAATTTATAAGAACTTTCCTCATGTATTTTTCGAAATGTTTTTCATGATTATTATTCTACTGACCCTTTCGTCGTCATTAGCATTTACTTTAACATTTAAGTGAATAGGGGCCTTCAGTTAAAACTTAAGATAATAAAGTTTCATTACTGTAATAGGAACAAAGCATAACGTAGAAATGTGTGAATATGTTCTGTATAGTTTGAATGTGTGAATGCCTCTGAGAGACCTCAGTTAGTTGTTCTAAATTGTTTAGATACAGTTCTCTGCCATGTTGGAGAGTTCAGAGAATAGCTTAGATTGAAATGCCTGAATTTTGACATCCCATGGAGAACAGACGTATCATACGTAATGCAAAAGGGATATATGTTACAGCGTACAAATAAGATGAATTTATTTTGTACTTTCGACGTTCCAAATGAATGGAATTAATTGATACTGGTATGCAAACACTGACACTAAATTGAAAATAGAAGGAAACAGAAATGTATTGTTTCGAAAACAATTTTCAATTATCACGGTCCTACACCACAGAATTGCAAATATAGTACTCTGAAAAATGTTAAATAAAATTTCGAAATCGAATTTTAAATGAGAAGTTTGTTTAATGTGTAACTACATTGTTTTCATGAAAGTTAACAATAAAATACGTTCTCTGCTGTTTTCGTCGGTTTCAGAGATTAAAAAGTAAGAAATCACATACATAAAAATAAACACGAAATGTACGTGAATTAGTATTCCTCTTTAATGTTCATCTACTGAATAGACGAAGTACTATGTATACAATTCAAATGAGTGTAAGCATACTCGTACACATCAAACAATAGTCCTGATCCAGATTTAATCTTAAAAGTATTACTAAAAAAGTAACATAATTATTGACATTTGTATTATTTCACAGCAGTTTTAGCGCTTATATTGCGAATTTTCAGGCAGTTGAAACCACATTATTCCCAGTAAAACATATGAAGTAGCTATATGTTTGTGCCATTGCAGCATTACTCTCGTAGCATATGAAGGTTTCATATAGAAAAGAGTTGGTCACCAGAGGACCTTTTGCGTAAATAAGTGTCTTCTCATGAAGTCACGGTTAGGTAGCGTATGCACGATGAGCCACACTTTGTGGTTCTTATTTCTTGTGGTACAATGGAGTCTAAGTGTCCAGTCTTTGTTGTTTACAAAACTGCTTGCATCTGTGAGATCCACATGCAAGTGGCAGCTCTGTTTTCCAATTAGTGTAGTTGCAAGTTGTGGTACGCGTCTGTACAATGAACATGAGTTCCTCGCAATGTACAACTCTCAGCTATCCGCTTAGATTGGAAGACTGGAGCTAAAATGTACCACGTCACACTAGTATAAAATATATTCATATTTACATTTCTCATGGAGCCGGGTTACTGCAGTCGGTATAGCGACTAGCTGCGGGTTGAACGACTGAGGGGTTGGAGTTCTAGTCCTGATAGGGTCAAGAATTTTCTCTTCTCCATGTCGTATAGACAGGCTCTGTGGTCCACCCAACCTCTTGTCCAATGGGTACCAGGGACTCATTCCCGGGGGTAAAGCTGCCTGGGCGCGAAGCTGATCACTTACTTCCAACTAGTGACGAGGTCAAGAAAATGTGAATCTATACACCCACTCCTCCATATGTCTTCATGGCGAGGTTCTTAATTAGTTGAGCACAGGGACAGCTTTACTTTATTACTTACAGTTCTCTCTCTCTCTGCATACATGGCTGCTTATCATACTTCCGTGCTTTGGGCGTTAAAACATCCCAGAAGAATGAAATTTTGCCGTGTTTCTAGTTTCTCAATTTGTCGTCACTTATTTTCCAAGACGACATTTTGTGCTTACACTAGGCGAAGGCTATGATTTTATCAAATGGACTAGGTACACATGGAATGATAACATTAGGATGAATCCTAAAGGCGTTATATGTGGGACTGTGGACTGGATTCAAGTGGCTCAGGATAGAGTCCAGTTGTAGACCGTCGTGAATCCAGTCAGTAGTAGAAGTGCAGGTTGTATAAAAAACGAGGAATGTCTTCACTGGGCGCGTGACTGTGAATTGTCAAGAAGGACTTGACAGAGCTCATCAGTAAATGATATTAGTTCGTTAGATAGGTGTATCCTTAAGCGGCCTCTGTAGTCTAGAGGTAACGTTCCCGCCTCATGACTCGTGGTACGCGGGTTCAAACCCGGCAGAGGTCGTCGATTTTTAAGGGCGGAAAAATTCAGGGAACAAGTCCTCAGGGAGGGACTTTAAGCCGTGTGTCCCGTGTCGTAGCTTTACGGCACGTAAAAGAACCTCATATCTCCAAAGGAGGTCACTGAGCCAAATTCAAGGACGTTTCCCGCCCAACAGTAGTCTCTACTGCCTCTGATAGATGGGGGAAGCATTATAGATACCGCCAAGCTAGTGAAGGCCGAACTCGATGGCTCGGTCGGGACTGATGGTACGCACCAATATCGGTAGGGTATAGAGACTGGTAGAATATCATAGAGGGAAGCACAATGGACCAGTACTGGTCTAAGTGCATGGGGAAACCCACCCTCTCCAATAACTAACTAACTAACTAACTAGGTGTATCCTTGGAAGTGTTGCAGTTCTGTAGGTGCTCAGTTAGAATCCGAACAGGGACATGGAATATTCTGACAGGTTTTCATGGTCTTTCTGGTTCCTTCCAGGAAAATGTTACGATAGTATCTCGATTAGAACACGACTGCTTTTTCCCAATAAAAACCAACAAACTTCGTGGTTTTAGCCCGCAAGCGAAATATACCGACCGAGCGACCACCGCTTGTCGGCTGAGTTAATGCCAACTTTAGCGCACAGTGGGGTGTCGCATGGTCAGCGCAACAAATCCCCACGGCCGTTAATTTCGGTTTTCTAGACCGGGGCCCCCTATATCCTTCAAATAGCTCCTCAGTTATCATCACGAGACTGAGTCGACCTCGTTCCAGACCCATTACTTCTCGGAAAATCTGGTAGCTCCGGGAATGGAACCCGGATCCCTGGATCTGTAACCAAGAAATCTGTCCACTACACCACAGAAGCGATTTATAATTCGTCATTCAGCAGTCATCCCATCACTCGATGGTATATATATATATATATGTTCCCGATACTGAAATCATCTATGAATAATTACAATAAAATGGTTGTAACTTTTATCACAGTAAGATTTATGTTGCCATAGAACAAATTGTGATGATAGCACAGAGTACGTGTATTTTGTCTTGGTTGCTACCACAGAATCTTTGTACATCTGAATTTGTACGGCCACATGCTATGTGTGTAAGAGCATCAGTACAAGTTATACTAAAGACTGGGCACTGAAATGCTTTGCATCTCTGGGCCCTCTTATTAACAGGATACTGATTTGGATTTGAGATTCTCACAGCTCTGTTACGAACAGTTCCCTCTTCTGGGATGTAATGCTGGTGATGTCAGAAGGAAAGAGGAATATACGGTGTTACATCCCAGATGGTGTACTTCTTCAATGGGATTCTTTTTATTTAAAGATGTTGTTTACTTTAGTATTGTCGCGTATCGGGCGTATAACGCGACAAATAACTTCACGATATATTTGGTATAGCGAATTTTATTTCACACTCGCTCATACAATCACACAAGTTATAGTTTTAGAACTACTGCTATCTGCAGTATCACAATTAGTACACACTAAATGCCACAATACAACTGACTCGTTGCTGGCTAACTCTGAATTAACTCGGCGGTAGCTCGAAGACTCACTGACTGACTCAGTACAACTGACTGTGAATAGCCTTCGCTGCTCCCTATGTAGCCTCGATCGGACAATACAGAAAACGGCCTTGTTGCCTGGCGCTGTGTTGCTAGCAACGCTAGCGGTAGTAACCGTTGTTACTACGGTAACAATCCTGTTGCGTCACCGTTACGTTACCGTGCGGAGGGGGGGGAGGGGAGCGCTGACTCACCCGCCGCGTCACTGCTGCTGGTGGGGGGAGGTTCTCGTTTGCGCAACATGTCACAGTATGTATAGCGACTGGGGCCGCGCCATAGCTAAAGCCGTTAGTCGCTGGATTCCCACCGCGGCGACCCGAGTTCGATCCCGGGTTTGGTCAAGTGGGATTTGTGGTGGACAAAGTGGCGCTGGGGCAGGTTTTACTCGGAGTACTTCGGTTTCCCCTGCCAATCTTCATTCCACCAATTGCTCCACAATCACTCTCACCTATCATCTGGGGCTGGTACAATAGGCCAGAAGTGGCCACAGTACAAGCATTAAAAAAAGAGAATATATAGAGACGCGCTGATGGCTATTCGGCCTGAGTTCTATTCTGGGCAGCGGCCAGAGATTTTTTTCTACATAACAGCGTCAAGACTGGCTTTGGGGCCTACCCAACCTCCATTCAAATGGGTACTGGGGGATGTTCCACTGGGAGTAAAGCGGTCAGAGCGTGAAGCTCACCTTCATCTAGTGGCAAGGTCAAGAATAATGGAGCTATACATCCATTCCTCCATACATATTCATGTTATGGTGCTTAATTAATTAAGCACCGGGACAGCTTTACCTTACTTTACCTTAATTTAGCTTGCCTTTATCTTTTGTCGGAAATCGAATCCCGTTCATCCAGCCTGTAGCTAGTCATTCTACAGATTGAGTTAGTCCATATATCATAATTCACTAGATCTGAAGTGTTATAAATTAAAAATAACCCCTCGAACCTGGCTATCTGATGCAGTAATGTTCCTTACAACATTCTCGCACGGAGGCGTGGATGGATACGTCTGCGCCTGGATTACCACTACCATGAGTGCATCGACATTCTATTCAGTATGGTGAGGAGCTGTATCCGGTGTCCCAAAGCATCGGTCCACTTCGATAATAGCAATCGACGTGTTTACCAGAACCATGTTGTACTTTAAGCACTCACGCCACGGCAACCTCAAAATCTCTAGTTAATATCTCCGTACCCACCTGCAAACTTGTACCAGAATCAGGTACAGAAAAATGATTCAATCAACGCTTTGCGCACACATAACCTAACACTGTATATCTTCGTAATTTCGGCTCTGAATTGTAAGTCCGTCGTCGCTACTGGATGGTGACGTCGCAGTGGACGCAGTTGCCCGAGCCCCTGTTAGGAAGATAATATTCTCTCTGCTAGTCAAGAAATTTTCCTACTGTTATGCAGCTCGAAGATTTATTGCATTATTAATGAGAAACTATTGTCTCATTGTAATACTGCTGTTGTAGAGCTTGTAGAATCCAATAAGGCGGACCTGTATGGACTGTAGAGTTGGCTTTACTGTCTCATTTGACTTCAGGCGTATTAAGTTTGATAAAAAAGACAAAACATACTCCGTGGCTTTAGTCCGCAAGCGAACTATACCAACCGAGTGACCGCCGCTTCTTCCAGCCTCTGTGGTCTAGTAGTCAGAGTTCCTGGCTACAGATCTAGAGGTACCTGGTCAGAGTACCGGCGCTACCAGATTTTCTGTGAAGTAGCGGGCCTGGAACGGGGTTCACTCAGCCTCATGCGGATAATCGAGGAGCCACTTGAATGGAAAAGTAGCGGCTCCGGTCTAGAAAGCCGAGATTAACGGCCATGGCGATCCGTTACGCTGAATACGCGACATCCTCTATCCGCTAAAATTTGATACAGTAAACATGAAATCAATTGTCTCACATGGACAACATTTTCAAAATCTTAACTTTGCTCCTTGGAGCAAAATCTTTCTTTAGAAGCCAACAGTCGTTCAGTTAGTCAAGAAATTACTGCCTTTTAGTGAAACAGAAAATTTATTACCATAATATTTATAACAAGTGCCACTGGTGACTATACTGACCCACTTGAATATAGTCCACAATTTCATGCCGTACTTATTTATGATCAATTTTAATATTATCCCATCTACGCATAGGTTTATTAGTGGTATTGTTCAGCCAAGTTTTCCGACTAAAGTTTGTATTCAAGTCTTGTCTGTGCTTACGCACTCCTCATCCCAAATCGTATTTCTGTCTGTGTATAACCTCTACATTGGAAAGGTTGTCATAAAACATCTAAAACTCAGCCCTTCCATTTTTCATACCATGGTGAAAAGTTAGTTTTATTTTCTTAGCAGCAATAACGCTTCTCAGTTTCGGGAGAGCGCCTTTCCACGAATGAAATTACTTTACTGGTTCAGCCCGGAGAGGTCCAAGCGGTAAAATTCAAGCTGGTATTCTGGACGTGCCCGTTTCCAATATCGACCAGGTTAGCTGCTAGCCTGCCTGAGATTTTTCTTGGTTCTCTCGGTTCCGTCAGGCAAATGCGTCGAAGGTATCTGAAATTAAGCCACGGCCACTTCCTACCACCTATTTCCAAATCATTATTGATTAATCGTCTTAATTACGGACCCTGTATAAACCGCACTACTGACAGCCATTTTCAGTAAACCGTAAAAAATAAATATGTAAATAGTTATCCCTGTAAGAGGCCATGAAGGCCAATAGGGTTGTGAGGCGTTGAGGGTCCCACATTTTCTCTAGACAATCGGCCCACAGATGGAGGTAAGGTTGTCAACCTTACGCGCCGGCGGCCCTTTACCCCCCAGGAAAATCCCTGGTAATTTTTTCTGTTAGAAGCTGAGTCGACCCCAGGGCCGAAGTGCGGCTGGAAGGATTAGGTCAATTGAAAAAATCCACCTCATTTGACTTGAATCCGCGACCCTCAGGTTTGTAACATAGTGCCTTAACCAACTACGGTACCGCATGTTTCCAAATATATGTAAATGAATATTATTATTTTTTTATTGCTAGTGAGGTGGGACTAAATCCCTTTTAATGCGGCAACTTCTGGCCCATTTTACCAGCCCCAGATGATAGGTGACGGTGATTGTGGAGCAATTGGTGGAATGAAGATTGGCAGGGGAAACCGAAGAAACTCTGAGAAGACTCGCCCCAGCGCCACTTTGTCCACCACAAATCCCACTTGACCAGACCCCGGGATCGAACCCGGGCCGCCGCTGAGGAAAGCCAGCGACTAACTGCTTGAGTTATGGCGCGGCCTTGTAAATGAGCAAAGTTCCCAGCAGATCACAAAATTATATTTCCTGCAGGTAGCTTCTCTCTTTTCACGGTGTTACATTCAGTGAGCTACTGTAATGTATCCCTGTAGTCATTCTACAATTGCTAACCTATATACCATTCATTTACTCCCCATGGAACACTTTGTTTCGTAAAGATTCATTTTCCTCGCAACTTGCAGTCATAGTGAGAAATTCTCTTAACGTTTCATAGCGCCCCGTTAATAACATTTATTTCAGAATTTTTATCCAGGTAACCTTATTCATGTTTATGACGCTGCTATGACGCCATAACTACGTTACGTTGACTCTTGTACCGTAACTACTCATTAAATGATATGTTTCCAGAAAGCGAACATTTTCTGTACCAGTGTCTCCAACGATTTCGTCTCCATTGGATAAAGTAACCTGGAAATGATTCAGTAGACCAGCTTTAGTGATGCTATGTCGTGCAGTCTGTCTCCAAACGTAGAATGGAGAGGCTGCTTCTGATGCTTTGCAAAACGAAACATAAAGGAGGCGCTCTGATAAATCTCTTGTTACGTGGGACAATAGAAAAAGTCCTCCTGTAAAGCATATAATCTGTTAGATGTAATCAGCTTCTTAAATAACCATAGACATAACATGAACTCACTGACTTAAGGATTATTTGAAAAGTATTTGCATGCTTGTGTTTGTTTCCTGTGCACTGAGAACAGAATTGATATTTGTGTGGATGTTTTTACTAAGAAAAGCGCAGAATAGTTTATTATGTACATTTTCAAATTCATAGCGCAGTCATTGCATATTTTTAATATAAAAAGGTAAAGTTGTCCTGCCGGTCACGGTAGCCAAGCGGTCTAGGGCATGTACTGTCTTCGCTCACTTGGAAACCGGGATCGTGGGTTCGAATCTCACTCAGGGAATGGATGTTAGTTTGTGTGTTTCTCTGTCTTTGGGTACAGGTAGAGGCCTTGCGACGAGCTGATCACCCGCCCAAGAAGTCCTACCGAATGTGTAAGATCTAGAAAAGCCGAAGTGAACGGAGAAGTTCATGGAGGTAGGCCTAGGCCCACTGGGGCTGTAGTGACAAGGAAAAATGTAAAGTTATCCCTGTGCTTAACTAATTAAGCACTACACCATGAAGATGTATGGGAGAATGCATGTGTAGACACAAGTTTTCTTGACCTCGGTACTAGTTGGAGGTGAGTGGTCAGCTTCAAGCCCAGGGCAGCTTTACCCCTGGGGGAAGAACCCCCACGTACCCATTGGATAGGAGGTTGGGTGAACCCCAGAGCCGGTCTGGGCGACGTGGAGAAAGAAAATTCTTGACCCTACCGGGATTGGAACTCCGACCCCTCGGTCGTTCAGCCCATAGCCGGTCGCTATATCGACTGCGGTATCGCGTCAAATATATACTGTATTTTTTGTCAGAAAGCATTTTAGCAGTATCTGCTGCTTATCATGGAGTAACGCTTTCAAAGTAAGTGATATTTCTTTTTATATAACATACGTTCCAGTGTATATTGAGTGACGTAGCGAAATGTAGTGCGCCGTTGGGCGATGCATTCACTGTACTGCAATTAAAGTCCGAAACAGCCGTAAAAGCTGCTCGTCATCGGAATGTTGTTATTGCTATCGGCAGGAGGATTCAAACAGATTTATTTCATTTAACCCAGCGCTGGAATCGAGAACGTTCCAAAGCCTGATCGCTCTGATTGCAGGTGGTTGAGATTGATATGCTGGCCTGATTTTGTGTGCATGGGAAAGAAAACAAGAGTAAACAAAACAAGAGCAAGTGTAACGTGAATACACAGCACGGTGATCATTATTATTATGATCATTACGATTATTTCAGTACAATTTCTTTCAGTTATCCTGATCAAACATTATTTTAGTTCAGGACAAATAATTAGATTCTCCCTTGATCTGAGGGGTGAAGAGATATTTTTGTTTCTGGTTAGTACCCGCAGTGTTGCTGTAAAGACTTATTAAGGCGAAAGTTATATTATAATTAAATTATTTTTATAATTCAATTCTTTATTATTTATGTGCCGAGTCAACAGCCGCAAGGCCAATTACAGACAGAGCAGAGGGTAGATACAAGTAATTACATTATGGGAAAACACTGCATAAAATCAAAGACAAATTACAGGCAAACACTGGAGGAAAACACAGTAATGCAGACAAGTTAACAAACAAACAAATAACAACAACAATAATAATAATAATTTCATTGACATAAATCAACAATGCAGACAAGTAAACAAATAAACAAATTATAATAATAGCAATAATAATAATTTCATTAATATATATCTAAGTGTTATTGAGAACTGAGAAATGAAACGTATAAATATTTAATTGAGAAATGAAAAGTATAGATTTTCAGAGAGGATAATAATTATAATTGAGTTTAATCGTTGTTTATTGTACATGCAAATAATAATACTAACAATTACACTATATTTAAAAATCGTTTGGGGAGAACATTCCTGGCTCTGAATACTTCATCATCCCTGCAGACAACATTAGCAGCTGCTGCACATCCAGCAGAAAGTCTCTGATGTACCGAGCAGGAACTCGGAGACCAACAATTTCCAGAACAGAAGGGCAGAATTTCAAGCCAAAATAAACGTGAATAAGAAAGAGAGCATCAAGACGTTATCTCCTAGTATGTATGCAATTTTAACTCCTCAAGAGCAAGAGAATAATATGATAATAATTATAAATTATTTTTGGATTTTCTCATAGACTTAACTGTGTTGCTTACCTATTGTCACTAGTAATCAAGTTATGCTCATCATTGGAATAAAGATTGTCTAGTGAAGATACACTAGGCTGTAACCTCTTGCCATGTTTATTGCGCCAGGGTCCAAAATAAACGTAGTTTATAAGTTAAACTCCTTAATTACACACCTCCTACGACTAAGGTCTACTGTCATGGTGTTTTTACCCCGAAATATTTTTGGCGGACTTTGTGCTTTGTAAAATCAATAAGTACCTGGATTTTGTAAGGCACGTGGACTTCAAGAATCAAGTTAGTAGTAGTATCAAGTGATATCAGAATTGGCAACTTGAAGATATTACACTTCTTTCAGTCTGATATCTTAGTGTACATATTAACGTATTTATGTATGTTCTGAAGTAAAATTGAAAAGTGTACAATAACTAATTTGTAAAACTTAATGGAGAGTGAGTGTCGCTAAACTTTACACACACTTTTCACTTAATATTTATATTTATATCTTAAGGATTCATTGTAATGAGCATAGAAACTGTTGTGCCATCTCGTATTAGGTTGTCGAACTTATTCCTAATCGGGCTCAAAACATCGACTCGTATTTAAAAGGGATGGGCAGAATTGATCTAAATAATTAAACACTGACCAAACCGCTGCGCTTGCTACGTGGCGAAACTGCTTTCTAAGCGCTTTTCTCCTTTCTTCAAAATGTTCTAGAAGCGAACGTAGATTCTGAAAGTCTTTTAAAACGGCTAAGTGTTTGAAAGCATTCTTGGATGTGTAACGAAGGGAAGGGAAGCTTGTTGTAAAGAGGGGAAATGGCCGAAGAAGAAAAAGGGAAGAAATGGTGTCTTGCCATTAAGCAGGCTTGGTCTGCATAGTGAAACACTTCATGAATTTCTAATCAGTGTCGAGAGTGAGGTAATATGTCCGTTATACACGCGCCGGCCCTGTAGCAGGAGTAGTAAGGAGAATGTAAACAGGTGTGTCTAGAGGAGCCGAGGAAACCAAACGTGACATGCAGGAAACTCAGAAGATGTAGACTGTAAGATAATCGTGTTATTATTCTGAGATGGTTTAGTTTGTTCATTATTCGATTTGAGTTGCTTTACAAGAGACAACACCACTAATCACTTCAGTACCTTAGGCTTATGAGCATGGTTCATTCTGTGCTCCCTCTCTTGCTCACTTCAGAGTGGTGAGCAAATTATTGCCAGCAAGAAGAAATCCGAACCGCATAAATTCTGGTTTATGCTATGTTCATTTGTTGTATGGATATGTGTTTTTTCCTTGGCACTACAGGCCAGTGGGCCTAGACCTACCTCCATTAACTTCTCCGTTCACTTCGGTTTTTCTAGAACTTACATATTCGGTATGACTCCTTGAGCGGGTGATCAGCTCGTCGCAAGGCCTCTACCTGTACACAAACACAAAGAACGCACACACACAAACTAAACATCCATGCCCTGAGTGGGATTCGAACCGACGATCACGGTTTCCAAGCGAGCGAAGACAGTACATGCCTTAGACAGCTCGGCTACCGTGACCGGCATATGGATATATTACTAACATAATAAAGAAAACGTATAATTTGTACTAGGTGCTAGTAAATAGGGAGTGTGTGAGAGTGAAGAAAATGTTTCACGATTAGAATTCTTGACAATATTGTAACGTAAAGAAGGTCATAGAAATTTCCTCGGAACCGTGTTCTCCAACGCCACCATCTATATTCCTATAAATAAGAGTGAAGATTAAAATAATTATTTGAAATTGTTAATGAATAATCCATCGAGTGTAACAACGTTCTTAGGTCACTTATTTATTTCACTCGCCTTACATGTTTCGGTTCAAAAGAACCATCATCAGAGGCACGTTACAAACACATGANACTGTGGGAAATTACGTAATGAACTGTTTTACACGTAAGCATACAGTTCTTTTTGTCGGGAACCTGAAGGAGATTGTGTTTAGGATCTAGGCGTACGTACGAGGATAATATTAAACATTAGAGCAGTAGGATATGAGGACGGAGAGCGTATCCAGCTGACCCAGGATAGGGTTCAGTTGCGCCGTATTGTGAACATGGCGCTGAACCGTCAGGTTGCATAAGAAGCACGGCGTTTCTGTAGTTGCTAAGCAAGTGTCTTTCTCGAGAGTTAGTATTGATCTGTAAACAACATAACTATTTCAGGGGAACCAGGAGCATCCACGTTTTAACTCTGCATCTGACTTGTGGAAATTTCTTTACACATTTAACTGATTTAATATAATTGTTGATTATTACATTTACTTAGACGAAGTTCATAAAATAAAAGCACAATTCGGAGGAGAAGTTTACACTTCCTTCCATCCACATGTTTCGTCGTCAATATTTCTCAGTATTCTTTGCTAAAAGTTATGTTAGTCAACTCTGCAGTAGCAGTCCTTAACTTAAGTAAAGTCAAATTCTAACTCAATTCTCTTAAAAAAAGGTTCTTTCCGAAATCTCCTTTCTCATACACTGTATGTATAATTAAAATCTACTACACCGTGAACTTCTGTGCATTTACGCAAGTGCAGATACTCGAACCGAAGCAGAATGAACAAGCATAACACCGGACTTCTGAGATAGACAACTGTACAAAGAAAGCATGTTTTCTTGAATCCAACTGTGGAGGTAGTTAGGGAGTTCAATATTGTTGACAGTTTTAATGCCTATATCGCTGCATTTACTCTAGTACCAGCGGTAAAGAAGCGGATACCAGCGGACGTTGCATGTGCAAGTTGCTAAAAGGGCGGAGGGCACAATAACTTACTTCCCCAGCTCACTGCAGATGGGTCTGATGCCTGTGTCCTATTTTGGCTATCTATCAGCACTTTTAAATCTCATCCTATACTTGGAGTTCTAATCAGCAATGCCATCTGCATGTTTCCCCATCGCAACAAAATGTTCTGTAATATAATAAAGGAACAAAATTTAAAAACATAGAGTAACTATACCATATATATGTAAATTGCATCAAGGAACTTAAAACGCTTTCAAAGGGAAATTACCCATAGGACAAAGCGAAATGTTTACATAATACAAACTGCGGATGGTGACAATAGTGAGGTGTAATACACCTGGGTAGATTGCTCAAATGGCGGTGCTGATCAAAGCTATCCCTGTAACCGGCGTGGAATGTTTCTGATGTAGAAGATTTTAGAGTGACCACAAATCTAGCAACGAATGCCGTTCTCAGTGTACAGAAAATATTAATATTCTTTTTTGTAAATACATGCAAGTACATACGTTGTACCCCAGTGTATAGCTCTGTCACATTTTCTCCTTTACAATGTCCACCCCTGTAGATTCATGAAAGATGTATCATAATTTTGTATGGGCTGCAACACTTTTTCTTATTATATCTTGCGATACTGTTAACAAAAGTATTCGCCTATATCTACACTTATTTTCTCTGCCTTATGGTTTAATAAAATTTCTTCTCGGTTAGGTGAATTACTTTTGCATGAATCCTCCTGAAAACATATGTTATGACGGATCGCTCCATTTCAAGGCTATTTACATTTTAATAATAATTTGTCGCTTAACACAGCTGCTTGCGTTTATCTGTATCTTAGACATTTCTAGGGTCCCCAGTTTTACGTGGAGCTACTATAAAAAAAACCAGACAGATTTTCTGGCCGACTCCCTGTGGTCTTGGCAACAAAGATCGGGGTGACATATTAGCCTGTCATCTCCTCTCCATCAACCCCACAGGCGCGTCCACATTGCTCGTGCTCGTGCTCGCCAGGCTTGTGATCGTCGGGAGACTCGTCTGGCTTTTACTTGTGCTCGTAAATCTTCGCCCACACTACTTCAGTTGCTCGTAGACTGTAGTCGTATTTTAATTTATTGGCTACAGTTTTAAATTACAAATTTTAAATTTGCTTATCTCGTGACTTGTCATGTTGTCCACATTACTCGCGACCATAGCGAGTCACACGAGCACGAGTAATGTGGACGCGCCTTACGAATTCCAAGGTCATACGGCCAACAGTGGTAGCAGCATTTGTTTGAAGCTTATTGTTATGTAACCCAAGGTAGCTATTCAAAGCAACAGGTTTTATGCTTCAAAGCTACAGATAAGCGTACCGAACACCTGTGGACGCCGTGTGATATCAGATTTAGATGACGTCAAATGCATTATATTTAAATTGTAGAATGTTATATGAGCAGAATTTAAGAACCTCGGTGTTTCATTGTAAACCTTTCGTCCATAGATAAGATGTGGCAAGAAGAAACCATAAACCGTTCTTTGCATGCTTACAAACATTAAATCTAAGGGTCTCAAGAAATCAATCTCTGTTGTAACCTATATTCAGGAAATGACAGGTCTTTGTCTGAACAATGGAGTTGCGGTGCACTGTTGCATTCAGGTCTCTAATCTTCAGCGTCATTAACTCCACTTGCAGTAAGTACTTCAGTTATGAAAGGAACAGCGATAATGGACATCTCTTTGCTTGATGAAATGAAGACTTTTTAACTACCGTCTTCTATGTACGTGTTGCACATCAAGGCGCACGCACCTTTCTGTTTTTTTTTTAAGAAAAAGGATAGAAAGAACAAAGATTTTACGGAGCTCCAACATTCTGAAGTACAGCAAACACAAATAATATGCATCAAGTAAAATCTGGTGTTCTCGCAGTAGTGGTTATGATAAAACGCCATGTAGTCCGTTGAAATTCAACGGAAGTTTCGTAGGAACATATCACCTCCATCTTCAGGAACGAACTGAAAATGGAGGCTGTATGTTCCTTCGAAAAGTCGGTTAACTTCCAGCGGACTACACGTCGTTATATCCCTGAATATGCATCAAATATTCTAAAAATAAAAAGGACGTGTAATATTAAATACTTATCAAGATATGATTATTCTCCTCCAGAAATATAAATCTGACTGAAAGATACCCACATACTTATCTGTGCAATGAGACCGCGTGTCTAAAATTGAAAATAAATTGGTCAAATGACTGGAATTGTAGATGCCAGCCAATCGAATGCTTCGTCTGATGAAGTCATAGGCATTTCTGCAACGGGATGCAGCAACTCTTTGTGTGACTGCAAATTTCAGAGTACTTAAACGGAAATACTAAACGACAGTAGTCACATTTTTCAAGAAAATGTCAACATCGAGCTGAGAAATTTTGCTGAGTAGTCACCTACCGTCAGAACTAATACTGTCTGAAGCAGTGCATGCAGCACACTGTCAGCGCACTGTGGTACATAAGCACACGCAGTACTACTTAGATTTTGTTACGTAGAGAGGGAAATATATGGACGTGAAGGTAGTCCTGCGTATATTAAACCACCTAGCCTTATAGCCTTATAACGGGCGCGTTCTTAATCTCGATGCTACGTGGAAGAGGGCGAGTTTAGCAACTGCGACCGCATAACCCCCTTGATTTAGTTGGATGGGAGTTTTGGTGGTCTCAGAGATGTTCTAATCACGCTGGCAAAGACGATCCTCTGTAGCTATAGCTGTCTCTCTTTGTTTCTCATTTACACACTTCATACATTTGTATTATAATTTCGTATAAAATAGACAACACTGTACTGCATATTGCGTAAAAGTAACACATCAGAATAATCACCTTTATCATTCCTGTTAGGACAAAATTTCCTGTTCAGTTCAGACTGAACTATAGCGGAGTACCTGATACTTGGCTTCTGTAACCTGACTCGATGTAATGTTTTGAGTAGAAGTTCCAAATTCGACTACCCTACAGGGCATTGGACTATATCACACCTTAAAATTACACCGAAAACTCTTTCGTAGGAAATAATTTAACCGCTCAATGATTAAAACTAACTTCATGGAGCTGATCCCTTCTTGAGAAGCCCCCACTTGTGCAGCTACTCAAGAACTTCCCAGAATTTTATGGAACCTGAAGGTCCATTACCGCGTTCAATAAAGCCCTCCACTCGTCCTTATCCTGAGTCAGATCAATCCAGTCCATACCATACTCATATCGTATCTCAGATCCATTTTAATATTATTCACCTACTTATGTCTTCGTCTTCTTAGTGGTCTCATTCCTTCTGACTTTTACATGCATTACTCTTCTTCCCGGTGTGTGCTACATGCCCTGCCAATCTCATCTTTCTTGACTTCATCGTTTTAATTACAGAGCACAGGTTATGCAGCTTCTCATTATGCAGTTTTCTCCAACCTCCTGTCACTTCATCTCTCTTCGGTCCGAATATTCTCATTAGCGTCCTGTTCTCAAACATCCTCAGTCTGTTTTCCTCCCTTAATGTTGGAGACCAATTTTCACACCCACACAGAACCACAGGTAAAATTATAGTTTTGTGTATTCTAATTTATATATTTTTAGACAGCAGACGGGAAGACAAAAGCTTCTGTATTGAACGGTAGCAAGCATTATCGAATTCAGTCTCCTCTTAAAATCGTCCTTAGCCTAATTTTGATTTGTTATTGTCCTTCCAAAATATTTCAATTGTTTCACTTTTTCAAAGGATCGGTTAGCTATCTTTAATGTTTAAACCCTAACTTATTATAAAAAGGGGGGGGGCACGCGGTAGCGTAGTTGGTTGAGGGGCTATGCTACAAGCCGGAAGTTCGCGGGTTTAAGTCCCGATGAGGTCATTGGATTTTTTTTTTTCAATTGACCTAATCCTTCCGGCCGCACTATGTTCCAGGTTGACTCAGCGGTAGCATTACGGCGGGAAATTTTCTGTCTGGCAATCAAGCAATGATGATCCATACAGGCAACAGGATACATCACTTAGATCGATAAGCCTGATATATAGAATTATAATTAGTCCAGATGTCGCCTGCTGTGATTTGTTTCCCGGAATAAAAAAATGCTTGTTCCATGATGCCAGTGCACTCTGTTACTGCACTCGTCTTGCCGGTCTACCTCACAAATCAATACACATCATTACCTCGGCCTCCCTGTTCAGTTTCTTCACAAATTCAAAATACCTGATAGATTTTCGATCATTCACTTAGAAGACCTCTTTCACGAAAAACTAATAATAAGGCAGTAATTAAGGAAACAACATATCAGTGTCGTTGGCCAAATTTTAAGGAATAGGAGTAGATTTGAGGCTTGAAATGATCAAATATTCTTTAGTCCTCAATGCAGAATATATCTGTCTTCTTTCGTAGTCTTTCTCTTCTTCTTACAATGTACGCGTCTTCCACACATGCACAATTAGTCTTGTACGTTAAACTATGAGCAGCATGTGAAGGTAAAATCAGTATATATCAGTATATATCAGTACATCGGGTTTCACTGGGATACACAGTTCATAGTTTAGTGAGGCACATACCCCACCATCTGAATCGTGATCTATGCTTCTGCCTCGCACTTGTGTGCAATACCACCATAAACAAGTTTAGAGCTGGATCATACTGCACTTTGTTCTAAACATTCCATCATCGTCTTGAAATGAACAGTTGCTCGATATAGTCTTACAGACATGCGCGCATGCAAGTGCATTCATAATTTTCTTGTCGAATATGTATCAAGTAGAACGGAAAAGTGAAAATCTTACAGGATAAATACAGACATAAATTCTTAGCAAATACCCTCTTCTAAGCTGGCTTCGAGGATGAACATGAGATAGATACATGCTAGGAATTGAGTGATGACAATATGGTTACAGATGCGCATTTGTTCAGTTTTATGTAGAATCGAATACAGGTCAAATGTGTACTATAACCTGTTTCAATACAGCAACTCATCAGACGTAAAATCAACAGACCATTACCTGAACCTGTTTCTTTTTCCTTGGCACTACAGCCCCAGTGGGCCTAGGCTTACCTCCATGAACTTCTCCGTTCACTTCGGTTTTTCTAGATCTTAGACATACGGTATGACTCCTTCGGCGGGTGATCAGCTCGTCGCAAGGCCTCTACCTGTACACAAACACAGAAAAACGCACACAGACAAATTAAACATCCATGCCTTGAGTGGGATTCGAACCCACGATCCCGGTTTCCAAGCGAGCGAAGACTGTACATGCCTTAGATCGCTCGGCTACCGTGACCGGCTACCTGAACCTGTTAGTCAAAATAATATAATGCATTGCACTCCAGACTAAAGCTACTTAGGTACGATGAAAATCAGATTATATCATAACTTCTTAAGCAGGGGAACAGAGGAATAAGAATATTGGCTGTACCATACATTTGCTGAAGCAGACGATCCTGGATCGAGGAAGCATTTGTCGAATACGATTCAGAACAGGACACGCAGCACAGCACACGCATAACCATCGTAAAAGAATGAGAAATTGCATACACAAAAAGAATTTAAGAATGAAATCTTCAGGCCAACGAAATTTTACCGACACAGTGCATACGTTTCAAAACAAAATTGGGAAACCGGATTTTTTCAGAACTAAAATTCGACACGTCTGCTGAATTTGACTCCAGAGACTATGAGATATATTAAGTTGGAAATGATGGGATAGGCATATAATGGCAGGAAACCGTGCTTGCACGACATGATAGTAAGTAACTTTTAATATAATGGCAAGACATGAGACACTGTTTCTTTCATGTTATTTTTGGAGTTATCAGGTCTGTGCGTAGCATTATATATTCATCTTAAAATAATATTTTTGAAAATGATTTTGCACGCAATAAATATTTGATTATACATTAATTCTTGGAAGACAATGCCTACTTAAATTAAATTTTTGCGAAATGTTTTGTAAGTGTAAGCATAATATTATGACGGATTTATATGCATGAAATACTTAACCTCGTTATGGTTACAACTGAATATTAATACTTCTAATTTTGTAAAATTCTACATTACAAAGTTTTAACAACAATGAGCGTATTTTGTTCATGTATTTCACGGCTGGACTAAATTTATAATGCCCTGTTTGAATGCACTAACCATTTATTGGTATAACCTTTCGTAATCAGGTAATAAGATTTTACGTTATCATGGCTATTCATAATGAGTTTATGGTTTCCAACCCTTAACATGAAAGCAGTAGATTCTTGTTATGCCGTGGTTTATATATGTTGAGATGCAAATTAGTAATTGAAATAGCAGATTGACATACATTTCCTTCTAGTCCACCTTCAATCGTCATACTTGTCCATACACTGAAAAAACAAAAAATGCAAGAATTCTATGTAGACAATAAGTTTTTTAAATTTTATCCAGTTTTCTTATGTAAAACTCTTCGGAATTTAGAACTGAACATGTTATTTTAATCTAGTTTATACGAACACTGATACCGAAGACGGATGAAGTGACAGGAGGTTGGAGAAAAGTGCATAATGAGGAGCTTCATAACTCATACTCTTGACCAAGTATAATTAGAATGATCAAGTCAAGGAGGATGAGGTGGGCAGGTCATGTAGCATGTCCCCCAGACGAGGAATGCGTATAGGACATTGGTGGGAAAGCCAGAAGGAAAGAGACCACAGGAAAGACCAAGGCGTAGGTGGGTGGACAGTATTAGAATGGATCTTAGAGAGATAGGATGGGATGGTATGGATTGGATAGATCTGGCTCATGATAGGGACCAGTGGAGAGCTCTTGTGAACACGGTGATGAATCTTTGGGTTCCATAAAATGCCGCAGAATTGGCAGCTCCTCCAGAAGGGCTCAGCTCGATGAGTAAGTAAGTAAGTAAGTAAGTAAGTAATATACGAACACCGAGAGCATTAGTGCATCTTATATGAATTAAAGACATGGGCACACCTGGTTAGATTTTGTCTGCGTTCCAGCTTTCAGATTTATATTTTACGTGTTTGACCTCAATTCTTTCAGTCGGATATCAGGGAAGTGCTCCCAGAACATGCCACAACACCAAACTCCACATATCTCCTATGGGTTCTACAAAATTCAGGCTCTATTCACCATCACTCTGCTCGTTCCCCAGCTGTTCGCTTTCCTCCAGTCCCGTTCTTGGCGATAGTCTGGAGGGCAAATGTGTTTGTTGCGTGAGGTTGAATTTAAGGATACACGAGCTCATTCAATGAATTTGTGAGAGAATCTTTTAATAAATCCATACCAAAGAAACAAGCAATACCCTCATTTTACAAATCCCTTAAACCAAATATATTAAAGAATTCGTAATTAGTAGTCTCTTCTTATATTGTTAGCGCAATTAAATACAAGAGGAGAGACTGGCGTGATATAACAAGATGCGTTAAGTCCCTCAAGTTAACTGGCCGATCATATTTTGTTGTAAACGAAATCTGAATTGGAATTAGAACTTAAAAAAATGACGATGTAATTTATCATGTATTGAGGAAACTCAAACATTTAATAACAAAAATCGAAGTTGAAAATAACAATTTATCATAAATATTGTGACATGTTGAGCTATGGATGACGCCCCTCCCCACCCAAGCGTATTTCTAAAATAAAACGTACTTGAATCTGGAGATGATAAAGTTTTGTTTCAATGTAAATATTAGGAAACGTCGTTTCTAGGCTCAGGTATGGACTGTCTTGAGTATTTTCACCGCTGTGACCCTTCCTTCCGCATGGTTTACGGTTCATTGTTCACTATAATAATTCATTCGACACCATACAACCTGAGTTATAGACAGCATCTTTAAATGAACTACAAATGTATAAAAACATACATACATATATGCTCAAATACGTAGTTCGCTCTTATATCACTTACTCACTAGAACATGAGAATATTTCATCGAGTATCATTCTCTTGGTTCCATAAGTTGGGAATAACACACCTTTCTATTCCAAGGGACTGTTAGTTTGTATTCAGTTCTGTATGTTACTACAGTAAACAGTCCACTGTCTAAGTGATACAGAAACCCACATTCGGAGATATAAATTTGTGTTTCGTACGAAACGCTGACAGTGTCTCGCATCTGCCATCTGTTAACTGTTTACCCACTATTCAGAAACACACTGTCATCTTACTGCATCTGCATTTGGGAAGTTCAGAGCTTCGAACCGGATGATGTGAGGTTGGGATTATTAGAAGGCTAAGGATTTAATTTGAAGGAAAGATAGAGGGGCGGATAGAAATGACCAGAAGACGAGGAAGAAGACGTAAGAAGATGCTGGATGACCTTGGGGACAGAAGAGGATATTTTCATTTGAAGGAGAAAGCTCTAGATCGCATTAAATGGAGGAACTGTTTCGGAAGAGACTGTGGACCTGTCGTCTGACAGATTACAGATGAATGAATGAAGGATTTAAGCCTGAATATTTATTAAATTTTGGAGAAGAGCTTCTTTTATTCACAACGTGGATTCATATTGTCATCTGAATTAGTTTTCTTCAAGCTGAATCTCTGGTTGTGTGGAGTAACAGTAGTGTACTGTACCTTTACATTACGCCATGAAGGCAATAGGGCATTGTTAAGATAAATTTTCGAGCATTTGTAACCCTGTTACGAAACGGAGTATCGTTAATTTCGTGCTCAGGTCGCTTTACCCCTGGCGAGACCGTCTCTGCACCATTTAACAGAAAGCTTACCGGACACCAAATCTGCTGTGCGCAGTAGCGAGGAGACAAATCCCTGTTACTGCTGGGAATCGAATTACGGTTATCCGAAATGAAACCCGTAAACCTTAAAGGTGAGTTGCTAGAATATATTAAAATGCTTGGGGTTTCCTTATTGTGGTAATCCCTTACGCTGCCCCAGAAAGCATGCTGCAAAGTTCACACAGAGTGGAGGGAACCAGTGCGTTACATATCATACAAGACTGCATTTTTACATATGTATGAATGGTACTTTATTTAAAAATGAATTTGGAGGATCCATTTTCTGCTAATAAAATACACTAAGAACTGTGATTTTCACGGCGGCGACTATGAAGAAAGCCGTCTTCTGGGATGTGTCGCCGTGTAAATATTGTGTTAACCGACGTTTCGGAGGAATATATCGCCCTCATCTTCAGGGTAGAAGAAAAAAGAAAATCCGAGAGGAAAGAACCAGAGTGAGCGACTGTCAGCATCTGCTCTCGCTGGTTCCTCGCTCTCGTATTTTCTTTTTTCTTCTACCCTGAAGATTGAGGCGATATTTTCCTCCGAAACGTCGGTTAATATAATATCTTCACGACGACATCCCAGAAGACGGTTTCCCTCAAAATACACTGAGTTTATTGAAAATAAAATTAAACACAATTTCTGAACGTCATTTGCCCGTTATGGAAATCTTATTCAGGATTAAATTTAGTTACTGTAGGTAGAAATCAATTAATAAAAGGTAGCGAGATGAAACTCTTGTAGCAGACAGTCCAGGTACAGTGAGTGGAGATCCTGCCTTAAGTGAGCTCCAGGTCCCAGTGGTTTGGTGGGTAGCACCTGGTAAGAGCCCCTTTGCAAGATTATGTGGGGGATAGACAGGACTGTTTTAGCCAGGGTAGGCAACCTGTCTATGGGAAGGAGAGCCTGAATAAAGCCCTGGTACCTCTCATAGAGCTTTCTCTATCGGAATGAAGATTTAGTATTACTTCTTAAATAAGAAGAGATATAGTCTGTATGTTAAGTAATTCTTTTTCGCAGTTTCGTAATTCGTTCTGAATGAGATCTGCTTTCCTCTCCCAGCATCAAACCCGATTGAATATGGATGAAAGGAGCACATGAAAGCTTCTTCAAAAAGTGGGCGGTTGAGGGAGGAGGAAAGCTCTTATATGGAAGGAATGGAAGGATGTGACATTGTCACACTTGTTGTAAGGTCGAGCTGACTTATTCATGAGCTGCAGCAAAAAATTTTCCTGTTGTAAGTAGCTAGACCTGCGAATAAGTGTGTCCTTTGGTTTCCGATAGTCGTTGCTGCATGATGTACGTTGGCTACGTCCATCTGTGCGTTACGAAATGGCTTCTCCCACTCTTGGACCATGTCCAGACGTACTCCCAAGACATGTTATCTTACTTGCATTCTGTTTTATACCTAGAAAAAGAAACTTTTGTATTATTAAGTCTAGGATCTTCTTGACATTATTTTGTCAAAAATTTCGACTTATTGTACCTGTATATTATTATTATTTGAGGGGATGAGTTTCCCCATGCACCGCGACTAATAGTCTATTGTACATCCCTCTTTGATATTCTACCAGTCGCCATACACTACCGGTACTGGTCCGTGCTATCAGCCCCGTTCAGCCAACGAGGTTGGCCCTCGGTACCCGATATTTCCCCCATCTACCAGAGGCATTGGAAACTACTTGGGCGGGAAACTTGCCTAATTTTGCTCAGAGGTCTCCTAGAGACATGAGGATCTTTTACGTGCCGTAAATCTACGACACGGACCCACGGCTTAAAGTCCCTCCCGGAGGACTTATTCCCTGAATTTTTCCTCCCTTAAAAATTCCACGACCTCCTCCGGGTTTGAACCCGCGTACCTTGAGTCATGGGGTGGGAACGTTACCCCTAGACTACGGAGGCCGCTGTACCTGTGTAAGTAAAGCACATTGATTTCGGGAAGCGTCCGACCGGAATGGAGGTCGCTTATCCTGAGAGTAGTTTTCACATTTACATTAGTTTTTTCAGGCAGTTTTGAGGCAGTATCTTAAGACAGACCACAAATAGCGCGTTTTACATTCAAAACTGAAATCTCTCAATCAGCGCTATGTAACGAATGTAGTACGTAAACAACAAAGCGTTTTATGATCCAAGACAATGCCCATTAGTGTACGGTTATAATTTTTACGGCGTTTTCGCCTCCCGTGTATATCAACAAATGTCTATTGTGTTACAAATGGGGTCTTACTGAAATCCAGAACCATATTTTTACCCTTAAATTGAAGTTGCATGAAAACAAATTAACTCCATAAAGATTAGTACACGTTTAGAATTTAAAATGTCTTGTCTTTTGTTGATATTCAGTTTATTGGAAATGAGTTTTAATATTAGTCACATCTGCATCTAGGTCTCAAAGTTCTTATCTTCATAGATTTACTACCAAATTTGTACATACGTCTCTCATCTTCTTCCATGCGTGACCTTTACCCAGCTCATCTTATTTCTCTTGATTTGATCGCTATATTTGTCGAAGATCGTAAGTTGTTAATAATTCCTAAATCAAGGATTCACCGAATAAATCAGACCAAACAAAATTGTGAAGTCAGTGCAGTAAAGAAAATATTGTCAACGTATCCTGGTAACGCGATAAGTAATTAATGGATTCTCTGGATTGATGAATTGATTTATTGGACAATCACCAGGCAGATCTACAAATACTCACAACACTTCAGAATGTTCCTGGAACAATAACACATAAAGTCATCAACACGTCCACCCTTAGATGCTCCTTGTGCGAATTCGGTGAGCAGGTCTCTACCCAGTCTCTTCTGTCTTGTACTCGGACTGGGCTTCTACTACTCGATGGGACTCTCCAGTATACACTGTTATACTCTGTCTCTCCCTGGGGTAGATTTTTGTCGAACCGTATAGAGATCAATCTCCAAAGTTTCCTACTTCGGGTATCTGTTCTTCATTGCTGTGTGAACAACCTTTTATCTATCCGTTGTAACGGGCAGGTTTCTATGCTTGTTGCTTAGGAATTGATGTCATCGATGTGTCATAACCTCGGAGACGTGTTTCAACAAGCCGTTATCTAGCAATCGATTTGCACGTCACAATATTATATCCTCGTGTATAATTGCCCAGTGTAATTCGGGAGCCAAAATGTTGTCACATGAAGTGAAATTGTGTAGAGGAGCGTTCTCTTCTCTCAGAAGTGGAGTATGTATTTTAAGTATTCAGTCGCCCTCGTGATCTAACCCAGCTGTTAGTTGGACTCAGAGATAAGTTAACTCTTCAACGTTGGGTTAACTGGGGTTGAGGTGTGAAGTGGCTTTGTGTTAGCTCTCCCAGATGACAGGAATGTTGCTATCGACCGAAGTATTCTGTATTGGATGATGTTTCAAGCAACGAACGATAGCTAAAATAATATTTGTGTAATAATAAAGCTAAGTATGGTCCACACACACAGAGAAATAGCAAAATAACCACTTTGTGATGTAATGTATTAAATATTTTTCACGAACGTTGAAAATCAAAACACGCGTGTAAAATGCCAAGAAAACATCGAGGACTAAGAAAAACTTTCACATCTTGCGTTTTATTTATCAATAATTAATTATGTATAATGTTACAGGAAATAATCGGCAGAGAAAATATTTTGAACGAAACCTCCAATACTATAAAGTTAAGGCTAAGAAAACTTGGTCGAAAAACAGCAATATCGATAGAACATAAACTGTGAATGGTTTGTTTTTATATATATTATTTTTGTTACCCAGAACGTAGGGTGATATCTAACAATATTTTGTCGAAAGACAAAGGGCAAACACGATAACAGATAAACAGTGAAAGGCTTGTTTTGTACAAGACTTCTCAGTTATGAAAAGAATGCCTATCCTCCTCGCATCCTCCGGGAGGGACTTTAAACCGTGGGTCCCGTGTCGTAGCTTTACGGCACGTAAAAGAACCTCATATCTCCAACGGAGGTCACTGAGCCAAATTAACGGACATTTCCCGCCCAACAGCAGTCTCTAATACCTCTGGTAGATGGGGGAAGCATTATAGACACCTCTCAGCTAGTAGAGCCGGTCTCGCTGGCTGGGCGGGACTGATGGTAAGCACCAGTACCGGTAGGATATAGAGACTGGTAGAAATCATAGAGGGAAGCACAATGGACCAATACAGGTCTCAGTGCATGGGGAAACCCACCCTCTCCAATAACTAACTAACTAACTAACTAACTATCCTCCTCGCAAGTTGTGTGGTGTCAAAATAACGGCATGATTGTTGAGTAGGAAGTGAATAGGACGCGGCCGTAATGTACTCTGAAATAGTATTCCACATTTTTTGTGGAGCTATTGCGTGAAAGCACAGCACTTGAATTACAAAAATTTTGACGGACGTTCAAAGCTGGTATCGTTCGACTAAGAAGCAATTGGTACGTCATCTGCGGCGGGACCTTTGCAACGTCAGTTTTTATATGACACATTGAGAAAGTTAAATTTGTTACGTACCTAGAAGTGCTACTGTCACATTCTCATTACTGACCATGAAAGAGAAGAAAACTGCATCTTCTGGATTCGTTACAACACCTACCCTCAAAAATTACAGACGTGTAATAAATACATACCGCTTTCTTTCTTCTTCAATAAACTCTTTAATATTTATATGCAAATACATGGATATTTTGAGCTCTGAATTTCGACGTCAGAGAGGTGTTCCTTTAGAAAGGAACACGATACAGTCGCATAAATTTCCGATGCAATTCCCCTGTATTGTGGTCTACTGAAATATTAGAATGAAATTCTAAATCACGTGGTATTGGCAGGCGGGCGGCCATATTTCAGTTCTGTTTGTGAGTGTGACCCTGATAGGTTCACGATTTCTGAAGTATGGACAGGTAAACACACGATCTGGTTCTCAGAACATTCAGATGTAGCCAAGATACAGATCTGCCGGGATAGAACAGCGGGTGGTAGTATTCGTGTTGCATAGCGAACTGAGACCTGTGATGTATTGAATACAGCGCAGTGAGGTGGTAAGTAAACAAATAAGCAAATAAATATAAATTTAATAATTAATATGTAAATAAGCACAATACTTATTAGAATATTATTTTTAATATTGTGACGATTTAGGAGTGTGACTATATACGGAGTTTTGAATAATTGGATTTACTGACATATCAGCAAATAACTATAACACTATGGCTGATTTATACACTACAAAACATTCCACGCTAAGACTTCTCAGTCTGTTTCACTAGTCGTTTCTTGGTAACGAATCTTAACAGTGGAGGTTCTTCAGCTTCTGTGCTCACGTCGTTATTGTCCTGCGAATATCTCACAGTTCACTCGTTGCTTCTAACTATCGTGTTCACAAAATCTAGGCACGGACCACGCACAAAACGTCCCATTTCCAACAGTAAGTCTATTGCTGCTTGCGTACTCGCTTCCGCGGGAACGTGTTCATCGAGCCGTTGCTTAGAAACGGCTGTTTGTTTATTCGCCTCTCTCGCAGTATTTGCATAGCAGCGGCTGTACACACTACAATATACTGCACCTCTCAATTTAATATGTACTCTTTACATTACAGAAACACTTGCCGCTTTCACATACGCGTATAAAGAAAAGAAGATATTCTTTTGTAATGCAGCCATTAATCTGCAGAACCTTCTCCGATTCTGAGAAATAGGCTCCTGTTTCTCACGATCTTCACGCCCTGGCGGAAGACGATTGTAGAAATATTGAACCCGGTTTTGTCAGAAATAGAAAGATTAATTTAAATATAAAAATACTTGCCTAGTTTTCTTATTTCGTTTTATGATTTATGTCGAAGGTCAAATTTGTTTTCACGAGAAAGTGTGTTTGCAACAGTCGTATTTAATTTTATACCATTTTCGGTTCTGCTGTTCTGTTAATGTTCAGTTCTCTCTCTCTCTCTCGTGGTTCTGGTCCAACGTGAAGCTGTAGGCTGTCTGCCGACCAGAATTGTTAAGTGAAGAGTGAATGTTTGCTTTTCCAGACCAATGGATGAGAAGTTGTTTAACGATGTGGCATCAACTGTATAATATAGCGCCGTATAGCATTAAAATGATGATAATGAACAGTAAATCGTAAAAGTGGGTAGGAGCAGAATTTGGAATATTTTAAACAAAGATAGCTGGAGAGTCAAGGAGGACTACGAAGGATGTCAGAATAGCTGAGCTCTGCCCGATATTCGAACTGGGTTGGTTCTGTGAAATAAAACAATTTACTACTTTGCAAGCGGGTTTAATCTGAGTGTAAGGATTGCTAAAGAAAATGCGACAGTGATTAGCTATGATGTGGTCTGGCATAAAAATCAATTGAAAAATGACTAACAGTTCTGACAAGAACTGAAAGAAATATTAATTTAGTAAATTCCGAAAACTAAAATCATTCCATGGTTCTTAACACATTACAGTTACTGGATATGGTGTGGCTATCAGATAATTCTGAGCTAATTCTAGCTCGCAATGAAATGAATATTAGAACGATCAGATCATTATCGAGAAATATAATTCTTTTCGCTATGCTAGGCGCTACAACGTCATCTACATTCCTGGCGGAACACACACACACATAAATTCGTGCAAGAATATACTACTTCCCCCAGCGAACCACAAAACTTGATGAAGAAATTAGATGAAAAAGGGAATTCAGAACAGTTAATTTTATTGTAAGAATCGTAGCAGTTTGCCTGAAGGAATTCCATAGCCTACTCTGGTGATGCATCAAATATCTGATTTGTAACGTGTAAGTGGTTCTGCCTGGTTCTACAGAGAAATTCGGGTGGGGAAAGGGTGTGAGAGAGAGAACATGGTCCCGGGAATTGGAGGGTTGGTCTTAACAGTCCAGGGGTTGAGATATTCTGATTTCCTCCCCTGCTGATCTCGCCTGAAGGCCCAGAAGCTGCTAATGTTTGAAATAAAAACTCTGTACATGTTCGCATTACCACACTGTATAACAAGCTTCCTACAAGACTGCATGAAAGAGTTAGCCCTGATGTCTGAAGCTCAGCCGAAATTTCGAAATTGCGATGTAGAAAATGTTATTTATAATCTTGTATGCCTCTAATTACACATTAAGATAGAGTAAGGTAAAGATATTTAGTTTATTTTGAATTGTTTCATATTTGGTCCGTTACACTATCAATCACAAATTTTCAGTGAATAATCCGTCGAGTGTAACAATGTTTTTAGGTCACTTATTTATTTCACTCGCCTTACATGTTTCGGTTTAAAATAAACCATCATCAGAGGCATGTTTACAAACACATGAAACCACTGGCGTTGTATAATTTACACAGTATGTAAGCTGCGTGAACACTGCTACAGATGTCGGAGTGTAAAAGCACAACACTTTCTAGTAGCGTTGAATGCACGTACAATTCTTGCATTCCATCCGAAGAATGCCCTCAAATTGAGCCGTCAATGTTAAAATATTTAAAAGTTTAAAACATTTGAAATAAAATGTTCGGTTCCTTCTTGTTGATTCGTCCCGGTGATGGGAATCGTCAACTTGAGGTTGTGTATGCTTTTGGTCGGATGTGTCTTACGCGTTGTGTGTTGTGTACTNTTCGGATGGAATGCAAGAATTGTACGTGCATTCAACGCTACTAGAAAGTGTTGTGCTTTTACACTCCGACATCTGTAGCAGTGTTCACGCAGCTTACATACTGTGTAAATTATACAACGCCAGTGGTTTCATGTGTTTGTAAACGTGCCTCTGATGATGGTTTATTTTAAACCGAAACATATAAGGCGAGTGAAATAAATAAGTAACCTAAAAACATTGTTACACTCGACGGATTATTCATTGACAATTTGTGATATTTAGTTTATTTTATTGTACAGTACACTAAGTGGCTAATAACACACAACAATAAAATATATTGCTCATATTACATATATAGTACTTTTAACTCACGAGAAGTGTAAATACTGCTGTCGTGTGAGAACAGCAGAGGGCTTCAGTAGAAGTTTAGAAAATGATCGGTGTGATGGTGTATTTAACAGTATGCAACTGTGCCAATTGTTTTATTCTAAGAAAGAGAGTTGATGAAATATTCCAACATGGGATACGAAGTATAAGTACAAAGCATATTCGCGATACCTAAAGGGAGGAGATTACTAGGGAGACGTATGACTAGATTGGAGGATAATATTAAAATACAACTTAAAGGACATGTTGATACTGACTTGATTAACCTGGCTTAGGACATGGACTAGTGAGGGACTGTCCTTGAATGTGATATGTCGTCTGGCAGAAGTTTACCGTCGCTTCGGAGGGATGGGTTGCCTTCATATTCAGGATCGGAGCTCGAAGTCGCAAAAGCACATAATTCTGCTTGCTTGTTTAACTCTTACTTCTTGAAGATGAAGGCAGTAGGTTCCTCCGAAACGTCGGTTAATATTTAGCAGACATCATGACATCACATTCCAGGAGATTCCATTCTTCATATTCATCTCCATCAGGAGCCCAGTCTCGTGATTATGGGCTTTCTCTTTCCACAAGATTTCGGGGAACTACTTGGCCAGTTAAGCGACTGTTAGATTCTGAAGAGAGATTCCAGACCATACAGATAGTTCCAGGCACATTATTTTACACAAAATCATCCCTCTCACTGTCGTGATTCTGTGTTGGAAATGAACATTTTAATTTAAACGTCCTGCTTCGATTTTCAGCTTTTCCTTTCCTTAAGCTAACACGTGTTTGCCCTCTGTTGCATGGAGGTGCTGCGTGTAAAATTACATATGCGAATTACGTGAATTCTGACAAGAATTGGAGTCGGATAACTAACATTTTCATTGCGACGCTGTTACAGGTTATGGCGTTTGTATTGGTGCCAAATTCTTGAAAAAACCTGTTAGTTTACCGTATTTACGCATGTATAGGCCGCACATTTTTTGCCAAAAATTCAAGAGGAAAACTGGGGTGCGGCTTATATTCGAAATATTCGAAATCACACTTCATTTAAAAAACGTTAAACGTTGCCAAATTTCGGAATAATTTCTACTCCTGAAATAATATTCCAAGAAAATAATTTTTCTATAATTTCTGTCTGAAAATTGTGCTGCGGCCTATACACGCACGCGGCCTATACATGCGTAAATACGGTATTTAGGATAAAATTTTTCCAGTAATTCCGCCCGTAACGGAAGGGGATTTTTAACATTCATCGACCATATCGAATGCTTCACCATGTTAGCAGTTCCTTATTTATGATGCGCTTGTTATGTATGCAAACGTGAGATTCGCCAGACTGGTTATGCTGTGTTGTTGCCTCGACAATGTTCAGTACGAGCATATTGTTGGCGTACACGTATCCACAGGCTATCCACAAAACGAATGCACTGTTGTACTCTCTTCCCTACAATACGAAGCAATACTGCATTTATTGAACCCTTTTATAATTAAAACTAAAAGTTTCAACTATATGAATATCAATTTTTTACTGTTACCTGTTTTAATTTTATTTAGATAGATTGTGTAAGCATGAGTAGAAGACAGAAACAAAATTGAATTTTTTTATTATCCGTTCCTATGTCGGTAGGAGAACGGTTCTCAGAAAGGACAATAAATCAGCGTTGTGCTTGTATATCTTCCCTTTTGACAAACAATGGTTGTGGAACCTGCAGTGATTCGTGTTCTCCTCTACTTTGCCTGTCACTGGCGCACACATACAAATATCCACAAATCAAATTCAGAGTTTCGAACTAGGTGGTCTGTCCTTCTCCACAATGGGCTACCATAGGCCTACGGCCAGTTATGTGTTACTGTTTTATCACTTTGTGTGCTTCGAACTGTAGTTAAGTACCTATTTGGCCACACCATAGCTCAAGCGGTTAGTCGCTGGCTTCCCACCGCGGCGGCCCGGGTTCAATCACGGGTCTGCTCAAGTGGGATTTGTGGTGGACAAAGTGGCGCTGGGGCAGGTTTTCGCCGAGTACTTCGGTTTCCCTGCCAATCTTCATATCACCAATTGCTCCACAATCACCCTCACCTATCATCTGGGGCTGGTGCAATAGGCCAGAAGTGGCCGCAGTACAAGGGACTTAGTTCCACCCCACTATCAATAAAAAAAGTGCCTATTTTGTTTTTCAGTTTTGTTAGAGGAGAATCATGATTTACGGCCTATTCCCGACTTCGAAACAGGTCAGTTAGGCTCACCCTTTAGTAGACAATGCTTTGTGTTAGATTTCTGGCCGCACTATGGCCTTGGGGTTCACTCAGCCTCTAACAAAAATGAGTACCAGGAATTAAATAAACAATTTTCCTGGGGAGTAAAGCGCGGCCGGCGCGTAAGGCTGACAACCTTACCGCCATCTTTGAGCCGATTGTGTGGATAATGTGGGACCCTCAACGTCTCACAACCCTATGGACCTTCATGGTCTGTTACAGGGATAGCTTTACTTTTTTTTTTTAATTTACGCATATCCTACTACAGAAAATAAAGATGAATCTTTGAATATATAACACTGGTGTTTGTAAGTATAAAAGATTAATGAATACCTCAATAGTATTTCAAAAACTTTAAAACTAATTAAAAATAACGTGTTGCAGCTTATTTCCACATTCGAGACTATGAAGTCACAACGACATGTTTCGTTTGTATTCCAGTATATAACTAAATAGAGTGCACACCTGCTTGAGATGCTGTTAGTTGCTCAGCTACTCAATAAATTCCTCCAATTTGTCATTCATTAACATGTTCCAACATCTGTTCCATACCCCGCTTCACAATTTCACGCCCATTTAATTGCTCCATATACAGCGATGGAAAAGCCACAGCGGTGAATGATGTTTGACAGATTATTCTTGTTTCTTAAGACATTTTACGATTGGTGTAAGCTAGTTCCTTTACACTGATCGCAGCTGTCACGAGGTCTAAGGCATGATCCCTCTTCGCCCGCTCAAACATTGGGGTCATGGGTTCGAATCTCAATCGAGGCATGGATGCCTGTGTGTGTTTATTTTGTGTTTCTGTTGTTCTGTGTTTGGGTAGCAGCCTTGTAACTAGCTGATCCCCCGTTCAAGAAGTCTACCATCTGTGTATAGGTTTAAGAAACTGAAAATCCGCCAAAGCCCACAAGGGCTGTAAGAGCCAATAATAGAATTGGAGATAGTTCTTTGGTTATACCTACTGATGAGAGCCAGTAATGACTGAAGGGCGTAAAGGTAAAATTTGTACTTACTCATTTTAAAATATTTACACTTCACTTGTACTACTTACTCATAAACTGGGAGGTGTAATGGTTCAAGTTGTCTCTAATAAATGTAAATCAATTTAATATACGTTAAGCTATGAAAATCAGAAAGGATAATATGCATTTTTATGCGTGGATAAATAAGAAATAAGAGGAAGCTGGCATAGTCTCTGTTTCGGATGAATTAATCTGTAAATGAAGCTTAGTACTTGGCACTGAAGGCATGTTTAAACTAAGAGCCAATTAGCGGAAATGCCCCCTATCTCTGTTTCCCTAACCGCAGTCTTATTGCGACAGTGAGCAGTAACAGTCATCATTCCCAGAAACATGGTTTGTACTGCTGCTAATTGAGCCGTAGAGCCCACTCTTTATTGGCGCTTCAGCTCTAAGGATGTGTGTGTGTGTACATCACTGATATTCATTGATTCATTCAACAGTAATCTGTCAAGACGACAGGTCGACAGTCTCTTCCCAAAACAGTTCCTCCACTTGTTGCGATATAGAGCTTTCTCCTTCAAACGAAAATATCCTCTTCTCTCCCCAAGGTCATCCAGCATCTTCTTACGTCTTCTTCCTCGTCTTCTGGTCACTTCTATCCGCCCCTCTATATTTCCTTCAATAACTTCTTTTAGAAGGCAGTTACCGCGTAAGATATGACCAATCCAATTAGCCTTCCGTTTTCTTATTTCGTGTAGGATATTCCTCTGCTCACTGACTCTAATATCATTAAGGAAATTATATTTTACGCAGAGACTGCACTTATTTATTTCGTTCAATAGCATTAATTGTTTGTTGATTGTAATGGGGACGCAGTGTATTGTTTGTGAGGTAGGAACCGAATATTGGTTTAGAATTTTGATGAACTTCGTGCTTCATATCGTTAGGAAACATAGTAAGTTCGGTCTTATACACTGTTTCCACAAAACTCTTTGGTATCGTAAATATAACTAATGTAACAACAAAGAATGTTAAATGTTGTATGGATGTTCATGTTTCACGTTCCATAAATATCCACTTTAGCAAAGCAGAACATTTTTCACACATGAGGTATCAACTGTGAATGAAAACTACGTAGGTCCATAAACATGATGCGAACATTCTCATTCTGTCTCTGTAGCTCTACAGCCCTTTGGACCTTGGCCGCTTTCCAGATTTCTTAATCTCTACGCAGCTGGTAGGACTCTGACTGAGGATCAGCCCGTTGCAAGGCCGCTAGAATTACACGGCAACACGTACAAAGAATAAACGCACACAGACATCCACTGCTCGAGGGGCCGAAGACGGTCCATTCCTTAGACTGCGCGACCCACTGTGATCGGCGGTCTGAACGTTACACATTCAATATTTGGAGACCCGTTTCTAAACGGTACTCTTGTTATGTTGGTACTGCAGGAAGGATACAGCTTTATACCAAGTTTAAAGAGACGAGTAAATTTGTGCCCACAAAGATCAGATCCGCAACAGAACGAGAGGAACGATACAGTGTACAGGCAATAGGACAGAAGCCTCCAGTTGGCTAGTAGCTTTACAAAGAACGATTCCTGCTGTTGAGCGCACAAAATGCGTCCGTTCTACAGAGCGATTCATATAGAACCGGCCCGACGAAACGAGCTGTAATATAAAATATACCATTCAGATATTAAAGTAATTTACACATATCTTATCTTCGATTGTGTGCCGTGATCAGAGCAGGTGTTGAAAGTGTCCGCCGTTATCAAGTAGGCATTAGAAACACTCGCTGTTCAACAGTATACTCCATGACTGTCGCCTGCGCACTGCAGACACGTTTCGGGATTGTCCTTGACCTTGCAGCATAAGGGCTGCCACTTGCCGGATCATGCGCACACCATTCGACTCAGCACTGCCCAGGGATTGTTATGTCGTAATTGTGAGCGGTTATATGCATCACCTGCGGAATAATTAGCAAATTCATCGAGCCGGTTCTATAAGATTCACCCTGTAGAAATAAACAAGAGAGGCAAATGCTCCATTGAAGACAAAGAACTACGCACCGTACTCTGCAACTGTGTGGTGTCCTCAGCAACGTCCGTCATAAAGTACGTTCGTTACAACGGACGCATTTTGTGCGTTCGTGTGGCCCCAGCCTAAGGCAATGATTCGTTGGCTTTTGCGCAGATACTAAGAGCAACACTGGATAGTGTATACTTCTCACCCAATTTGTGGCCAGATCTGTGTCATAATCGATAGTGGGAAAACTACTCATTGAGAAATCGATTGCTAGTGACGAGGTTCTAACGCTGACTCCGTAGAGATCTCGCGAAGTACTGGAGTAACTTTTTCTTTTGAACTCTGCTGTAATGAGTATCCTCCGAAAACCGATAAATTCTTGAGACTACGTAATTTCTGGATGTCACTGGTCCACATCTGCTGCCTTTTTGTATTCTCTGCAGGACTTAACCTTTCCTCTGACAACATTCCACATATCTACAAACTTTAATATGAAATCATCATCCGGGATAGAAGGTCTCATGAAAATTTCTTGCTCTTGCGTCTCTCTACTATTGTCATTAGAGTGTTTACGAGATGCGTACGGACAAGTCCCTTGGCTGTGGTGGTGGTGGTGGGTCTGAAGTAAATTTTTCTTTTTAGTTTTAAATTCGCTTATTGAGGGGTGGAGTCCAACTGGATCCACTCGGCACTGCGGCCACTGATTGGCCTAGTGGGTGTGAAGTAAATCATGCAAAGCACTATAAAGTTGATTTGAATATTTTTGTATTACTTTTATTTTATTTTGTTAGTATTGAATCAGTTAATTTTAATATTTTGGATTTAATTTGCTCTGTATTTAAAATATATGATAATGTATGACACAAACTCCGTCCTAAGTGCAACAATTTATTGTAGTTCTTTTCTCTTCTTTTCTTCTACACTACATGTTTCGGCCGTAAATGGCCATCATCAGGCGTATACTCTCACGTAGCTGCTACACTGCACGTAGTTTAAAATTTAAAAACACNTTTTTAAATTTTAAACTACGTGCAGCGTAACAGCTACGTGAGAGTATACGCCTGATGATGGCCATTTACGGCCGAAACATGTAGTGTAGAAGAAAAGAAGACAAAAGAACTACAATAAATTGTTGCACTTAGGACGGAGTTTGTGTCATACATTGTGTAGAGTGTAACAGGATGCTTAAATATAATATTATATGATAATGTATATTCAGGTTATCGAAAATGAGCATGTGTTATGTATTGCATCGATTAGTTTTCCACCTGCTGTTCTGCAACGTTAGTTAATGGGGCTGTCAGCTCTGTATTTGTGCTCTCACTCATCTCATCAAATGCAGAGGCAGCTTCTACCGAAACGATGATTTACCGCTCCCAAAATTACATTAACTTGATATTCAGCATCGAATAGAGAAGAGAGCGTCAGAGGTTTTATTGCAGTCGTCTTAAGAATAGAATTTTCTCTGGGTTTGCACTAAATTTTGTAACGCAGTCCAAAGAGTGTTACGCAGTTTCGTATGTATTAGGTTTTATTATAAGATGTCTCTTATGTCGCCAATTTTCAGGCTTTTTATTTATATCCTACTAGGGGGATCAGTACTTACTATTGCTTACATTTTTTCTTTGCCAAAGATAATAAGTTGAATGAAAATGGGGAGTTATATCTGCCTGTCTGTTCGCTCATCTATCGTAAGTTCTACTTCCTAAACTACTTAAACATTCTGATGATATTTAATACTAGATTGTATACTA
The DNA here is from genome assembly GCF_002891405.2 of Cryptotermes secundus. NCBI lineage: Eukaryota > Metazoa > Arthropoda > Insecta > Blattodea > Kalotermitidae > Cryptotermes > Cryptotermes secundus. Next base: position 1,210,567 of record NW_019725423.1, read on the forward strand.
AATAAATGGGTGGGCTTCCTCGAGACGGCCTCATCGTATGAGATATTGTTATATGATATAAAGTAATTATATCTTCAGGATGTATACAGTTTTATTTAATTTTTATTTTTGGTAAATATATTAAGAAATACTGTTACGAAAATTTATCTTTAACGTGATTAATTTTACAGCCGTTAATTTGTGTCTGCGGGAAACGTACATTGAAATCTTAGAAGTAGCAAGGAATGCATTCAGGCAATATGACTAGATCTACTCTAAACCCATGTACAGTGTGCGAACCTGTCGTCTAAGGGATTCTGCCACATGTATCCACAGATTTTTCGAAAAGCTTTGAGGTTCCAAGTGATGGAATCGGCTTTGGGACGAATAGAAGATAAGAAGGTGATATGTTATATTCTTTTCAGATCCCATTCGTATTTCATGTCGAAATTGAGGGAGTCAACATGACGCAAGAGCAGCACAGCCAGTGATATCATCTTGAGCTCAACTTCGAACATTTTCTTCACGTGAATTACAAACTTCCCTACTGCTGGGACCTGGAAGGAACTAATTCCATTAGGCTGGGTCCCCAGCACCCTCAGTGAGACTCGGTATTCACCACCTCATCTCAGTGGTCTTAATATAATTATCCGAGAATTCATATTAGAAACGTGGTCTTCTCACTTCCTCATTACGAATTTTCTTAAAAAGAAACATTTCCCAATCATATTGACGGTATAAATGGATAAACGCTGTAAATAATTCTATATGAAAGTCAAAATTCGACAACTGAAATATGATACATAATCCTACATAATGAAATGCATTCCTAAGCTCGATAGTTAATACAGTCAGACTGATTTTCGTTAGAAACGGAAACAGTTCCACAATATATCTTAACTTCTTACTCCTTACATTGCAAGTTTCAGTTATCGGAATTGTCAGTCCCAGTGTGAAAGTCGCTACGGTAGGAATATTCACTGACAAATACTGAGATACTTCCTCCTTCACCTTACCAGATGGCCTTGACTCCATTCGATTTCTGCCTGATCCCAGAGACGGACCCAGCATCTAGCAGTATAAAACTGCCCCGAGAACAGTAACTTACTTACTAGACAAATGAACAAATGTTGAATAGTTTCTGATAATTTACCACAGCGTCCTACGTAAGTGGCAAGTGTGTACAGGTAAAGGGGCACACCACGTTGAAAAGAATCATATATTTTTAGAGGACAACGGAACTTAGGTTTGGAATGAACATCACAGACTTTGATATTTTTGAATTATACGTTATTTGTTTGATTGGGTTTATGATAGTCTCCTTTCGGCTGTGTATTGTTACGGAAGGAAAGAGATGGGCTCGTGTTTGGTTCCTCAGAATTGGCGTTCAGTGTTTATAAATACATTTATATATATTATGTTATGCTTTAAGTTTTACCAAAATCAATAGATGTTCTGTGTTGTGGTAAAATACAGAGAGCAAGTAACACTGAAGTTGATGTAGATTCTTAATCAAATATAAATATAGCACTCGAGGATGTCAAAGTAACAGATTCTTCTGCGATAAAGGAGGAAAACTCTTGCAATGCAGACACGTGAAATCACGAAATTTAGACGAAACTAATGCTAAAATGCATTTTCCAGTGACATGTTCCGATTGTGTGTGTAGAATCTGTCCGGATCATGTTCGGGATTTATATGTTATAGACGAGGAGATTGGCCAGAAACTCAGACATCGCCACAGTTCAAACCCAAATACGAGCTTTATCTTGGAACCTAGATGTCTGTAGAGCGATTGAATAGTTGCTAGACATGTGACTGTGTTGATTTAACATGCTCAAATTATTGATCTTTTCTTCTAGCAGTATAACACTCAGTTTAGTTAAGTTTTTGAACTTAATATGTCAAACTTTAACCACAATGTAAAATGACATCGTGTCATTCTTCATGTTGTGATCTAACTTAACACATCAACAAATCACACCTGAACTTTATATTAATTGATGCATTGACTTGTCATATCAAATATACAGATTTAACGGTTTTCGGTTCCATAGCGATGTATAATAAATTGTTATTTTACTGTTATTCAAGGGCCACACGATCTGTCCAGATTTTATAGTGTTATTCTTATTACATCACAGTTGAAAAAAAATGCATTTTTAACTGGCGATTGTTTAACATTTATTTTCCTTCCAGCAACTAAATTCTTTGTGCTGAAATTTGCCACCATCTGTCCGCTTCCTCCTTCTAGCTCCTTTAGTAACATGTCTTGGCAAATATGAGGAACAAGGCATTGCATTTTGAGCTCGCTCGAAGCGCCTTTCAGGCAGTGCTGTTTTATAAAGCAGACCGTCGACAGACGGATGTCCTGCAAATTAAGTTGTATACCACTGCTCTTAATTTTTGATTATGAACACAAAGCGCGTATAATCCAAAAACTCCTCTATTTATGGCGACGTAAATGCAGTAATTAGGGCCGCGCCATAGCTCCAGCGGTTAGTCGCTGGCTTCCCACCGCTGCGGGCCGGGTTCGATCCCGGGTCTGGTTAAGTGGGATTTGTGGTGGGCAAAGTGGCATTGGGCAGGTTTTCTCTGAGTACTTCGGTTTCCCCTACCAATCTTCATTCCACCAATTGCTCCACAATAGGCCAGAAGTGGCCGCAGTACAAGGGACTTAGTCTATAATGAAGAGAAATATAGTGAGATAACAAAGAATGTTCGCTGCTGTTTCTAAGTTCTGTGTATCAGAAAAGTTTACGAGCCCTTGATCTAATGAAGGGCCCGGGTTAGACAAGTGAAATTTTGTACGAAGCTGTGTCATAAGTGTAGGCCTAAATATGGATGTTCTTTTAAGTATATTCCATTTGTCAAAATTACGTATAAGAAGGGGAAGGTAGGAAGCATTAAATATCAGTCTAACCTGAATGCTTACCATCTTCCTCTTATTACAATTTTGACGAGTGTAATTTAATGATTATATTCAGCAGATATGAGAAGCATAAATACCTGAGTCGGCGTAGCAACGAACTATGGGTTGGATGGCTGGGGATCACTTTCCGGAAAAGTCAAGAAATTTATTTCGTATTCCACAGTGTCCAGCCAAGTTCTGGGGCTTACGCAGCTTCTAATCCAATGTGTATCGCAGGCGCTATACCAGAGATTAAGGAGGCCAGGGCATGAACCTGACCATTCACCTCCATCTAGTGCCGAGGTCAAGAATGATAGAACTACACCGCTACTCCCCTACATGACTACCTGGCATGGTGCTTAATTGTTCGTAAATAATCAACCGGGTAAATTTATTTCTACCTGTCAAATGTAACTTATATTTTCAGTGTTGAATTTGTACTAGCATGAGTATGCATTCGAGCAGATAAGTAATTTGAATAACTGTTAATTGCTTGGTCCAGCTAGGTTATCCATAAGGAGTGAAATGTTGAAGGCAAGCAGGCCTTCATAATATTTCCCATTAACGTTCTCTTATGGCAAAATTTCATGCATGTTTCTTAGGTTTTATAATATGATTAAGACAAGCGTGAACCAGCATCTCACTAAATACCAGCAATGGAGTAAAGTTTCGGAATTATTCTGAGAACATTACATCATTTGGAATTAATTGAATTGGCTCCGTACACATAAATCGGGCCCGCAGCTAAATCGGCTGTTTGTTTGAGAGGAGTCTTGCCCAGAATAATTAAAACGGCTTCCTTCGTGCTCAGTAATGTAATTCCCTACGTCTAAGGACGTTGGAGCAGAGTGCACTAGAGAGAAAAGCAAGGTGAACTGTACGGTCGTAACATTCTGCTCCCAGGAGCGAGAGATATTGGTATAGTTGTCTTTCTTCCTTTTCTTGTCAAGTTTTATTACATTCTTCTCTTTAATCTCACTTCTCGCTAGTCCGGTGTGAAAAGGAGAACATTAACATGCCGTGATTCGTGCATATGAATGCCATACAAGGAGTATGATACAAATTTCTTTATCTAGATATATCAGACTGTCAGGGCGGTCTCCGTGCAAATTTCGTGTAGGAACGTATCCAATTCTTCCTATTTAATTTTTCCAACTGCGCTGGGATGACGAATGACAAAGTAGAAAATGTTTCTAAACTTGTCGTTGCGTGTGTAATGTTGTCACATGTATTAATGACCAATAACGCGAGTCCTGGATTGGATAAACCGGTTTATTTACTCCTTATACACACCAACAGTAATTATATGTAATTATAGAGCTGTCGCTGTTTCTATTATTTATAATTCACTGTTACACACACGCACGCACACACGCTGGTCCTCTCCTGGTACATCAGTTAAAACACGGGAACTATAACAGTCTCACTGAATTCTTCTTCTTCTTCTTCTTCTTGGCACTACAACCCCAGTGGGCTTAGGCCTACCTCCATGAACTCCGTTCACTTAGGTTTTTCTAGATCTTACACATACAGTAGAACTCCTTGGGCGAGTGATCAGCGCGTCGCAAGGCTTCTACCTGTACACAAACACAGGAAAACGCACACAAACATCCATGCCCTGAGTGGGATTCGAACCCACGATCCCGGCTTCCGAGCGAGCGAAGACAGTGTATGCCTTAGACCGCTCGGCTACCGTGACCGGCGTCTCACTGAATTACACACTCCAAATATTACACATAAAGTGTTCTCTTCGCAACCGCACTCTTGTAAGTAGTACTCTTAAAATACAGCGTTGTTATTATTAATTTTGGTGTCATGGGGTGTGACCGCCTCTGAGAAGTAGTGGGCCTGGAGCGGGGTCTACTCAGCCTCTTGAAGGTAATTGAGCTATTTCAAGGAAACAGCGGCTCCGGTCAGAAAGCCTAGACTAACGGTCGTGGGGATCCGTTGCGCTGACCGCTAAAGTTGGCACTAACTTCATCGAGAAGCGGCGATCTATCGATCGGTATAGTTCGCTTGCGGACTACAGGCCACGGAATTTGTTTTGTTATAGGGTATTTGTTGTCCCTGTCCTTCTATTGTCGCCGCTGTATGCCCCATTGGGTGTGCCGTTCCCTTCGTTGTGTGTGCGTTGCCTTAAGACGACCCCGTGTGGCCAAAATGTAGCGCATAAAAACAGAATGTATGTATATATATATATATATATATATCATCATCATCATCATCAGTAATCTGTCAAGACGACAGGTCCACAGTCTCTTTCAAAACAATTCCTCCACTTAATGCGATCTAGAGCTTTCTCCTTCAAATGACAGTATCCTCTTCTGTCCCCAAGGTCATCCAGCATCTTCTTACGTCTTCTTCCTCGTCTTCTTGTCACTTCTATCCGCCCCGC
>NW_019725423.1:1216177-1230069 GCF_002891405.2 Cryptotermes secundus
ACTCTAACTTTCTGATCCATGTACAATTTGCTAATCAATCTTCTTTCATGCCAATCGATACCTGTTTCTTTCAGGATCTGCATTAATTTGGTCCAGTTTACCCGGTCAAATGCCTTCTGCCAGTCTATGAAGCAAACACACAGTTCTTCATCTATCTCCAAAGTTCGTTCCGCTATAATTCTCATCATCCCAATTGCATCCCTGGTTCCTTTTCCTCTTCTAAATCCAAACTGATCTTCTCCAAGTACATCCTCTATTTTCCTTTCAATTCTTCTTTTAAGTATCTTTGCTATATATATATATATATTTTTTAATGAAACTAAACATTTTAACGAATATTTTATTGAATTAAATGTGGATTAGTGTCATCTAAATCTATGTTGATATTGTTGCATTATTGGCGGAAGAACACTGCAAGGGAAATTTTCCATATTCCTGTGACAGTTGAATATTTCACGGCTAAACAAATGATGCTTTACACAAAGTCGTACTTGTACTACCTCCCTATATATTTGCATGTATGAAATATATTTCTTATTTTTCACACGCTGTTACAATTCTCATTTGTGCTTTTATTTTAATACTTATTGCAGGATATAGAAAGCTTACACAAAATAACCTTCAGGAGCGAGTAGTAATTTTCGCGAACAGCAAACAAACTGAATACAGTAGACGTGTTAACACTGAAGGAGTGCAGAATATAACATGAAAAGAAACTTTAAAAATACTGAAGGGAGTTTTAAGTTCTGAAACACTGTACTAAAACGCGAGATTTTAACACGATTTAACAAGTAGCATCACAGACTAATGAGAAAAAGAGTGCTGAAAAGCTCTGACTATTTTCACTCCTCGTAGTAGCACATTTGAATTAAAATTCAGTGGAAATATAGGGCACTGTTGCAGTATTATAAGATGCAGTTTGAAGAAAAATCTTCATATTTCTGTGTTTATCAATATCGTACATGTTAGACGAAACTGCAACGCTTTCTGATATTGTTCAGCACATATATGATTCGACTTCCTTGGGACATTATCTGCTATAGTGACTGAAATTTATGGTCATTTTCCTCTGTATTTATCACTTCGCTAGGTATATGTCTTGAAATAAATAACACGTTAAAGTTTACATAATAATTATCTCATCTCATTAGAAGTTAATGAATATTTTAGTAGAAACGATGTCCTTATATTACCTACAAACCGTGCAACCAGTTAAGGATTCTTGCAAATAATTTGAGTGGAAGTAGTTAGTGTGTTTTATAAATAGTTACAGACACAAATGTGAAACATCTGCAAAATATTATGGGAACTAGTAAAGTTTGTGTGGGGATATTCGTTACGTGCTCCATTAATTGTTCTGCAGATATTAAAGCAATGGTCAAATTCTTCCCATGTGCGCCTCAACTGTGACTCTTCGATGTTACATATGGCCCGTGAAATTCAGTGTCGAAGGGTCTTTGGCATTAGAGGCTGATATACTTGATGTTTTACAAATCACCATGGGTAAATTCGCATGGAGGAGTAAGGTCCAGGGATCTAGGACGGTCAACGTAAACGTACTGCTCGTCCTATCCAAGCCTTCTGCATTTGAGACGCCATTTTGTTTACAGTGACCGGGACGCCACTCGTGGCTGATATGCTACAATCAGTGTTGCCAACGATAACTTAACCGAGTTCGTTTGCCGCTTTCTAGTTGTGTCTTATTGCATCTGTAACCATTTCGAAAGTACACAGATATCTTGTCATGCAAATAATTTGTAACATCCCTGTATTTACATTTCTTTGCACATATACCTTGCTTCGCTCCCAGGAAGTAAATATTCAAAAGGAATTCCGATGTGTGTTTTCATACAGGTTTAAATGAAGGGTTTTAAAGAAGAACATGTATGTAGTGGATGGCAATGTGTTGCCTTTCATCTCTCCTTTCATAAGTCCATATAATACCTCCTCTGCTTTTAAACTTCTCTGCTTGTTACATTTGGAATTTTTGCATTTCCTTTTCCATCCTGCCATTGCCAATGCTCTAATCCATGTCCGACATTCAGGTTGGTTTTTATGGGTAAGCTCCTAGGAAACAAAATGTTATGCGGAAAGCAGTCTTCTGGGAGGCGATACTTTCCTCCGAAACGTCGGTTAACACCACATCTACACGGTGCCACATCCAATAAGACTGCTTTTTTCATAGTCACAGCCGTGAAAACCTCAAATCTTACAAAATGTTATACGTCCGGATCACATGTTTCTCTATCCGGAAACCTCACACAGACATCGAACTATACTGGAGCTCTTTTATAAAGAGTACAAAATTACGCCAGACAACTTGACTGCATCATTAATATCTATTAGTGGTTTAGCTCCGTGTGATCAGGAAGAACACAGACATTTACAAACTGATTTTTTTCTCTTGCCTGCTGACGTTCATCCTGTTAACGTCACGATGTAATGGCATGCTGCATTCCAGAGGTCGTGGGTTTGAAATTTCAGCCCGGAGATCAGTTATCCTGATTTTGGAATGTTGTAATATTTATTAATTTCCTGCCGCTAAATTCCTGTAGCTTACCTCAAATGGACTACAATCACTTCCTTCCACAACATTTCCAGTTTATTCACAAAATATATCATACGTCATTTCGCAGTCTGTTGAATTAAAATAGTGTCGCTACAGAAACCAAGCCCGACCGAGCGACCGCCGCTTGTCGGCGAAGTTAGTGCCAACTTTTAGCGGATAGAGGGTGTCACGTGGTCAGCGCAACAAATCCCCAGGGCCGTTAATTTCGGTTTTCTAGACCGGAGCCGTTATTTTCTTGCAATAGCTCCTCAATTATCATCATGAGGCTGAGTGTACCCCGTTCCAGAACCACTACTTCTCAGAAAAAATCTGGTAGCGCAGAAATCGAACCCGGGACCTCTGTATCTGTAGCCAGAAACTCGTTCGCTTGCGGACTACAGGCCACGGAGTTTATTATTTATTGCATTTTATAAACTAATAATGAGTCCTCATCTGCATCATGAATGTATATTTTCTTGGTACCCCCAAAACACTAAGATTTATGGACTCCATCTCAGCGTAACAACTGTCCTTATTCTTAATATTGGTGATCGAATAGATGGCATTTGCATTTATGTACGTCTCTGATCATTCATTTGAATGCCGAACCTTCATTCCAATTATAATGCATTTCATGAAACTTCTACTAATTCAGATGAAAGTTAATAGTATTGTAACGTGTCGGCAAACCAGAGGAATAACTTCTATGGAAACGCTACAATAGACCGTTACAGAGGAGATAACAATGGCTCCATTGTAATTCTAACAGGAGTCTCCATGGTTATAACGGAGGGTTCGTTGCCTAACAGCGGGCAAGGTTATAGATAACCCAACTTCAGCGAAAAACAGTCAGTCTCGGATCAGTCTTCGAAGAAGTGAGTCTCGGAATAGCCTTCGAAGAAGAAAGTCGCGGAACAGTCTTCGAAGAAGAAAGCTTCGGATCGCCCGTCTAAGAAGTCAGTTTGGAATATCCGTCTAAGGAGTCAGTCTCGCCGGAATATTGTGAGCAGGATTCTAACACTGCAGGCGCAGATGATTGTAAAGTGTGTGTAAATGAGCGAAAGAAATAAATTCGCTATATATCAGGCGACGGCGTCAACTTATTTGTAGCGTGGCACACGAAACACGCTACAGTATTAACTGAATGCGAAGTCAGGTACATTAGTAAGTGTTATTATATTGAAATATATGAATTTATATAAAGGGTATTTCAATAATTTGAAAATGTTTGTTAATGTTTAGTGCCTGATAATGGCTTTATAAGTCGAAACATGTAGCACTTTGTCATACTACTAAGACCAATAAACTCATTATCCACAGTGAAATGTGAATGAGATTCTGTAATTGTTGTGTTGAGACTGAAACAGAACGAAGTGAAATAGGTAATTGCTTGACCTGAGGTTCTCACTTGTCAACACATTCCATTCATAGTTTCGGCTGTACAGGTCGGATGATCTCGATTTGACTCTCCCTTGTCACCATTTGAATCAGTACACCACTTATAATTTCTATTTTTTTCAGTTATTCGAGATTTTTTCAGAAAACCTTTACATTAAGGAATCTTGTAACATGGTTTAGCTTTTGCTGGTGTATTTCACATTTTTTAAAATATAATACAGTCAAATTTTATTCAATTATAAATATCCTTTTATAAACTTTGGAAATGTACCCATGATAGTAGTTCTTTTTACTGAGAAGAAATTCATTAATGTACCGTGTACACGAAGTTCGGCGGGCTCCTCAAACACACTGTAGTACAGTATATGATAATGAATCCTAATAGGCCTATAAATGTTTTAACAAAAATGTACAACTTGTCTTTGATCTGCTTAAATTTTTTAGAAGGAAATAGTGCATTAACTCATAACTTCCATTCGACTTTGAACCGAAGGGACTTTATATGAATGTATCACGGGAGATAATATTACCTTTGCATTCTTACATTTCGAAACAGTTTGTCCTTTCGAATTTGTGCAGTGAAAACATTATTAAATTTAAATTTAATTTCCGGACTGCTGGCGATAACTATTGGCCAGATGAAACTATATATTTCAGTTTTGAATGGAAATAGAAATTATACGGTGAAAATTGTTCACATTTCAATAATTTAAACAGGACGATGGAGAGAAATTTCATGGTTCATTTCTGAAAATAAAATAGCGCAGTCGCAATCTGTGCTAATGAAAATTATGAGCAGAATTGTATTACTGACTAGTGTAACTGATAAAATATATCTTCACTAGTTTATAGCTGCTTGACTAATAATAACGGGTTTTGTGTTGGATGATTGAATTTATTGACATACGTGTATTTTACATTCACTCGTAATCACAATAAATTACAGCTATCGCTAATCTACTCACTTCACAAATCACTAGGACACACTAAGTCTTCTCGGTCTTCAGAATTCGCTCCCTAGAAAGGGATTTATAACAATCTTACTGTAACTACAGTACACATAAAGTCTTCTCTTCACAGGCTGGGTTTCAACTGGCAACTGAACTGCGACTGAACTGACAGTTATTGTTGGCTTTTCCTTATACAGTTTTGGGTCGGACCACAGCATAGAAAACACATTCTTTGCCTAGCAATGGATATAAGCGAACCACATAGAGAACACCTCTTGCGACTACGGTTCTATTGTTTTATTAAAGCACATTTGCATAGCAACTGTATTTATCCGATTTCTGCTAGCGTATTCGTTGCCGCGGGAATGTGTTTACCGATTCTTTTCCTAGAAATGGGCCTACTCGATGTTAGTTGCGTATTTTTTCGGGCATATTTGAGTCGTTCCCCAGCAATCGGTATATATATCACATCTTATTGAAACTCTTAACATAAAGATTAAAATATTTCAACGAAATATACAGGTAGGTCATAAGTTCTTTCCAGAAATCCTTGCTATTATTCAGTATTTTGTTAAACATTGTCTCCCCTGGCTCGTTCTTCCTTGCTTGCCAGCTTTTATATGTGACATGGTGAACGATTCATGATTTATCCCCACACGTTTTAATTAAGAGATGGTTCTGGTGTTGAACTCTAAATTTTATGTCTCCTTTTTGGGCTATTGTCACAGGTCGTACTTTCTGAATGGAACTGAGAGGAAATGGATTCTGTCACGCTCCTATGTCGTTCTCTTCTCTCAGTGGCTGCATTATTTGCTCGCCTGTTACCGGAGGTGCACCGACGTAGGCAAGTTCTGAGGACGTAGGAACCATAGGAATAGTTTGGAACTGAAAACATGGCCTGTTCGTTAGGACGAACCTTATGGATGGAAACCTGTTTTTGTGGGTTTGAAGCTTGTCATTTTCCTTATTCTTGTTAAAATAGGAGACGGATGGTAAACATAGGAAAATAAAGGCCTCTAAGGCGACGATACACCAAGGAAACTGGAAACTGAAATTTCAACTGCCGATTTCAAGCAGGCAACTGATTTCCAGATTAGCAGGCGCACACTGAGGAAACTTATATTTGATCAGCTGCTCATATTATCTTAAGTGCGTGTGTTCGTCCGACATAATGCATGATTGTATTTTTTAATTTCGTGCACTTACTTTCTGCAGTGGAAGATAATAATACTGATCCTGTCATAATAGGGTGGTAGTTGAGACCGGTACGACTGGCGTGAGAAGAGAGGGGAGGACGACCATAAGGAAAGTACTGGGATGTTAATTGAGTTGTTTTGCCGGTCACGGTAGCCGAGCGGTCTAAGGCATGCACTGTCTTCGCGCGCTCGGAAGCCGGGATCGTGGGTTCGAATCCCACTCAGGACATGGATGTTTGTGTGCGTTTTTCTGTGTTTGTCTACAGGTAGAGGCCTTGCGACGAGCAGATAACTCACCCAAGGAGCTCTACCGAATGTCTAAGATCTAGAAAAACCGAAGTGAACGGAGAGTTCATGGAGGTAGGCCTAGGCCCACTGGGGCTGTAGTACCAAGGAAAAAAAAAGTTGTTTTAACTAAGGTCAGTTTAATCGGGAAATATCGCGTTCACACGCCACACGAAATTTTGACATACAGTGCAAATATTTTAGCAAGGTAGAAGAGAGCTAATAGGGCCGTATACATCCGAACCATATAATGTACAAGAAGGGTTACTATAAAATTAGTTAACAATTACTGAATATATTAAATAAATGATGCATTAATGCAACAGGATGCTTAAATACATTATTAGGAAAAGAAAACATTGGGCGCATCCGTTCTTCTGTGAGAGTTTAAACTGAGATTCTTATACTGTTTCGAAGGAACTTAATCTGGATCCAGAATCCTTCGTCTCATGAGAAATTCTTTCCCAAGCCAAATCTATTTTGTCCTGCCTAGCATAGCCTGGGTGGAGTTTGTCGTATATACTAGGCTCTTGCTCAATGAACTGCACAAAAACAAAATTAGCAGCTTCATCGGCCTTTCGTGCCATCTTAAGAAACGAATGAATAACTGAAACGCGTTGTAGAACAGATGACACTAGGAAACCACGCGCCAACGTAATTGTGAGAAGACTGACATGATCCGTTGCCTGGAAGTTGAGTTTCTCGCTCTTTCCGCGAGTTGCGTTGGCGTTTCCTCAATTTGCGCTGCTCCATTCAGTAACACGTGTTCAACTCAGGCTGATAAAAATTCTCGGAAATTGCAATTGTCTTGTGGTTGCCAGTTTCCTTGGTGTGCCCCCGCGCTAACATTATGCACTTTCGTTGAAGGTATTGTGGTGGGATGGGAATAGAAATACGAATATATATATATCTTAATATTCTGAAATTTAATTTACACTTTCGATAAATTCCACATGGAATTTTATATGGATTTTAATGTGCCCTGTCGCTTAAAATATCATTATCTCTTTGTTTAAATGACTCTTTATATATATAAACATACAAAAATAATCCAAACTAAGTTAACCTAAAACATTCTCTAGTATTAACGGGAATTTTCATATATAAACCTGTCAGTAAATTTATGGAGAGGTGTCACTGCGTTGTGAGTTATGCATTACATGTGGATGATCTTATTTTGAAAGATTTTTGTTAATTAAATAAGTAATAAAGACAGACATTACCAACTAGTTAACTGACTTTTGGGTCAACCTGTATATCAGTGCCGTGAATTTGAGAATCATCTTATACCACAGATATCTATGAGTGTAAGTCCTCGAACCTGTTGAAGGACAAGGTAACGTTTTCTTCATACAAGTTCCTTTTCCTCACCTAAGGCTAAAAGCAGTGTATAGACTGTCATTCTTACTACATTGTTGTGCTCGTTGCGTCAGAATCAATTCTTGTGCCTTTGTTATCGTGTTGTTCAGCATTTTCTCACTGTATTTCTCATTCTTGTTCCATTTTGCCCAGATTTTCGGATCGCCTTTCTGGTATGCAGCCCGGCGTAATTTCTCGTTGAGCTGGGTGAGAGCCTAGCAGGTGCACTGGACTTCCGCTGAGAGAGAAGTTACAGTAAAAACAAATTTCAGAAGGGCAGTTTGCTTTTTAATGGAAATGAAGTGGATCATAATTTTATTGACCCGACTTATATTTCATGAGATCTGGAGACACCCATGCAATACTGAGAGATACTGCGGTAAATTTGAATGATGAATCTTCGCACAAAATTTCCTTTAAACGTGAAGCGTTGCATTAGGCCAGTAACAGTTAATTATTTTAACATTTTTGCTCATATCGACTTTATGGAATTTTACACCTGAAGTAACTGATCTAGAATGCACAAGGTATAAAGATTGATAAGAAACCCAAACTCGCTTTATGTGAAAGCTTTGGCCATTCCACGCTTGTGTTACTGGAAGCTAATCACTTACCTCCAGCTAGTGCCGAGGTCAAGAAAATGTGGATCTATACACCATCTTCCCCATACGCCTTCATGGTGTAATGCTTAAATAGTTAAGCACAGGGACAACTTTATCTTACCTCCCACCTCAAATTGCTTGCGGTTGTCTGATGCCGCAGTAACCTGGCCGTAATGCTGTGACAGCGCTCGCTTCATATGTACGTACATCACGTCATGTAATGGGTGATTCTCTAAGTGGATTAGTTCGTCTACACGTGGTTCATTACCGTTCCACAAGGTTTCCATAATGGGACGCTTAATTACGATAACTGCAAAGTCTGTAGCGGTGCGTCCAGGTGGAGAGAATGCCTCTCGGCCCTTGCCTCAGGAGAGGTGGACCTGGGATTTGTACAGAGGTTCTTCATAGCAATACCAGGAAATGAATTTGTCATAAGTTTGCGTGATTGTTGCACAGACTGCATGAAATTGAAAGCGTGCATTGGAGATCGTGTCTGCTGTCATGTTTTATCTCTGTAACAAATATAAATATTTATGAAATATGATAATGTAGAATTTAAGGATCGCAAATCTGTAATTATATAGTCATATCTCTTGGAATATAACTCTGTGTAGTCAGCATAATCAACAAATAATTCGGAGGAACATGGCGCCCCCATCTTCAATACTGAAGAATGAACCAAGCAAGAAACAGCATGAAGCAGGCAGCAAGCAAACCCTGAGTACAAGTAGTTTCGTGCTTTACCAAATTAAATGGAAATGTTGTACAGTAATTGCCTTCTAACTGAATCATTAGTCTTTTTGAAGCCCGTGAATATATAATGTACTGTCTCATTGTATTCCATTTTTCCCTAGTATCCCATAAGCGAAGAAAGAAATAAGAAAAGAAAGGAAATATTAATATTTAATTTATTACGTTGAAACTCACACTGATGATCCCTAACAATTTCTTTTACATACGGACTTAACCTTGACTAATAGAGGTTAGATGAGTATCGTACTAAGCTGATAACTTTATAATTACTACAGTCAGTTTTTCAGCCTTTTTTGTAAAGAGGACAGTTCCTCTTTGTTCCAAATAGAAGTGATGAGCTATGGATCTCGGAAATTACTGTTCCACTAGCTGCTTTTTCCTTGCCTCCTTCATGGTGGTTTCTTGCTTAATTTGCACTTAAACCCTGAAAATGCAGACATGTTCCTACGAAACATCAATTTACTTTCAACGGACTACGTGTTGTTATATCCCAGATGTTGAGGGAGCGGTAGGAGTAATGGACATTTTGGGTCAGTGGAGTGTTTTTACCCTCTGAACGATTATCATCATTGTGGTGCAGATCAGCTGGCTAAGCTTCAAGGTGTACACTTTTATCTTATTAGAGGAAACGGAGGCTGTGTACAAGTAGGCCTCTGCTGTGCTGACAGAGGGATGTAAACACCTCGCCAGATACAGTGAAGCCTTTTTGATGTGCTTGGCTTGATCTAAATTTATCCTTGCTCTCGATCACAAAGAAAATAGAATTTTAGATTCAGAATTCAGTTTTAATTTCTAGTTTATATATATATATTCACTATTTTTTATTGCTAATGGGGCGGGACTAAGTCCCTTGTACTGCGGCCACTTCTGGCCTATTGTACCAGCCCCAGATGATAGGTGAGGGTGATTGTGGAGCAAATGGTGGAATGAAGATTGGCAGGGGAAACCGAAGTACTCGGAGAAAACCCACCCCAGCGCCATTTTGTCCACCACAAATCCCACTTGACCAGACCCGGGATGGAACCCGGACCGCCGCGGTGGCAAGCCAGCGGCTAACCGCTTGAGTATGGCGCGGCCTTAGCTGCAGTAAATAAACGATAAAAACTTACTGTTTTTCTCATATATTTTATATGAAATTTCCGCATTCTGAGGGATTTATTTGTTTGGTGTGTGTTATTATTTTGCCTTGCATTCTGGTGACGAGACATGAACATAGCAGGCCTAAGTTTAGTTTTCCATATATCTGGGTAAATGTGGAGATAGCATCTTAGAATTACGCCGCAACCATTGCTTCCATATCACTTTCAATTTGTCTCATGCTAGCCATCTAACAGCCATGTCAGTTGAGCTGCTCTCTGACTGAATATTGATGGCAGATGGTGAAGAAGAATGGTCGGGGGGGGTCGGAATTTTGGATATAATCGGTAAGGTAAGAAAATTGGGGAAAGCTACAATCCATCGTCAGTATTCAGTTAGATAGAAACTGAAGTCTTAGTTAAATGGATGAATGTGGAATAACAGTGACAACAAACAAACAAACAAACAAACAAACAAACTCCGTGGCCTGTAGTTCGCAAGCGAAATTAGCCTGCCGAGCGAACGCCGCTTGTCGGCGAAGTTAGTGCTACTTTTGCGCATAGAAGGAATCACGTGGTCAGCGCAACGGATCCTCACGGGCGTTAATCTCGGTTTTCTAGACCGGAGCCGCTACTTCTCCATTCAATTAGCTCCTCAATTATGCTCACGAGGCTGAGTGGACCCCGTTCCAGACGCATTACTTCTCAGAAAATCTGATAGCACCGGGAATCAAAGCCGGGGCCTCTAGATCTGTAGCCAGGAACTCTGACCACTAGACTACAGAGGTGGTCTGGTAACAACGCAGCATAAGAATCATTGACTGTGTGAGGTAAGGAATTATGTGCATAACTGCTGAAGTTCCCCTCAACTTGGCTTGTTGCACTGTAACATGCTTTCATTTAAGTGAAAAATGTATTATGAATATTCTTGCGCAGAGAGGAATCCTACGTTTACAGATTCGTTACAGCGAAATGTCTGTAATTGAATACTTACAACTCGAGATGTTTGATGCGCAGATAGAATCGGAAAAACGCATCTCAAGGATGGAACTCCAAGTCACAGCCCTCGACATTTCTTTTTGATTTTAAACTACAGTGTTGCAGATGTCAAGTTAGCCAGTTTCAGAGATGGCAGTACTAAAAGTGAATAATAGATGGAGGTGAGACAAGCCAGGGGTCCAAACTCTGAAAGTAGACTGCAGTGGTGATGATTATGCTGATGTTACGTGCCAAGAAACTGAGTGCTGGGAGGGAAATGGTTTCTTGCGCATTCTCTGGAGCCCGTTCTGGGTCCGTGACTTTGCTGTCGGAGTGACAGAGACGGAAGTGAAGAGAAACAAGATTACCTCAACACTGGAGGAAGTGGCTGCGTCATAGCGCTCATGCTGCAGTGCTATTCGAATGATGAATGCGCATTGGAATCGTTTAAATGAATCTTATACACACAGTGAGGTTACTTTGCTATACGTGGAGGAAATATATTTCAAGCTGAGCCACCCGATATGTCAGGTGTACATTGACCTTCGGAAATGTAAATGTTATAAACACGATTCAGTTATTCAGTATAGAAGGGTTACGTTTCCCCATGCACCGCGACTAATAGTCTATTGTACGTCCCCCTTTAATTTCTACTGTCGCCATACCTTACCGATCCTGGTGCTCGCTGTCTCCCCGATCTTCCAGAGAGGTCGGCCCTCTACTGGCAGTGGTACCGGATAATTCTCCCCTTTCTGCCAGCGAGGTCGGCCCTCTACTAGCATTGGTACCCGATAACTTCCCCATTTACCGGAGGCATTGGAGACTACTTGGGAGGGAAACATTTTGCCTAATTTTTCTCAGAGGTCTCCTAGAGACACGAGGATCTTTTACGTGCCGTAAATCTACGACACGGGACCCACGGCTTAAAGTCCCTCCAGGAGGACTTGTTCCCTGAATTTTTCCGCCCTTAAAAATTCCACTACGAAGACCGGTTTTATAAACACGATAGTGTTTACCTTGTTTATTTCCTGAACTTATTGTTGTGTAGATTGTCTCAAAATCATATCCTTCTAGTGAACATTATACGCCTACCATATGGGCAGAGAGGATATGAATTACATTAGGTATTTACTAGAAATTGCCGGTCACGGTAGCCGAGCGGTCTAAGTCGTGTAATGTCTTCGCTCGCTCGGAAGCCGGGATCGTAGGTTTGAATCCTATACAAGGCATGAATGTTTGGTATGTGAATGTGTTTGTGATGCCCTTTGTTTAGGTAGAGGCCTTGCGACAATCTGATCACTCGACGAAAGAGTCCTAACGTCTGTAAATGATCATGAAACTGAAAATCAGAGGCAAGCGTCCAAGTGGGCTCTAGAGCCAGTGAAAAAAAAATAGAAATTACTACCCTGGTGTTGCTTATTGTAGCTTCTCGGAAATAAATCCCACAAATATGACGGATCTGATAGTTCTATGGATGAAGATTTATCAAATATTTACATAAAATTCAATTTTAAAATTTTAAAGAAAAATTTCCAGTTATTTTTAACATCCACATTTTTACGTTAGTTAATAACTATTCGATATTACTAAAAGCGCTGGAGAAAATTTAAGATATCAAGGACAAAGTATTAAGGGAGTTTGTTTCACGGAAACCATTCAGTTAAATCAAGCGAAGTAGCTCTCCACAGTATGGTTGCACGCATTGAGAATGTAATAAATCACAAGAGGATTCCACTAGGGACATTTCGTGTCGGCCTATACATGTCGGGAAAATGTCAAGGGGGCTGTAAGGCATTGGAAGAATGGAAGACTTGGAATATTGGAAGTCTGGAAGGAGGCAGAGACACGCGAAGTTTATTATTGCACGATCCTCAAAAACCAGAACTGCGGAAAAGTTTCTGATAAGAATCTTTTAAGATCTGTGACCGAACGACTGACAGATCTCTGTCACTTAAGAAAACACCTATATATATTGTGGTCGTTTGTCCCACCCAAAGCACGTGCCTAAGTATTAACGAAACGACCTTTTGTACTGGGCGCTGTTGTGGCTCCCTTGAAGTACTCAGGCTCGGTCATAAAGTCGCTGTCAGCAAACTAATAAATTTGATACTAATGCATTTCCTATACAATTTCTTGAAGGTGCAGGGTTACTGGTAGGTAGGATGTACGGTATTCTTATTATTCTCCTCCTCCTTCCTCTAATCCTTCTTGTTCTTGTTCTACTTCTTGTTCTTCTATGGTGCGACACCCCGAAGCCGAGCCTTAGATCGAAACCTGCATGTCTAGAGATTTTGTTTTCCAGCTTTTCACTTTCAGAATCTCCCTACTCCGTATTTTCATTGAATTAATTCTTGTATTCCTTGGCTTTCCTGTAGGCTTCTTACCAATAATATTGCTTTAGAGAATTATTTTTTGTATGCAATTACATCGATACACTGTGCTATGCCACCAGTTATGCCGTGGTGACAGGGGGCGTGGAGGTATTCCCGCTGTCACCTTCTGTACTGCAGTCGCAGGGGGTGGGATAAGGAAACTGCTAAATTTCTTTCTCGATCGTTGCTTCATTGGCTAGGGGCACACTAGTCACCCGGCTTGGCAGGAGGGCGCAGGTGCGAAATGTTGTAAGGGAGGAAATCACAACAGAAACCCACATCCTCACCCTATGCTACCCTATATTAGTATAAACAAGCAATATACAGTTATATACATTTTAGTAATATCACAAAGAGCCGACTGGTGTCGGATTA
>NW_019725423.1:1230157-1252041 GCF_002891405.2 Cryptotermes secundus
CGGGCCAAAATTACTGTTTGAATAATCCCCATAATAATTTGCTCTCCGGGTTATATGCCTTTATTCATGCTAACTCATTACTTTCCCGGGGGGTGTAAGTCCGCTTCCAATGACGTCTTATCCCAAGGTGGGTGATCTCGTTGGCTGGGATCCTAAGGGGATGAACACGCCCCTTACTGCTAGACCATTTGGCTAACACTTTTACCTGCAAACGTCCCCCCATCATACAAGTGTAAATTCTGTAGTTAGCAGTTCAATATTCATTCAACGTCATTCTGCTGACGAGGCATCGACGCGTCAAAGGCTAACGGCCGTCTAACTCCATACGCAGAAATTCCGTGAAGTTTTTTTAACCCTTCTTACATCCTCTTTCGTACGTCTTACAAGTATTTCCCAACTGATTCTATTCTAACCAACATTTTCCCCTAAAATACAAAAAAGATAAATACTCTTTTAACATATTACCGGGAGTCGGCCTTCACGGCACAACACACTGTATGCGTCTGATCATTGTAGCCTTTAATTTTTTAAATGTTCGATATACGTATTTGTTTCTTGAAACTGTTTAAGTCATTATTATACCTAATTTTCTTTCATTGGTGCGAGCATTCTTTTCAATATTAGGATAAATATTAGGGACACAAAAATGGTCGTTATTTGTTTGCGGGACAAGGGTGAGTTACCTCCCATCATTTCTATTCTATTTTATCATATTTCATTCTATTTATCCACTTACATACTTTACATTTGGGAAATAAACAAACATAAATAAATAAATAAATAAGAATATTATTCTGAAAGCTCGAAAAGAAAGAGCATATTAGAGCCTAGATGCAGCCGGGAAAATAATAATAAAATTGACATAGATTTATAATGCGACTTCGGCAACTGGCTTCGCCTAACTGAGCGCATGGTAAAATGTAAGACTCTTGTGGATGATGTAATAATGCCTTGAGTTCCATAGAAGATTGGCCATTAGAAAGGATTATGGGTCACAATCTTAGTTAGGAGCAGTCTTAACTACAGCACCCATGCTCAGTCTAAATTGGAAGGATACAGATAAAATCTCGGTCGAAATGTTGTAGCCCCCCCCCCACACACACAATGTAGCAATTTAACGAAATACGTATCTCTAGCGATGACCCCATATGGCCGAAACATGTTCTAATGTTTATGAAACATATACTGATTGATGTTTAATCAATAATCTATTATGTTTTGCGTTTACAACACTGTATTATGTTTATATATCAAGTGTTCGGTCGAAATTTATCACATTACGTTGTCCATTGTGAACAAGCTAGAAAACATATCTTTCATGCAAACAAACAAAGGGACTTATACCAGGCCCTTTGTCAGAAGAAGGAAGGATTTGTTAAAATTAAACAGAGAACAATTAAGACGGGTGGCAGGACTATTTACAGGACTCTGTCACTTAAAGCGACACCTTTTCAAACTGGGTTTGACAGATGAACCCACCTGTTAAAGGTGCCTACGAGAAGTTGAATCAGCCACGCACATCCTTTGTGATTGTTAGGCCATAGCGTGTTTAAGATTTCGTCATCTGGGCCACTTCTACATGGAACCAAGTGACTACTGTGACGCCCCATAAACGAAGTCCTACATTTCATTCGAAGCGTAGGATTAGTAAAGGGTTAGTCAATAAAGGGAAGGGGACGCGGTAGCGTAGTTGGTTGAGGCACTGTGCTACAAGCCGGTAGGTAGCGGGTTCGAGCCCCAATGAGGTGGAAATTTTCAACTGACCTAATCCTTCCTGCCGCACTATGGTTCTGGGGTCGACTCAGCCTCTAACAGAATTGAGTACCAGGAATCTTCCTGTGTGGGAGGGTTAAAGGGCGGTCGGCGCTTAAAGCTAACAGTTTCACCGCCATCTGTGAGCCGATTGTCTAGAATATGCGGGAGCCTCGACGTCTCACATCCCTATGGGCCTTCACGGCCTGTTACAAGGTTACAGGTTATTATGGGCCACCCCTACCCCATTAATTCATTTATTCTTTCATTGGTTCATTCAGTTTTAATTCAAAACAAGTTGTTTTATTCTTTGAATTTCCCATCTGAAAGCAAATTTAATGAAGTTTCCTCACATCATTATTTAACATGTGCTTCATTAATCATGTCTGTTATGTTAGGAATTGAACTGTAATATGCAACATCAAAGCATGTGGCTTGTGTTACTACAATAACCAGGGTTTTGGTACTGCAAAGGCCTATAGTTAAAGTACCACAAACATCATAAGTGGTTGTTAGTGTACCAGCAAATTTCACTTTCGAGTGTTGTACATGGTAAAGCAAGGTTCATGTCGATAAAGCAGATGTTCACTTATGAGCGTTCATATATATTAATATACTACTTTTCTGGATGTATTTTTGAAAGAGGTAGCCTTTTCATTGAGCGTAACAATCTGTGAGTTGCTTAGCACCATGAAATAGAGAAGAGTGTAGGTGTATTAAGAAGAGGGGATGGGATGCAGAACAGAACCTTGTCTGAAACCACAATTCTTCACAAAGGCGCGTCCACATTACTCGTGCTCACCAGGCTCGTCTGGCTTTTACTTGTGCTCGTAAATCTTCGTCCACACTACTTCAGTTGCTCGCCAGGCTTCGGCGCGTGAGGATCCGTATATTTACTCGTAGGGTGTATAGGCTGTAGTCGTATTTCAATTTATTGGCTATAGTTTTTAAATTAAAAATTTGCTTGTCTCGTGACTTGTCATATTGTCCACATTATTCGCGAGCATAGCGAGTCACGTTGACGCGCCTTAATGGATTTGCAAGGATTCGTTGAGAACTCTTGCATGAGAATGTTCAGTCTCTGTTTTATGATTAAAAGACATCAAACGCGGCCATATATAATTAAAGAGATCATACAATTGTGAGCGTTTGTGAATTACGTGAAATGAATGAACAGACTACACAGCGCTGTATTGCCCGTGGTTTGAAAAGAAAGCTCATCACTAAGGAAAGACTAATATTAAATAGAAGAAAAGCTTATTACTCATTTTGTTAGAATGTAGAGGGATCTGAGAGTTGAAAGATTAATGTAGGATGGAGGAGGGTAATGTTGGCAGTGTGAAATTTGTACTCCAAGACTTCAATCTATTTTTGTCGTTAGTGATGCGTACAAAATGTTTAACATCGTAATAATGTGAACGTTGAAATCCTATAATTTATAAAGTTACAAAAAATTCTTTTAGTGATCTCCTAAATCTGTTGACACAAAGTCACACGAGCATCGAACAATGAGCTAACAATTTACATGGCCTCTGAAGATTTGTGAGTAATTCCTTATCACTTACTTACTTAGTCATGGAGCTGAGCCCTTCTGGAGGAGCCGCCAATTCTGCAGCTACTCAAGAATTTCTCAGTATTTTATAGAACTCGAAGGTTCATAACCGTGTTCACAAGGGCCCTCCACTGGTCCTTATCATGAGCCAGACTAATCCAATCCACGCCATCCTATCCTATCTCTCTAAGATCCATTTTAATATTGTTCACCCACCTACACCTTGGTCTTCCCAGTTGTCTTTTTCCTTCTGGCTTTCCCACCAATATCCTATACGCATTCCTCGTCTCTTGCATCCGTGCTACATGCCGTATCCACCTCATCCTCCTTGACTTGATCATTCTAATTATACGTGGAGAAGAGTACAAGTTATGAAGCTCCTCATTATGCAGTTTTCTCCAACCTCCTGTCACTTTATCTCTCTTCGGTCCAAATATTCTCCTCAACACCCTGTTCTCAAACACCCTCAGTCTATCTTCCTCCCTTCAAGTTAGAGACCAAGTTGCGCACCCATACAGAACCACTGGCAAAATTATAGTTTTTTATATTCTAATTTTTATGTTCTTGGACAGCAGACGAGATACATCAGAAAATGTAATTTTGCTCTTGAAATCTTGGAGGATTGTGTCTGTAATTATATACGCCTCCGTTCTTCAGTTCTGTCATTCATCGGTGTTGCCCATTGGCCTGCAGATTGCCACGCGTATGAGTGTGACTATGGATGGGTTTTGGATTGATGACCGGATTTATTGGACCCTTTTGATACGGCGCATGACGTACACTTTACAAATCACTATTACACACACTAGTGTCCACGGTCACGTCTTCACTAGCTGTTCCTCGGTAGCGGCTTCTAACTGCGGACGTTCCCCTTCCTCTGGGTTCTCAGCACCTTCTCACAGCAACAGCTCACGAATACTGAACCTCGGCAATTCTCTAATTAACTCACTAACGAACTCTTCATTAACTGATTAAACTCCTCCCTTTCTATCCTGAATGGCCCGCAAAGAAAACACTTTTACTCTGTTGCTGCTTACCGTCCTTTGCCTAGTAACGACCGTTGTCCAGTTGCTTTGCAGTCGTTATCTAGGAAATGTTGTATATGCCACGTTACATAAACTCGAAGTTCATATACCACATCAAGCAGCCCTTCTTTCTCCAGTTTTTTCAAGAACTGTCACGATCTGATATAAATCCTTATTTCTTGGAACACATACATAGTTAGTTCTTGCGATTGCTTGTATGCTATACTAATTTGCGTCTTAAAAACATTCGTAAGGACTGTAAGTAATAACTCCGTGGCCTGTAGTCCGTAAGCGAACGATACCGACCGAACGACTGCAGCTTGTCGGCGAAGTTAGTTCCAACTTTTTCGGATAGAGAGTGTCAAATGTTTAGCGCAACGGATCCCCACGGCAGTTAATATTGGGATTTTCTAGACCGGAGCCGTTATTTCCTTGAAATAACTCCTTAATTATCCTCACGAGGCTGAGTGCACCCTGTCCCAGACCCACTGCTTCTCAGAAAATCTGGTAGGGTTGGGAATCGAACCCGGGACCTCTGGATTTGTAGCCAGGAACTCTGACAACTAGACCACAGATGCGACCTGCAAGTAAGAACAAGGCATTAGAAACTCGTAATATCTGTGTGAAATCTAGTGCACTATAAGAGCCAATCTTAAATTAAATTCAGATATTAAAAGCGAAAGAAGGAAGCACACACGTACCATTTTCTCTATTCTCCGTGAAGCCGCCTGCTGACATTTCCATTAATCTTTGTGGCTGTCTTGCGACAAAACAGAGTAGAATTAATAAAATAGAATTTCCTCTCGCACCAGAGGGGAAAATA
Source organism: Cryptotermes secundus (assembly GCF_002891405.2). NCBI lineage: Eukaryota > Metazoa > Arthropoda > Insecta > Blattodea > Kalotermitidae > Cryptotermes > Cryptotermes secundus. The sequence goes on from NW_019725423.1 coordinate 1,235,310, forward strand.
TTGCATTTTACATCACAGATTATTGCTCTGTTACGGTTGTAATTACAGTTCTGTGACGGATTGACCTTAATTGGCCGTAGAGAATAGTACAAGTCTCCTGTGAAAGGCAGTAGATTAATGTGAATTAATGTAGTCTCAATTATACCATGTTCTTGTGTGTGTTGTTATCACTTCAGTGTTGAACTTGAAGAATTGTACACAGGATTATATTAAACCACCCTTCCACATTATTTTCTAGGAAACTCTTTTACCTTCAGCAACGTATTTATGCAGTTCCGTTGCTAAACATGCCGAAAATATACAACAAACAAAACAAATTCCGTGGCTCGAGTCCGCAAGCGAACTATACCAACTGAGCGACCGCCTCTTGTCGCCAAAGTTAGTGCCAACTTTAGTGGATAGAGGGTGTCGCGTGGTCAGCGCAACGAATTCCCATGGCCGTTAATTTCGATATTCTATACCGAGCCAATATTTCCTTGAAACAGCTCCTCAATATACCGAAAACATTATATACAGGGGATGGATAAAAATATGGAAACACCTCGTGAAATGAATGCCTGAATTGAAGTGTTTATTTCAGCGAAGTTTGTAGGTGACGCTGTCGTATCTGCCCAACACCACTACCTGAACAACCTCCGCAATAGGTTGCAAGCTTCATTTGTTGTCAAGACAGTGTTCTGTGCAATTCTTAGTGCATCATGTCAGAACTAACAGAATTCGAACGCGGGGAAATTGTTGGGGCCCGTATGGTGGGTGCTTCCTTAACCAAGGTAGCCGAGGTTTTTGGTGTTTCGCGAGGCACAGTATCCAAGATTATGACCGCATACAGGAGGACTGAAAAAACCGCATCCGATAAACACCAGCGTGAACGGAAATGTGTGTTGAGTGATCGAGACAGACGAACATTGCGTAGTATTGTGACGAAAAATAAGAAGACTACAGCAGCAAGAGTGACTGCTGAACTGAATGTCACGCTCACAAACCCTGTCAGCACCAAAACAGTAAAAAGGGAACTCCACAAGCAGGGTATTTCTGGACTAGCTGCAATTCCAAACCACTAAGAGGAGAGTGTGGCCCCGAAGTCATAGTACCTGGACTATGGAGCAATGGAAGACGGTCATTTGGTCGGATGAGTCCACCTTCACACTGTTTCCGACTTCTGGCCGAGTTCACGTCTGGAGAAAGCCATCCCAAGCTTACGATCCAGATTGTTTGCTGCCAAGAGTGAAACATGGCGGGGGTTCGATCATGGTATGGGCAGCCATATCGTGATATTCTGTCGGACCCATCATTACCCTGCAAGGTCACGTCAATGCCAACGACTATGTGACATTTTGGGCGACCAGGTCCATCCCATGGTGCAAACTTTGTTCCCTAATGGTGATGCCATTTACCAAGCCAACAATGCCCCTGTTCACACAGCTCACATCGTCCAGGACTGGTTTTCTGAGCACGAAGATGAAGTGTCACGTCTGCCATGGCCCCCACAATCGCCAGATATCAGTATTATTGTGCCTTTGTGGTCTGTTTTGGAGAGCAGTCTGCGTGCGCGCTATCCACCTCCATCATCGTTAACAGAACTTGCCAATGTTTTGCAAGAAGAATGGTACAAGACCACCTTGCAAATCATACAGGACCTCTATTTATCCATTCCAAGGAGACTGCAAGCTAGATGTTGTCCTACTCCATATTAGTCACGGTAATGTGTTTTTTGTTGGATGATTCCATATTTTTGTCTATCCTCTGTATATACCGCTGTCCTAAAAGTATCCAACTTTATTTTTTGCCGCTGTAAGTAATGGCCCAAGCTCATTCGTCACACCTGATCCAGGGTTTCCTGGCCAAGCATGACAGGCTCCCTACTCTCCTGACATGGCTCCTTGAGATTTCTTACCGTTCCCGAGATTGAAGACGCCGCTAAAAGGCTCCCGTTTTGACAGCCGTGAGGACATCATACAGAACTCGACCTCGCAGCTGCTCGTCAGTCCAAAAGAAGTCTTCCAGAATTGCTTTCAGCGATGGAAGGACCGCTGGGCTAAGTGTGTGGAGTCACAAGGGGCCTACTTTGAAGGTGATTAGGTATTGTAACCACCCAGATACAGAACTTTGTTTTCACGGCCCAAGGTGGGATACTTTTTGGACAGAGTAGTTTATACGTATGTATATATATATATATATATTTATCCTCAAACACAGATGTTATTGCAGAGTTGAATTGAATTGTGTATATGTTTATAAACAGCACTAACATATTTCATGTCATAAACTCTGTTTCCTTGAACACACCTGCTTCATGTTGGTGTCTTACGTGGCCTTATTCTTCGACCGTGAAAATGGAGGCTGCATATTCTTGAGAAATGTCGGTTCAGTTCGCGGACTCTACGTTTTATAACCCAGAAGACAGGACTCTTAAACGTTCTAAGTTTCGTACAAATGTCGCCATGTATTCTTAGGAAATGAAAATCTGTAATCCGTTACATTGCAATGAAACTTAGGGGTGAGTAAGTTAAGGGCTGAAGCTCTATCGGGATGGAACTATTTCAGATGCCATTCTCCCATTACACGTCACGTAACGCATGCAATTGAGAGAACGTCGTTACATAAAACAAGCGTCAACCAGTCGACCAGCAGAAAATGTAACCATCGTAACTGGTAGAAGTTATAATGAGTTATTATGAGTGTGTGTGAGATACATCTTAATTAGGAATGAGATAAAGAGACATTATTACGGAGTCTTTGTCCATATTACACAAAATGATATCTGTTATTTCTTATATACGAGTTTCTGCCCTGAATTAATAGAATGTAGTACACACGTGAAGATTCTATTACCGTTTATTACTTACACCCCTTGTGTACATTGACCAGACAGGACTCCTTGGACGGGGGATCAGCCCGTCGCAAAGCCGCTACCTGCAAACAAAACAACACAAACACAGAATAAATGCACACAGACATCCATTACCCGAGTGGGATTCGAACCCACGATCACAGTGTTCTAAAATGAGAAGACGGTACATACCTTAGACGACCCGGTCACTCTGATCTGCTTCAATATACCGTACTGAGTTCAATTATGTATGACGTAAGGCTAGTATTTTCGGCTGATAAAACTAATGCGTGGTTGATTAGATTTTTAGTTACTTTGATCTATAATACAAACAGTACGAGTACACACTTGCTCTTTGTTGTCACACCGTGTGTCTGTAGGACATGCTACTGTTTGTCAACCCACCTCCCCCATTACCGTCTCTTAGCTGATTACTCCAAGCTTTATTTCTTCCCTCTTTTACAGGGGTGGAAGGAGCAGTGTTATGATGTCATTTTTCACTTTTCTACAAACTTTACTTTCTTCTTCTCTTTCGACTTACTTTACTGATCCAGTCTGTTCTTTTTTTATATTTCTGTTCCTGTCGCTAGCCATCCATTCTCTTTTTTCATCTGCTAGCCTTGTTCGGATTTCTTCACTTCTTCTATAGAGTTGCCTCTTGTAATGGCATGTGTCTGTGTGTAGACCCAGTGTGTATGTCGGTGAAGTTGACTGTTACGCAACGGCTTACGACACGTCACAGCAGTGTTCTACCATGTATAGCATCGTGAGAAGACAGGCGTGTCGTGCATTCAGTGGTGGTGCTATATACAGCCGGTTGGCTTGTTTCGCCTTAGAGTCTACACACGCCCCCATATTCGCACACATGGTTCAAGTCAGTTAACCGGACATATCACATTCGTTTTCATTTTTGAATTACGAAACTACCTTATGGTTCGAAGAATGCCTTCTTCTGGCATGTAGCGCCGTGAAGATCTTGTGTTAACGTACGTTTCGGAGGGACATATCGCCTTCATCTTCAGGGTAGGAAAATCCGCGAGCGATGAATTAGCCTGGGCAGTCTGCAGCCACCTGCTCACGCTGGTTCCTCACTCGCGGTTTTTTGTACCCTGAAGATGGAGGCGATACGTTCCTCCGAATCGTCTGTTCACACTAGATCTACAAGGCGACACATTCCAGAAGACGGAATTCTTTACAGGTCACAACAATCTTAGCTATCAAATTTCTTGTTTCTCTATTCGTTTGATATATATATACCGTGTTCTTTATTGCAACGCAGGAAAGGATTGTCGATTGAAATCATCATACGCGATTCTCTAACGTGGCTATACTCTCTGAAATTGTGTCCTGACTTGTAAGGGGATCCCCCGTGCTGCTTGACTTCTTTCATGTAGATCTCAGTGTTTTGTATGCCATTTTATTGACCAGGTAAGCTTGGAAATTTATAAATTATGTCTCTGAAGTAGGCATATCGACTGGAATATGCCATGAAATGTACGAAATTTATTTGATACTTACGGTATCGAGGAATTTATTTAATGATGTAATTGGAGCGACAACCTCTGAGAATAGGAAATTTGTATCGCACTCTTCTGGGAAATCGTTATATTACAACTTGAAATAGAGAGTGGTTTTATTCGATGATACAAAAATTATTCGGCTGAGAAAGCTATGTGAACTAAATAATAATAAAATGTATCTCTGATATAAGAGAACAAATATTGTTTGTCGCAAACGAACATTGTTAATACCCACACAGTTATGTGGGTGGTGTACTTTACACAGATATTTAGACTTAAGGGATTCTTCCTTACTAAGCCGCCAATTTGTTAGTCTACATTCGTTATTTTGAAGAAATAAAAGTAGGTTTATGGGATCACAATGCTGCCTGTGTGTTTGTGTATTCCCCCTTTCAACTTTTGAATGTCTGAACTAATCTTTATGTGACTTGGTATGTGTATCATGGCATCTATGGCCAGATCAACCGCGTAGTTCATGAATTCCTCCCCTCAGTCTGTGCGTTTGTATGTGTATCCCTTGACCATTGCTAGGCTCGGTAAGATCGTTACCGCGGCAACGAATAAGCATGCAGCAAAAGAAGAATTAATGAACGCCTCGTTTCATGTGCGTTCCGTGTCATGTTAAAGGAAAGTAGGCAATTAGATCTTCCCAGAACTTCCTGTTTTCTACTTCTTAACTTTACTCTTTTCCTGTTCCCGTTTTATTAAAAACTCATCTTACCCAAGAGCTCTCAGTGTTCTTTCACTTTCAAATATTCTCTTTGTGTTTATCACCCCTTTCTGCCTGCATATGTTCCTTAATAATGCCTCAGTCTATATTTTATCAATGTTCCTCTTCTCTAACTGCCACTTTTGTGCATCCTTCCTTTATGTCACTATTTAGTATCTGACTTATCTCAGTTCATACGTTCAGCTTCTCACTGATTCTCTCAATTTCTGTGTGCACTGTTCTGTCTTATATCTCTCTCGCCATCTCTTTGTGTATCCACTTCTTTTCGTCTGTAATTCCCTCGGTATTTGCTTTCATACTCTTTTCTCATTTCTTTCCATCTTTCTTCTCCAAACTACTGTATAAAGTGTATCTCATTCCCCAGTGGAAATCCAGAAGTTGTGCATCGGCATTACTGAACATCAAGTTTCTTGCGCCTCATGCGAAAACGTCTCAGGTAAGATAACCTGAGGACTAAAGAACCTGCTGAATTTACTCAAGGATCAATATCTTATGTGTGGTAGACAGGGACTTTATTACCAAAACTACACTCACACAATGAAATAGTTGCTTTGTCAGTAGACGAATGACACAGAAAATTCTTTCTAATGACAACATTTCTCACTAATTTTATGGCGAGCAGACACATTTACGGGCCGGATGATTGGCTGGGACATGAATGTGACCACCCACCTCCAACTAGTGTCGAGGTCAAGAAAACATGGATCTATACATCTACTTCCACATGCGCTTTCATGGCGTAGTGTTTAATTAGTTATGCACACGGACGACTTTACACACTTACAGCGTATAGCATACATCATCTGGTCTAGGTGTCAAGTCTTGGCTGCTATATATGGGAATAGCTGTGATAAGTCTGGGCTAGGACCTTCTTTCGTCCGACTATCCACCTTGCCTGAAATGCAAACGGAAGATTCCTCGAAGGTCCCTGCCAAAGCCTGGTTCGTTTCACCACTAATGTGGCGAATATATTTCGTTGCCTGAGTTACGTTTAATAATACACGGCTTAAATGTTTGTAGTTGCAATTAAAGAGAACTCCGTGAGCTTTAGTTAGCAAGCGAATTATACTGACCGAACGACCGCGGCTTGTCGACGAAGTTAGTGCCAATTTCTGCGTATAGAGGGTGTCGCTTGTTCAGCGTAACGGATTCTCCTGGCCGTTAATCTCGGTTTTCTAGACCGTGTACTTACACTTATATGTAATTTCTTTTCTGTGTTAATAACACTGATCGTGATAGACCCGGGAACCATGTCAGTAGTTAAAGGTACTCTGACCTCTCTGCTTCTGCTTATCATTGTTTCCGTCCGTATTTTCAGAGATATCAGTACTTGTTATATTACACAATCATCATCATCAGTAATCTCTCAGACGACAGGTCCACAGTCTCTTCCAAAACAATTCCTCCACTTAATGCGATCTAGAGCTTTCTCCTTCAAATGACAGTATCCTCTACTGTCCCCAAGGTCATCCAGCATCTTCTTACGTATTCTTCCTCGTCTTCTTGTCACTTCTATCCGCCCATCTATCTTTCCTTCGATAACTTCTTTTAGAAGGCAGTTTCTGCGTAAAACATGACCAATCCAATTAGCCTTCCGTTTTCTTATTTCATGTAGGATATTCCTCTGCTCACTGACTCTAATTAACACTTCTTCATTTCTCACATAATCGGTCCAACTGATCTTCTCCATCCTTCTCCAACACCACATTTCGAAACTTTCCAGATGTTTCTGATCTACTGCCCTAAGTGTCCATGTTTCAGCCCCATACAGAGCTATGCTCCAAATGTAGCATTTCACTAGTTTCTTCCTCAAATTTAAGTCCAATTTGCTGGTAAAAAGATTCATTACATAATATGAATATTATAATCAGTTTCTTGGTTATGAATTTTATGACCTACTAACTGACTAACCACATAACTGATATACTCATCTAATAAATCAAAGTTACTTTGTAAAACTAATAATCGCTCAGCTGAACAAGGAATACCGCTTCTTATGTAATCTTAAGTTTCATTATGGTGTTCATAAAAGCCCTCTATAAGACTTATCTTGAAATATAAAATCCAGCCCTATTTATTAATATTATCCTCGCATTTAGCCCTGTCTTTTTCTAAGTGGGCTCCCCCTTGTAGGAATTTCGAATACACTTTTGTATGGACTCCTCATTTCTTCCACACTTGCTACATGTCCAGCCTTTCTCAGTCTTCTTGACGTAATCTTACAAATAATCGGCTTTTTGCAAGTTAACACTGTGTGGTGAATAATTTATAAAGGAAAACAGCAACGCCGTAAATGGTATTATTTTTAGAACAGGAAACGAGATATACTTGAGATTATCACAGCGCTGAATATGAAGAGTTTTATCTGCTGAGATACAACGCTCTGTATTTCGGTGAAAATCAACCGAAATTTCGGAGACACATATCGCCTCCATTTTTAGGGCCGAGGAGTAAGAGAAGCAAGAAACCAGGACGAAGCAGGTGTCAAGCTTGCAAACTCTGCATGCTACCTCATGTCATATCCCAGAAGATAGAACTCTTCAGGAAACAAACTGCTTCTTTCAGTGTTCCTATCCACTGGAAGTAATTAGTTTGATTGCCGGTAAAATTAATTCAAATGAACGGTACGCCATATTGGGATTCTGTAATACCCTCTTATGCCGTACCTGCACTGAGTTCATGGAAGTAAGGAATAAAAGTGACGTTATGAAAGTTGGTATTTGTATAACTATAAATGTAGGGTGAATTTAGTTATTGCAACGTTATTCATTTTCTTACACCTTAATTTGATGTGATTTTCGTAATCTTAACCGCTCCTTTACTAAAATTAAACGGCTAGAACTCGGTGAATTTAAAAAAAAAGCGTCAAAAATTTCTTGAAATGAATTCTATTGCATATCGGCTTCACGTAACTCCTAATTTAGGTAAACACAAAAATATTTTTACAAATTCAAAATGGCCTCATTTCCAACCAAAAAAAGTGGGGGGTGAAGTATAGACGTTACTAAGATTATATAAACTTTCGTTTGAAAATCTTTGATTCGGTTTATATTTAAAAATATTTAAGTAAACATATTCATTCCCCTATTCCCAAGTGTCTTTGTCAAGATAAGAATGTTACAACGTTTTAATTCTCTTTTCCACCAAATATATTTCAGCAGCATAAATAAAATCGGAAAGATGTATTGCGTGCCTGAATACGGGATTTTAACGTGCGATCTTAGTGTTTTTTTTTCATTCTTAATGCTCCTAGCTTTTAGAAATAAATTTCATTAACACGTTAGTTGTTTTTCCATAATATCAATTTTGCGTCGTGATAATTGTCTTTTAATTGTCGTCGTAGAAGTAATATTTAAAACAGAATTTGTAGGAATGATTTCTCTTCACCTGCCAAACCAGAGCTGAATATATATTTCTTACAGCTGTAATTAAATTTTCTTACATTTTACAAAAATGAAATTAAATAAAATTTAAAAATAGAAAACAAAAGCTACACATTTTTTAATACCCGTTGCCTACATAGTTTGATGACTCTATATTAACTGAGCTAGTGTTGGTAACTTCTCATAAGTTAACGAGTTAATGCTGGTATTAGTGATTTTAAGAAATTCGAATACCCGAATTTGAGGTTGGCTCTGGCACCAAACGCTCCATAACAAATCTTATGAAAATCCGTCAAGCTGTTTTCACGTTCAAAACACTCGGACATATGAAAATATGGACAGGCAAACATTAACTTACTTTTATGCTTTTATTTCTTAAACATAGTGCACAGAATAACACCAAATAAATGAAGAAATTATCCATATTTGTTTTAAGTGAACGGCATGCTCATGAATGACTAGAAATTCACAAACAACGCATTTGCAGAATGCCTTTCCTTTGTTACTTCATGGCAGCTTGAAGTAGTCCTACATTCAGACTTCATAAATCACCGCAACTTACAACAACTTTCCAGATGAGAGCGCAACTGTCCATTCCAGAGTCTTTTTCCAATAAATACGATTAATTCATCCTGACTTTAACATCAATCATAGCAGCTGTCTAACACCAGCTGATCCGTAGTTGTATGATGTAAACATTAGGTTGCTGGATAAAAGGCAGAGTTGTCCCTGCGCTTAATTAATTAAGCATTACTCTATGATGGCCTATGTGGGAGTAGATGTATAGATCCATATTTTCTTGACATTGGCACTAGTTGGTGGTGACTGGTCAGCTTCACGCCCCATCCTCTTTACCTCCGAGAAAATAGCTCCCTGTACTTATTGAACAGGGGTTGGGTGGGCCTTGTAAAGGAGAAAATTTTCGACCCTGTCGGGACTCCAACTCCGACCCCTCGGTCGTCCAGCCCGTAGCCAGCAGATTAATGGGTGAACTTCGAAATCTTTAAAGCAGCACTAAAAATATAACAGATATAGAAAAAGACATTGTTCTATCCTAAAGACACCATTAAAATAATCATGAAGTCTTAAATTTAATCTGTGTGATAATAAATGAAAAATATGGAAAATAAAAGAATCCGATACAAGAATTAACTCTTGTTATTAAACATGTTTCTCTCAAAGTGGACATAGGAAAAGCCTTCCTTATGTCATTCAGAAATTAGGACCAGTAGCTCATATACGTAAAAGCAGTAGTATTTTAAAGACATTTTACTTATGTAAGATTTGAGGCTTTCACGGCGGTGACTATGAAGAAAGCAGTCTTCTGGGATTTGGCACCGTGTCTATGTGGTGTTAACCGACGTTCCTCCGAAACGTCGGTTAACACCACATATACACGGTGCCAAATCCAGGAAGACTGTTTTCTTCACATTTTACTTAACTACATTTTACATTTTATCCAGTTCTGCTTTGCTTTTCTCCATTTTCCAGTCCTATACATTATTTTTCCTTCCATGTCATATTTTACTCTCCAAGGTGAAATTTCTTGGGTTCATTCACAATTTCTTTATATCGTCGTACGCTCAGTGTGAAAGTGTTGAATATCTTGTAGGCGGCATATTTGTTAAGCTGTAATGCATTTTCCGAAAGCATTGACGACGTCTTGTTCGAAAAATAAATCTCAGAATGTCAGATACACCCGTTACAGCGAAGCTGATTCGCTCTATAGTAAGAGTCCTCTAGGTGTCGTCATGGAACTAAGGGAGTTCAGATCAGAAAAAAAACTACGATGTAATTAGTTTTACTTAACGCACAATTTTTTGACTCCAGATTCTTGTGTTACGTTTCGTGCTCGAGTAGCGTGATTAAAATCGACGTTCCTCGCTTCATCGACTGCGTTAGAAGGTTGTTGCATCGTTTTCCAGTAATGTAAATATAGTTACGTCATTCAGTTATCGAAAATATATATCGATTGTTGTTTCTCTTAGCAATGCAGGCAGCTTCCTCTTGCAATATGGATTTTTCCGTCCATTTTCATGAATTAGCGAATTTAATTCATTTCCCCAATCTTTCTTATGCTCTATATTTAGGTCTATGAAGTTTTCTTATTTTTAATATCTAAAATAGCCTAAATGCTATAGCGAAATGCATAATTTATTCTGATTTAGAAAAGGTGATCATGACACTCTGTGATCATGACACTCTGTGATCATGACACTCTGTGATCATGACGCTCTGTTATGAAGATTATGGGAGAAAGCTACGACGTATTATCCTGACGTGATGTAGGAAAACCAAGAAAAGTGTTAGTGTCGATAATAGAGCGCGATTCAAACCAACTATCGTAACTGAATCTTGTAATCTCTCATATCGAGTAGCTACAAATACAGTCATACAAAAAAAAGTGGCTTCTTGTTATACACTTCTTAGGGCAATACACTTTCGACAAATGCGTTTCGTTCTCTAGCTTATGAATATCAGTAACATAAGATATTTTCGTTGGTATCATACCAGTTTTTGCATAACTGGCCCATTACCTACCATGCGCCTAAACCTAATTCCTTTAAAATAATTTTAAATATTAATCATTAAAATATGCAATGAAAATTAATTATTTATTCTAACTTTTTAAATAAATTTAATCCTACCTTTTAATTATTTGCTTGAGACAAATTTAAAATGAAATTATTTATGTGCATGATAATAGGTACATTTCATATGAACTGATATGAGATAGAAGTAAGAATTACTATGACAATGATGGTGATCTCTTAGAGACCGAAATGCTTTTGTTATAGGTGTGTGTTTTTGAGAGTACACCCGGAATGGGGTTAGACTTTTAACTCTGGAGTTGTTTCCTTTGTAATGTAACGTGAAATCATTGGTGACATACAGGAACAATTTCATTTTTACTTACGAGTCTTGAACCCATGCCCTAAAAATAACAGTGTTCAAATACTACCAAATACGAGAACATTCTGTTCTTTAGACATCCGTGCACCGGGATACTGCCTTTTATGTCCTTGTGTTAGGGCTGCTTGTGAAAACAAGAAACGGAATGTTAGAGACAGATCCCGGCAGCCTGTATCCCGCTGGCCAAATATTGGCCCACTACAAGTCTTTGTAGTTGATAAAGCGAACTAAGTAATTCCTTGATTTCACTGGCTCATAATACATCTGTACATCTGTTATGCAGAAGCAATGTCACAACATGAGTGTGTTGCAGTGTACCTGTATGACGCAATATCACTTGTACTACTCATGACTCAGCTTTGTGCCCTTACAAGGAATCTGAGTTACACAATGGATATATCAGCTGGTAACGCACCTACTGTTACTGAACAAGGAGTTCTGAGCAGTGATCATAAGATTTAATTTCCTATTGCACAAATTCCTCGTCCTGTAGATAGTAATTTTGTTGTTAGTTTGTTTTGACTTATGGTGTCATATTTCTGTTGTTTTTATTCGCGCTGACCCTGTAATTAGCTGTCTGAGCTCAGAACATAAAAGAAATACAGAATTAAGTTGTATTAATATTTTTACTTATTTAATTTATTATATGATAGATGCTACCAGTCCAGAATCTTTTGTCTTCTCGTCTGTTGTCCAAAAAAAAATTAGAATATACAAAACTATAATTTTGCCTGTGGTTCTGTATGGATGTGAAACTTGGTCTCTGACATTAAGGGAGGAACATAGACTGAGGGTGTTTGAGAAGAGTGCGCTGAGGAGAATATTTGGACCGAAGAGGGATGAAGTGACAGGAGGTTGGAGAAAACTGCATAATGAGGAGCTTCATAACTTGTACTCTACTCCAAGTATAATTAGAATGATCAAGTCAAGGAGGATGAGGTGGGCAGGTCATGTAGCACGAATGGGGGAGACGAGGAATGCGTATAGGATACTGGTGGGAAAGCCAGAAGGAAAGAGACCACAGGGAAGACCAAGGCGTAGGTGGGTGGACAATATTAGAATGGATCTTAGAGAGATAGGATGGGATGGTATGGATTGGATAGATCTGGCTCAGGATAGGGACCAGTGGAGGGCTCTTGTGAACACGATTATGAACTTTCGAGTTCTATATTATACTGAGAAATTCTTGAGTAGCTGCAGAATTGGCGGCTCCTCAAGAAGGGCTCAGCTCCATGAGTAAGTAAGTAAGTAATATGATATGAATATATTGTGGCGTATTGTTAGACTTGTACACATTGCTAGGCGACTGGGTGTTAAACACGTTCCCGCAGAAGGAAACGCACGGAACAGTATGACATCTGTTGCTAGGCAACGAAGCGGGAAACATAGTTCCGCATAGGCAATGACGTCACACAAGAGTAGCTAGGGGCCACGTGACATGTTTTCTGTAGTTCAGCGCCGAAGGTTTATAAGGGACAACATAGGTCGTTTGCGATCAGTCGTAGGCTGGAGGAGTGAGTAATAGACGGAGTTTTCAGTTAAATTCCGAGGTTGCAAAGTGATTGAACAAGAAATGGCAAGAAGACTTCATAGTGATTCGAAGTGCTAGTTTCTGTATCGAGATCCTTTGCTAGGAGACTACTAATGAAGACAAAGAATCCTAATGCGTGTGCAACGGTGAACTGTTAATTATGTAAATCAGCGATAGCACGGTATTAATTATAATTAAGAGAGGGAGTGTAACAGAAGGGCCAGTAAATCCAATCATCAGAAATAGAACCCGCTATTTTCATCACGCGCACTACCTTACACGTGATAATACGTTAAATTTGTGTGATATAACCCCAAATTTTAGCTCGTAATTGCTGACATACAAGCAATATGAGGTGTGTAGTTATGCCAGATACTAAATTTGTTGTGGTTTATATGTTATGGCCATGAAAGGAACAGCCACAGATAATTTTTGGGCTGTATTTTATATTCTGCGAAAATTTCCGCTATAAAGTTGCATGTTTTTGTTGATTTGTTATCATACACAATTTCTGCATTCTAAATTAAGTGTCGCTCATATCGCTTCCACGTAACACGCTGTCGGCGTCCGCCATATTGCTATTACTGGCCATAGGACATTAACAAGTGTGGAAAAGTGAAAGTCCATACCGCAGTGCCCATGTTCACAAATGCGTTTTCGCCCCGCAGCATACGTACCCCAAAATTCGCATTCGGTTGTATGTACCATTCATAAACCTAAAGAATTCGTTACTGTGGTTCCCTACATGTCCTAATTACTGTAGGCCTTTATACAAATTATATTTAAATTTTTTATGTGTCAGTAATTGAATCTTTAGGTCGGTTATTTGATCAATGGAGCAATTACGTAAATTGAATAATTTGAGTTGTGGAAAGTGTTTTCTCTTTATATGTAATTAACACCAAAGCTGATTACAGGAAGGTTTGGTTTGACTTGTGTCTTCTATGTCTCCTGATATACCGTATTTACGCATGTATAGGCCGCGTGCGTGTATAGGCCGCAGCACAATTTTCAGACAGAAATTATAGAAAAAATAATTTTCTTGGAATATTATTTCAGGAGTAGAAATTATTCCGAAATTTGGCAACGTTTATTTTTTTTTAATGAAGTGTGATTTCGAATATTTCGAATATAAGCCGCACCCCAGTTTTCCTCTTGAATTTTTGGCAAAAAATGTGCGGCCTATACATGCGTAAATACGGTACTTATTCACTTGATATCGAACTGTTTAGCTAATAAGTTCCAAATGGTGTCACTATAGACTGATACACAGTACTGTCATTAATATGTTAATAAATGTTTGTAATTGGTATTACTGAAACATGCTTGGGAAATCCAGGCAAACCATAATTAATAAATACCATCTCTATATACAATGGTACAATTACCCTGATATTACCGCGTATATAGAGGATGTATATTAGAAGACATGGTGCTATTTTCTGAAGGAGCAACTAGCTAGAGAGCATTTATTACGCATGTTACAGACGAATATCTCAAATATTTATGCGAAATTACAATTATTTACGAGTCCTTAATAGGTTCATTGTCACTGTCATGAGTAGAGTGTTTCGCTTTTTAATTTTTTTTTAATTCGCTTAGTGGGAGGTGGAGTCCAACTGGGTCCACTCAGCACGGCGGCCACTGATTGAGTTATTGTAGCCTGCTCCGGGCGATTATGATGATGGAGAATTAGATGGAATGAATTGGCAGGGGAAACCGAAGTACTCGGAGAAAACCCGCCCCAGCGCCGCTTTGTCCACCACAAATCCAACTTGACCAGACCCGGGATCGAACCCGGGCCGCCGCGGTGGGAAGCCAGCGACTAACCGCTTGAGCTATGGCGCGGGCCTGAGTGGTTTTCTTTAAAATGTGTTAGATAGTGAGTTGTAAAGAGTCAGACATCAGGGTCAGAACGGAAGGAGTCAAGGAAGAACAGTTCGACTGAAAGTTTATCATGAGTTATTGTAATTTATTGCCATTACAAGTGATTGTACAAGGAATGCAAGTAAATTCAATCATCCAATCCAAACCCCGTCTTATTAGTCACGCTCATAAATCGTGACAATATTAATTGACCATATTTCATGATTCCGGGTACCAATATTGCTCCGCTGGAGATCAGTTTTAAGTTCATACAAAGAAAAATAAACATCCCAGCCGTGAGAACTTGTGAAATGTGAAGAACACTGAAACCGTTCAAGAACGAATCATTTTAAATTTTGTATGGTGATACGCCGAACAAATTTCCAGGAAACTGTCATGGAAGAACATGACAACTGTACCAAAATATCTTCATTTGACGACGCTAAATAATTAAATCTTTTTACGTGATATCTGCATGATAGGTAAATGTAAAGCTATCTTTGTAAGAGGCCGTGAAAACCCATAGGGTTGTAAGGCGTCGAGGCTCCCACATCTTCTAGACAATCGGCTCACAGATGGCGGTTAGGTTGTCAGCCTTACGCGCCGGATGCCCTTTACCTCCCAGGAAGATTTCTGATACTCGTTCCTGTTAGGGTCTGAGTCGACCCCAGGACCATAGTGCGGCCAGAAGGATTAGGTGAACTGAAAATTCAGTGACCTCATCGGAAATCGAACCCGTGACATTCCGGCTTGTAACATGCTGCCTGAACCATCTACGCTACCACCTGCTCCCAAATTTGCATATGTTTTAAATATAAGCTATTAATAATATGAACTTTATCAAAATCTATAAAGTCTAGTCTTTCAGGATAATTAAAAGCACTCTGCTAGTCAGAAATGCTTTAAACTTGTGAAAACGGCAGTGGTCTGTGTAAGACGTTATTTGCGCCGAACTAAACACAAGTACGTCTTGCTACATATCGTACATTGCTAAACCCATACCATAGTTCTGAGCTGAAGTTTCCTCCGTAACTGGGGCGGGACTTATCCCGCTGTCCTTCTCTAAATTATTTTTATCAGATTCCATTCCTCCTGCCGCTCCTCTCGGTTTAACCGCTCTGGAGTTTTACGACTTGTAGTCTCTCGCGCGATCATGAGCCGTAAAGACCTGACTCTTCTGATATTTACAGCATATAGCGCTGTGGCTTGGTGGTCGTTGGTTCGAACAATCTCAACGAATTGCCATCTGTTATTTCCAGTTGCAATTCTTGGCTCTCAACCCAAAAGAGGAGAGGTAACTACCTAGTGGTTTCGAGATGTTCTTAAGATATGGAACGGCAAGCAGACAATCAGGACTCGGGTCGAACTCAGCTCGTAGCTTCTAACTCCTGTGAAATTCTCTGTCGACGCAAGAAAGCGAGAAAAAATGGCGCTTTCATCGCTGGAAGGCATGATCCAGGCTGTCTTGATCAGACTAACGAAGATAAAATTATTCCCCTATCAGATTTAAGCACAATGTCACTAAGACGTATAGCGGAATGGAGGTAAATCTCTAGGCATTTATAACTTTGGAATTATGCGGACATGAGTAATCGGCTTAACGTTCCGGCCGCTTTATCCATAAACATGCGTGGACTCTGAAGGGTAGAGAAAATTCTCGTACCATGCCAGTAACCGAATCCCATTTCTTTATACTCCAATCCGTAATGCAGCAGCTATAACGACGGAGCTGCCTCGTATCATGTCTTCATGAGATCGTGTGTATATTTTTGCTACTTTTCTGGTGAAAAAAACCATAAGTCGAATTCGTATAAACACTAAACCGATGGCGATGGAACTGCAGAACTCGTTATGGTGCTGGAAAAACGGACACAAAATTTTGGTCGGAAGAAAAGGGGCCACGTAGGAAGCGTGAGCATAGATACGAAGATAATACTAAATTAATTTTGAAATAGTAGC
>NW_019725423.1:1252052-1278976 GCF_002891405.2 Cryptotermes secundus
ATATATATATTAATATATGAGAATTTGGACTCTTGCACCATTGCTTTCCATACGAACAGATGCAGCTGTACTGGGGGAGCAAAATGAACGTCTTTTATTCAACGCGTTTACCTTCCTAAACGACTACTTTCCAACAGAATATCGCAATTTACATATAGTTAATTGGATCCAGTATGCAATTTTTTTTAAATGGCTGATTTGTTATTCCAATAGTAACCAAAATTGTAACGGTGAAGCTATCACATGAAGGTAAGACAAAGTTGTCTCTGTGCTTAATTAGTCAAGTACTATGCCATTAAAACTTGTGGGGGAGTGAAAGTATAGCTCCACCATTCTTTACCTTGGCAGTAGATTCAAGTGAGTTGTCAGCTTCACGCTTCTACCGCTTTACCCCATGTAAAAGAGCCTCTGTTACACAACGGATAGGGGGCTTGGTGGCCCCCAGAGCCGGTCTGGACACTGTGGTGAATAGAAAAACCTTGCACTGCAAGAATTCGAACTCTGGCCATATAGCCCATTGCCCGTCGCTGTACCAAATGAGCTATCCCAAAGATTTTGCCTATTAAAATTAGGTATTGGTACTGCTCCATAGTTTGGGTTTCCCGAATTTGATAATGCTCCCTGAGGCCGGCTAACCTGACTTCGAATTTTCGCAGCCCTCCCCACGGGAAGATTCTGCTATAGCTTATAAAGCAGGGTCTTGCCAGCTCAGCATTTACTATCACTTGGCCATTTTATATTACATTAATTCTATAGCTGAGACAGGGGTACGCGGTGCGTGGTTGGTTGAGATATCATGCTACAAGCCGGAAGGTCGTGGGTTCGATTCCCGATGAGGTCATCATTTTTCTTTTTCAATTTACCTAATCCTCCCAGCCGCTCAATGGTCCCGGGGTCGACTCAGCCTCTAACAGGAATGAGTTCCATGGAGATTCCTGGAGGGTAAAGGACGGCGGACACTAAGGCTGGCAACCTTACCGCCATCTGTGAGCTCATTTTCTAGACGATGTGGGAGCCTCGACGTCTCACGCACCTATGGGCCTTCACGGCCTGTTACAGGGAAATCTTTACCTTTTTAACTTCCACAGTTGGGACAGCATCCTCAAATCACAATTAATGAACGAACGTCTTTCTCCCGGCTCTTATCCGACTCTGGATACAGTTTATCTCGCCGTTTCGTGTAGCCTATGTGTCATAAGCTTTTTATGTGTGTTGGAGCTCGTAAACAAGAGCTTCCGTCTCGTTCAAGATTTTGATGTCTTTCAAGTTTTATTGTGATGTTTCACGAATTCGTCTCCAGCCAACAGAACTTCTGGAGAAGGAAGAGGAAGCCAAGCTTTCTTCATGCTCAAAGCTTTTAAATGACTGTGATTTATTCCATCTGTCAGTCAAGGAAGGGAAACAAAATCGCCTATTTCCAGCTCTGTATATATTCCATATTTTTAAGAGTGGACTATATATACGATTTAAAGACTCTAACTGGTCTGTTAATATAAAAGAAATGTTCTTAGAAATATCATCGCGATGGGGACCGTGTGTTCAGTAGTGTGACGTGTAGACCCATTTGCAGGCAAGTCCCGAATTACACACACGCAACAATAGAAAATGTATTCGAAGAAGTGTGTTCTATGTGGTACGCACCATGCCCAGTGCTAGACAAGGGGCCAATAAAGACACATTCTGACATGTGACACGTGTTTTCCATGACGTCCCACCCGCGTCTATATAATGAGAGGCGAAAAATAATTTCGAGTTCAGTTCAGAGATTGAGTTGAGTGTTCAGCCGTAGCAGTACAGAATAGTACAAGGACTAAAAGAGAGAAGGAGAATGGAGCATGTCCTTGTACTTTTAGAAGGGGGTAGATTAGTGGTAGCGCTATAATTGATTATGATTAAGATAGATTTTAAGGCAAGGTGTTAATAAATCCAATCATCGAAACCAGAACCCGTTATTATTAGTCACGGAGCAATAAACGCGTGACAGTACGTTTACAAGTGAACATTACTCCGTTACTCTGGAAAGTTCATGATTTTTATAATCAATTTTCATTGATTTATTTAGATATTACTTTTACAGGAAAAGAAATAGAATTATTCGAACATTTCTGAAATACTTAAAAAATATTGACTGTATACTAGTGGGTCATCACATTACAATTTGGAATTACTGCACTTTACAAGTATTTGGGCTCCATAATTTCCTAACCAACCAACTCCAAGGAGCTATTCTTGAGAAGCCAACAGATACTCAGTCACCAATAAATTGCCGACATTTTGTGTTGCCCCCAGGTTCATTACCGTGT
The DNA here is from genome assembly GCF_002891405.2 of Cryptotermes secundus. Lineage (NCBI taxonomy): Eukaryota > Metazoa > Arthropoda > Insecta > Blattodea > Kalotermitidae > Cryptotermes > Cryptotermes secundus. The sequence continues at coordinate 1,254,356 of NW_019725423.1, forward strand.
CCGCAAGGTTCCCCCACTGGTCAGTGTTCTGAGCCAAGTGAGTGAAAGCAGAAAATAACTCTTCATATTTTATCTAATAATGTTGCAAGGGCTCTTGTGAATGGCATGCGATTTGTTTAACAGTCAGAAGGTTATAACCCATATAAATGTATTACTACCATCTGAAGGCCGTTTATTTGCTAATAGTTCTGACGTCAAACGTCGTGAATCGCAGGCAGCTTAACAAGTATCTGGGACCGCTTCGTTTTATGGCTTGTAATAATGTCTGGGGACTGTCAACGGAAGACACGAGGATGCTGAATCCATGGACGTGCTTTCACGATCGGTACCTCGGGTCACTGTTCTAATGGGCTCTTAATAAATAGTCCAGTAATGCTGGTACGCGTCCCGAAGGTACTGACTTGGCTGTCTCTATTTCTTTGTCTTGTCTTCCTGCCATGGGAACTCTTGTCAAGACACGCATTGGTCTCTTATTTAATTGACGTTTGATATTATTAACCCTGTGGAGCAAAGCATTTCTTGAGAAGCAAGTGGTAGTAATTTCTCAGCAAGTGATGTAATTTTTCGCCTTTAATGGAAAGCGAAATTTCATGACCGTGTTTGCGAGATCACGTAACTGGTGGCTGTCGTGAATCAGATGAACCCAGTCCATTCTACTTCAATGCCTTACAAGAGTTCCTTTCACGTTTCATAAAACAACCCTATCTTAATTTCGTCTAGTTCCTACGAGACGTTTCGTCAATCTCAAAATAATTGACTGGACGATCTAGTATTGTCTGATGGATAGTACAGATTCTGAAGCTGCTGTTAAACACAGGAGCCACGGGTTTCATATAATCTTTTCACTAAAACCTCCACTATTTTTCATTAACATCTGTTGGCTATGATAGGTGAAACAGTAAATATATATGTAAGATTTGAGGCTTCCACGGCGGTGACCATGAAGAAAGCAGTCTTCTGGGATTTGGCACCGTGTATATGTGGTGTTAACCGACGTTTCGGAGGAACGTATCGCCTCCATCTTCAGGGTAGAAGAAAAAATATAAGAAATCCGCAAGCGAAGAGACCGTGAGAACCGGTAAAAGTCTGCAGACTTCTTTCTTCAGTAAATACGTACATAGTTCTTTTGATATGATCTCATGCAACACCTACAATGATTATTGTTGGTATATTTAACAACACTCTTTCAACTGTATATTACTTAAGATAAGTACCGATGAATGGAATTGCAAAATGATTAACAGGTCAAGGTTTCGAAGGCAAACTTTTCTTATTCCAGTCTTATGCAGCATATATTAGAGAGACTGAAGAAAACCCGGGAAATATTTAGACCTACGGCCGGCAAATTTGGAACCCAGTACCTTCTGACTGTGAATCAGAATTGCTGATCCTATTAGTCCGACAGTCCGTGCCAAGTTCATGCATGTTAGTGTCCTGCAGCAGGGAGGAAGTTTAAGGGTGGACAGCCGTCGGCTGCTTACAGAAAACATTGCGCAATGAAATTTATTACTTTTATTTTCTTTCTTTGTTCGTTGTAGGTAAGGAATCGATTATCAGCATTATTTCCCTGAGGCGTGAAGAGGTAGCCTGTACGAAGCAAAGTAAGTGCAACCGAGTTCACTCTCTTTTAAGTAGGATCTAAGAACTTTTCAGACACAATGAGTTGCTATGTATCTTAACTTTCTGACTAATTCTCGTTATCCACCTTCATAAAATTTGTAATAATTTGCATAGATATGGCTGTCTGTTATTCCTGGAAATGGCACTCGTATTTCCGATTAGATACAGCGTCAGTGTTAGTTTCATTTCTTGCAGTTGTTTCTCTGTGATTTTCAATACAGACACAAATCGGTGTTTCTCATCTCTGGGTGTATTGACGCCTTCTAAACTTATTGAGTTACATAGGGTCGAAAAATCTATTCTTTTCAGAACTAGTCAAAAGTGTACGTATTTGAATGCGTAGATTCATAGATCATAATTTCAAATAATTATCAGTGATCTGATTATAGTTGAATTAATATGTTAAACATTTGACTGTGTATTATAATTTTGTACAGAATGTGAATGACTTTTTATTTAAACTTTTGTCCAAATTGGCTACAGAATTTACAGAATAATGACAATGAATTTAAAGTAAGCATCTTTTCAGAATGCATCTCAATACTTTATTTGCCCGTATTTATACTGTCTTCCTCTTTTAGAGAATCTTCTGTTTTTATGTATCATAAGTAGGTTGCCCGCTCCGATTTGGGTCTTCAGTAGTCACCTCTCGAGAACTGCGATCCTTATCTTACTTAACTCGCGTAACTGTGTTACATAAAACACGAACAAGAGTTGGCAGACCTGAAATAGATCTCGTCCTACACCATATTAAATGGAAACTTCAAGTTCAGAACGTAACAGCTTACACCTAAAAGTGTTTTAAAATCAGTGAACAGTTCATGCTGTTGAAGAAAGTTGTCTTCTGGGTTTAGGCACCGTGTATTCTTCGTTTTGGCCGACGTTTCGGAGGAACGTAGCACCTCCATCTTCAGAGCAGTTGAATAGCTGCGGAGAGCAGTAGCTGTGGTGATAGNATCGCTTCTCCATATTAGTATTTCAGTATCATTATAATTCTAATAGTCTTCCGTTTAAATATTGTCATGTATAGGGGGGGTACGCGTGACGAAAGTGACGGGTTCTAGATCGAATGATTGGATTTATTAACACTTCGGTTATAACCTCTCTCTTAATTACAATTAATACAGCGCTACCGCTGATTTACCGACTTCTCAGTTTACCGTTGCGCACGCACTAGGATTCTCACTTTCCACTAGTCGTCTTCTGGCAAACGGATCTCAACAAAGAATCTATCACTTCAAATCACTATGACGTCTTCTTGGCATTTCTTGTTCAATCACCCTTCAATCTTGGAACTCAACTGAACTCTGCCTACTACTGCTACTGTTCTGTCGAACTCTTCTTATAACATCTTTGCACGGACCATGCACAGAAAATACATGTCATGTGATCGCTACCCAGCCAGTAAATTGGCACGCTAGCTGCTGCCTAGCAGTGGTCTCGGCCCTGACCTACAGAAAACATTTCAAGTGACCGCTACCCACTGTTGTCTGACGTCACAGCGGACACAAAGAAAACACAAGTCCTGTGTTTTTGGTCACGTGTGTGTTGCGGGCGCTGCCCAGAAATAGATTTACATGTCACAGCAATTACCTCAGTAAAATTGTTAAATTGTTACATTGGTTCATACACGTTCGTACAGACTTTGGATATTGGTTAAGAAATGCCTCAGCAGATCTAGTTCACTCTCTCATGCAGTGTAATTCCCACAGTTTCCAGAACGATCAGTCCTCGGAGAACCCACAACTGAATTGATTTTATCTAACATTCGCCTATATAATTTCCAAAATTTGACCAATTTCTAGTAAGAAAATTAATAATTCTTCAAAATAATTCTTACATGCTGGCAAAGAAATATCAAAATTTCAGTTATTCTTCTGTATTCATGTACCTTACAATTCGAGTTCTGCTGTTTACTTATGTCATAACCACAGCCTTAATCTTTGATTTTGGGCCTTTTCGATTTTCTTGAGTCAAAATTGTGCCACAGATAAATTATGATTGAAAAGACTGATGTGGAGTATAAGCTAGTAGCTAAACCCCTTTAACATGTATCAGTACACATGATCACAGCTGCCCGGAGACTTCGTATGCATTAACACGTAACTCCATGCAGCAGACTCCACATTAGGTGCTGACAATTATTCGAATCGTCTAGAAATTCTCTCCAATTCGCAGAATTGCGCTACTGGACCGTGTTCAGAGCCATTTGAACCAGTTTAAGTCATCATATAAACTTTCTCTGTGGTCCTGGTTTCTATCGCACCCACCCTTGAGGTTTTATATTTATTTTCGTATCTCATATGTTCACCTATTTTATTTGATTTTACCTCATAATGCTTGGTGAAAAATATAAATCAAGAAAGAATAGTTCTGCCTTCTCGGATGTAACGCAGTATAGTCCGCTGAAATTTAATCGATGTTTCGGAGGAATATCGCCGCCATTTACAGGTTCGAAGAGTTCTTGAAGCAAGAAACAAACATGAATCAGGCAGCAAGCAGATCTTTCAACTTTTTTTTTTTCCGGATTAAACGGCGAAATATCGCACAAGGTATAACTCCTTAAAAGCCCTTCACTATGCAATTTTCTTCGGCCTCCTCTTTCGCAGTTCCAAGTAGGCTAGTTATTGTCTTTCTCTCAGCCATTCTAGATGTGTTATTCCCTTAGTATGACAGATCAAGTTCCACATTCATACAAAAATAAAACAATGAATTGGCTTGCAACATATAGTGTGTGTGCCCACCGTCCGTAATATGTTTTTCATATATGTCTGTCTCCGACCGTCTTTGTGGTCTAGTGGTCAGAGTTCCTGGCTACAGATCCAGAGGTATCGGGTTCGATTCCCGGCTTCGTCAGATTTTCTGAGAAGTAGTGGGTCTGGAACGGGGTCCAGTCAGCTTCGTGAGGATAATAGAGGAGCTACTTGAATTGAAAAATAGTGGCTCCGGTCTAGAAAACCGAGATTAACGGCCGTGGCTATCCGTTTCGCTGACCACGCGACACCCTCTATCCTCAAGAGTTGGCACTAACTTCGCCGACAAGCGACTTTCGCTCGGCCGGTGTAGTTCGCTTGCGGACTACGGGCCACGGAATTTTTGTTTGTTTATCTGTCTCCACATAGAACGTGTTTCTTATTTCGACACAGAAATGTACTTTCCAGAGACAAAAACGCAAGTGCCCTTTTGATTTCGAGCTATTCAGCAGTACATTTCTGCCCTTTCGGCCGGTATCTGAAATGATATTACGATTATATGAAATCATAGATATTGCGCGAATGTGTCACGGATGTTTTCTGTAGTAACTAAATCGGTATGCTGAGGATTGAACGTGACTGTTATCTGATGAAGAACAGGGATTGTAAGGTGTTAATACTTCTTTCTTCACTATTTCCATTCTCTCTTGCTACTTAATAGAAATTTAATTATTTTTATACAAGTTAAAGGGTCTGAAAGGGTTACTTTTTAGAATTAAAATTTTTTGTTTTTAAATGTAGAAGACTGTCAATATAGAGAACTCACACAGAAAAGCTACGCAATTGGTTTTTAATGTCTTCTGTTATTTAAAACGTGAAGCGGACAACAGTGGCTGAGTACTGGCTGTTGCAAGGGAGAGAAACGCAATGTTAATGCATGTGATGTCGAGAAATTTGCTGCACCCAACATTTATCTGTCTCTTTCAGCGCTACAAACCAACATGCACCTGCCGGCTTGTATGTCGCCCCAATTAGCTTTACAAACTAACTTTGACCGACACACACACACACGCGTCTATATGTACTTACGAGTATTGTCGTGTGTAGGAGTGACTCGGAGGGGGTTTGGATCGGTAATTGGATTTACTGAACACTTACAGATCGTAACTATAAGTAACTATAGTGATAACAGCTAATTCACACACTGCAATTCACTAAAGCACGCGTTAAGCCTTTTCAGTCTGCTTTGTCTTCACAATTCTTTGTCTGGTAATCGCTTCGAAAGCCGTAGCTTCCTCATCTTCCTAGTTCACGCTCTTACTGTCCGGCGACTGTCTCCCGACTAACTAAATTTTAGAATCGACCTCATAACATCTCAGCACGGGCCGCATAGAAAACATCGCTTCCAACAATTCTATCGTTGCGTCACGTAGCTATCTCACGGACCGCGCAAAGCACACTTCTTCTCAGTTATTCCATTGATGCATGTTAGGAATCTGTTGCCTAGCAACGGCTCTACATGGTACACTATGTATATATACACAGTGATCACCTTGTTATGGAGAACTGCACGAACGTGATCAAGTCCTTGCTGTTGAGAGGAACCTATGAAAATTTCACCTCTGCTAAAGCACACAGTTACTGCACATAAGGAATGAAGTTCGAATGAGATTTACCAGTTGTCACCTGCGGCTCTCGTGTGACAATTGTGGCTTTAAAGGTACGGATTTCTGTAAGGAAGGTATCGCGCTTTAATTTTGGTTAGCTTACCAGTTATTCTGACAGGTTTGACGCAGTATCCAGGTCTTTCCAGGCGAACACAGCAATAGTATCCAAATTGTTGCTTATTCATTATCATTTTCCCACCCCACTCAATAACACGCAACTTACACAGAAGAAAGACGCAAGTAAATGTAGTAAGAATCAGTCACATACCAAATCTGATAAGACTAAGCATACGTCGAATTAAGGGAGAGGCACGGAAATATCCGATACCAAAGAGAAATTAAAAAACACTTAATGAATTCAGTTTTTCTAGAGAAAGCGATAAGAAATAAATTGCTTCAGCTCAACACAATAAATTACTCCTGAAAGAGAGCCAAAAAATACATTAATTCTAAGGAAAATTAAGAAAAACCGTAGATCGCATGATAGATAATCCAAACTTTTCTGTATATGTTGGCAGACTACTTCCTATTAATTTCATTGTAATCATGCTTACGATATCTGTAGGCGCAGTAAACATTGTTAAATACTCATTACTTTATTGACTCACGTGGATGATAACCATGGTGTGTCATTTAATGAACATGCCTACCTGTTCTCCACACATAAGGTTCGAATGATCTTATCTTGTCAAGTCGTTTATCCGATTCACAACATGCAATGAACATATTATGTTATTAATAACGTGATATGCCGTGCGAGTTATCTCATATGACCCTTAAATTGTTTCCTAAATTAATATGGTTATTACACCATACAAAAGGCAAAAGAATTAGTGTCGAATATTATTCTTTTTAGAAGTGTGAAACTGAAACCATCGCAGAGTTGAAACCTGCATGTCCTAGGCTTGTTGCTCAAAAGAAGTGAAAATGCTTCAAATTTCTCAGGGTTTCAGTTCAGTGAATAGAATATCAGAAATCGACAAATTAAAATTGTCAGGTTCTCTATGAGGCTCGACCGCGTCTATGGTTTTGTGGTCAGAGTTCCTGGCTACAGATCCAGAGGTCCCGGGTTCGTTTTCCAGATTTTATGATTAGTGGGTCTGAAACGGTGTCCAGTCAGCCTCGTGAGGATATTTGAACTATTTCAAGTAAATAGCGGCTTCGGTCTAAAAAAACAAGATTGACCGCCGTGGGGATCCGTTGCGCTAACCACGTGACATCTTCTATCCGCAAAATTTGGCATTAACTTCGCCGAAAAGTGGCGGTCGCTCGGTCGGTATAGTTCGCTTGCGGACTATAGGCCACAGAGTTCTTTTTTTTTTTTCTTCTATGGGGCTCAGCCCGACTTTCGAGGGAAATGTTTCCACTCGGTGAAGATATCAACTATTCTCCCTAATATTTCTTCGTGATATATATGTCAGTCAGGGAGCGCGCGGTGACGTATTTGGTTGAGGCTCTAAGTTACAAGCTGGAAGGTCTCGTTTTCGAATCCCGATAAGATTATTGGATTTTAAATTTACCTAATCCTTCCAGCCGCACTATGGTCCTGGGGTTCACTCAGCCTCTAACAATAAGGAGTACCAGGAATCTTCCTGGGGCTAAAGGGTGGTTGGGGCGTAAGGCTGACAAATTTTCCGCCACTATGAGCCGATTGTCTAGAACATGTGGGAGACTCGACGTCTCACAAACCTATGTGCCTCCACGGCCTTTTACAAGGATACCTTTACCTGCATCTATTCCAGTCAGACAAGTTCAGAGACAATACCTTCAAATAGGGCACGACAACTTCTTTTTATTTTTTTACAATTCAATTCATATACTTTCCGTCCCATTCGGCAGAAAACAAAGATGAGTTCAGCTTATCCCGGACATGATCAAATAACAGAATGGTCTTGAATATGTGTATTGAATATATAGAATATCGGGGGGGGGGGTAGGTAAAAAAAGGGATACGTAAAAATAGGCTACGTTGTAATTTCTTTTTATGTTGTTTTTTTCGACAGCATGACATATCAGGTTATGTTATCACAAAGTTTCGCCTTTGCATTCTGAGCAGAAATTCCCATAAAATAAAGGTACATTAAGTGCAATACAGTTAGCTCTACCAATAATAAATAACAGAATAAATGGAGCCTAGAAGAAAGTACACGCTAGTGGACATTAAATTAATTTTTTTTCGAAACAAAACGCTATGTTTGTTTTGAAACAAACATCAGATACTTAGACAAAGACAAAGACAAAGACTGAAATTTGTTTCTTAGAAGAAGAAGAAGACGGGTTACACTCCAAGATAAAAATAATAACAATGATAATATAGAAAGATTAAGGATTAATAGTATTCGTAAAATATTAAGCTAAAGAACTGAATGCCTTGAAAATGTGGAAAGAACGGGAGAAAATATTGCTGAGGGTTACGAAATATTTTCCAAGGAGTAAAGAATTATATTCTAAAGGGTTCTGACAATGGTGGATGACACAGAATTACTGGGGTTTTGGACTTTTTCCATCGTCCGGAATTTTAAGTAATAGAGGATACGACGTTTCGGAAACTGGATCTGTTTCCGTCTTCAGGTGAGAAAGAAAGACACCTACTCAGTTGGGCCCCTTAGAAAGAGCTAATCTCAATCACTGGATCCAGTCTTCCTTTCTCACCCGAAAACGGAAACATATTCAGCTTCCGAAACGTCGTGTTCTCTATTACCTAAAATTCCGGACGATGGAAGTAAAGAATTGTTGGCATACCAGTAAGAAACTATATTGAAGAAAATAAATTTTCATGGAGACAGAAGAGACCGTTGAGCCTAAATAATTTATAATCAGTGCGTGCATCAATCAATCAGTGAAGTGCAGAGCTTGCCTCAGCTTACCCGCGCTAGCCGGCGGCTTACACTGACGGGTCATTTATTCAAGGGTCGACTGTATGTGTGTCCGTGCGTGACGACCAACTGTTCAAATGCCCCCTCCACAGCTTTAATAGCGTGTATACGGCCGAAATTTACGTCATGTACCAAGCTCTTCCGTTCATTCGGTAACAATCTCGGCCGTGTTCTCTTCTTTGAGCAGACTCCCTAAGCCGGCACTCGTTTCGGAGGTAACTGTTGCACGTCCACGAGGCATGGAGTCTGTTGTATTTTGTAGCTACTCACACCGAGGCTTCTGTAGTGATTTTGTGCCTATGTTTATCGCGTTATGTTGTGGTAGTCGTGAGGCGAATGGATCCAGACAGTGGGCAGAAAACCGCAGTATAGGTGTGGCCCTCCAACAGCTCCATCAGCACTGTCGAGGTTATGGTTACGCGTCCTCTGATTGGTCGAACTCGTGAGAGGTGACCCGACGCCGTGACGCTCCCATTACGACACTGCGCATCCTGCTGGAATGACCGCATTATGACCAACAGTGTTAAATACTCCATCTTCTTGTGGCCTTGCGCAGCATCATGGCAGATGAACGTGGTAATGTAAAAGGCCGTAGAGTTCCCCGTGGTGCAAATGTTGACAGTGTTATACAATGCAATAGTTAGTTAGTTAGTTANAATGCTTCCCCCATCTACCAGAGGTATTAGAGACTGCTGTTGGGCGGGAAACGTCCGTTAATTTGGCTCAGTGACCTCCTTTGGAGATATGAGGTTCTTTTACGTGCCGTAAAGCTACGACACGGGACCCATGGCTTAAAGTCCCTCCCGGAGGATTTGTTCCCTGAATTTTTCCGCCCTTAAAAATTCCACGACCTCCGCCGGGTTTGAACCCGCGTACCACGAGTCATGAGGTAGGAACGTTACCTCTAGACTACGGAGGCCGCTTATACAATGGAATAAGTTTCACCTCGAAATTTATCGTTGTTTTATGAGTTTTACTGACCCTTATCAAGCCTACTTTATTAAGATTTTTGACGCGATGTTCATTTCTAGGTTTATTGAGCTTTTTACCAAGTGCTAGACCACCTTAGAGTGTGACACAGGTCTATTTGTAATTAATCTTATACAGGGTTGAACAAAATTCTGTCTAGTCTGATTCTTAAACATGCGCATAAGGCCGTCAATGCTTTCGCGTCTCTGAACCCGCTGTTACTGGCACTCAGTCGATATATCATTGGTTTGGTACGGTGGTTAAACTTTAGCAAAAATTCCCGAATCAGCGCCAGAGCTATGAAAACTCAATTTCTGATTCCCCGGTCCGAAATTGGTCACAGTTTGGCCAAAATTATACATATATAGATCAATAATTTTTCTGAAAAATTGCCTTTTTATTTTCCCTTCCCTGATTAAATGTCAAATTATTTATTATCAACTGAGCACACTTAAAGCGCTGAGCCAACACACCGTACCATGATTAAGACCCACTGTATAGTTATTGTTAATTAATTGCCTAGGAGAGGCTTGTTTGTTGTCACGTGCCTGCATGGCTGCCATGACTACCGAGAGTTGTCATCCAGCATCGGGTGGAGGCGGGTAGAGGGCTGTTACCATGAAGGAGTAGCGTAGTTGGAAATATCGCAAATGGCATCGGACGTGGATGCAGTTTGTTTAGCAGGATGAAAGGGTCGGGAAATTGTTACGTGTACAAAATGAATACCAGATTTCAGTTTCTCACAGCCGTGACTACGAAAAGTTGTATTCCCTGAGAGGTAACGCCATGTTGTCCGGTAAATGTCAATTTATGTTTCGGAGGAAAGTATCGTTCCCATCTTCAGAGTTGAAGAATAATCCAAGAAAACACTCTTATCGATTTATTGCTTGGATTACTCTTCGATCCTCAAGATGAACATAATACATTGCTCCTAAATGTCTGACTTCAACTGCCCTACAATTCGTTGTATAAATCTTCAGAATAAAGAAATATTTACCAAACACTCGACTGCAGAAATAATTCAGTGTTCAACTTGTTTCTGCTGTAGGTGACAGGGAAGATTTAGGTGAGGACTATTTGACATAAAATCAAGTTAAAATCCCAGGAATTGTGAATATTATAAAATGTATTATAGACGTGATGTTCAGCCAATATAACATGATAGCTCAAGCACGGATTATCGGTGTTGCAACAGACATTCAGCCTGAAGCCAGGAATCGAGAAACGTATATGAGATCTCTGGAGAGGAAAGAGGGAAGCATATGATCAAGGAGATAACATTCCAGCCGATGTTTGAAACAAAAAGGGGAAAAGAGTGGTAATAAATTTTACAGCATTCGTAACAGTTTTGTCTGTAGGTGGGCTATTGGAAGAACTAAGACAATATTTAAAGAGACTAGAAGTTTCCAGATTACATAAAGGGATGCTAAAATCATTGAACGTTTATAATAGAACGGTCCGTTCTTCAGAATGATGGATGAAAAAAGCTCTTGAAGAAATTAATTTTCGTTGTTTGTTCTTTCGGCTATCAAGTGCAGAGACTATGAACCGTGGGAGAGGCGATACGTCAGTCATCCATCACACTCCTGTCTCAACACTGCCGAAAGGAGCTTGACTTGAAGAATCGCTCGTTAACTTTGTACTCGTCCGAGGAGGTCGCTTGTGAATGCGGGCGCATGAAGGCATCGAAGGTCTTGATTCCGGGGGTTACTCGTATAAAGCCGAAAATTGATAGCTGGTTATTTTTATGCATGTTATTATTTTGTGTGTTATAAGATTTGTTATTTGATGAAACTCGGTTTATCGTTCTAAGGGAAGAGCGGAAGAAGTTTTGACGGGGGTTTGAACCGGTATTCTCTCTGATCGCACTTGTACGTCTACACATTTTTCGTCCAGTGAACCGTATTTTAAATGAACTATAGTTCAGACATTTCATGATCAAGCTAACTTGTCAGCCAAGTGGCAGGCTACGGGTGAAGCACTAGTTAACCCCGAGGCTCTGGTAGGGAGTTCTTTGATTGGACCAATCCAACCCCCAGGTGGGGTTATATTGTGAGTTTAGTACTACTAAAACGATTATTGCCGATCACGGTGGCCGCGCCGTCTAAGGCATGAAATGTCTTCGCTCGCTGTAACACTGGGACCGTGGTTTCGAGTCCCACTCAAGGCATGGATGTATGACTGCGTTTATTCCGTGTTTGTGTGGGTAGTGTCTTTGCGTCGGGTTGATCCCCCCTCCAAGGAGTCCTACTGATTGCCTTAGGATTAAGAAACTGAAGTGAAACCAAGCGTTTCACAGATGCCCTATGCTCCAAAGTGGGAGCAACAGGAAAAAGAGAGAGAATATTTTGAATTGTTTCATTTTGGTCCGTTACACTATTATACAGAAAATCAATACAAAGTCCGTCGAGTGTACACAGTGCAGTACACAACACACAACGCACAGCAATAATCCAACTACAAGCCAATGCAACCTCAAGACATCTCCCAACATCGGGATAAATTAAGAAGCAGCCTAACATTTTTATATTTTACTTCAAAAGTCTTAAACTTTTAAATATTTTAATAGTGATGTTTTAACGCGAGGGCAACTTCGGATTGAATGCGAAGGTTTTTTTTTATTTATTTATTAATCAGCAATCAGAATTTTACATTCTATAAGCTAATGGTCTGTTTGGTTCGGTGTCTTGATGAGGAGTCGTCCAGCGACGGATCCTCGGTACCTTACATCAGGTCAATTGGCCAGTTTCTTTTTACTTTGGGCGCCATTATGAGTGGATTTGTATGTGTTTCGATTTTGGTGTGGTGTCTGGTGCTTTTTCGTTTGATGACATCTTGAACAGTTGATATTCCGAGATCGGTATGGAGTGTGGCATTGGAGACGTACCATGGTGCATTTGCTATCATTCTCAAGATCTTGGACTGGCTTCTTTGGATTATTGTTATATTTGATTTGCTGGAGCATCCCCATAGCTCCAGGCCATACGTCCAAATAGGTATAATAATGGTCTTGTAAATCAGAATTTTGTTAGCTATTGATAGTTTTGATTTTTTGCCTATTAGCCAATTTAGTTTTTTGACGGTTAAGTCAACTTGTTGACGCTTCTTGATTATGTGTTGCTTCCACGTAAGTTTGTTGTCCATTGTCATTCCGAGATATTTCACTTCTGTTTTTCGTGGTATTTGCTGATTGTTGATGTATACATCAGGAGTTAGACCTTTTTGTAGGGTGAAGGTTATGTAACAGGATTTATTTCCATTTATTTTGATGCGCCACTTCTCGAACCAGTTTTGTAGTGCACTGAGGTGATGCTGGAGGTTTAGTGCTGCTCTTTCTGGGTCTTCGTTGGTTGTCAAAATGGCTATATCATCTGCAAATGTTCCAATAGATGTGTCAGGGGAAGTGGGTAGGTCAGAAGTGAATAGAGTGTAAAGCATTGGGCCAAGGACGCTTCCCTGTGGTACACCTGCTTTTATTGGTTGTGGGAATGCGAAGGTTGAACGTGCATTCTGTACGTGCATTCAGTACTCCAAGCTAGTGTTGTGCTTTTACACATCGATATTTGTGCAGTGCCCACATAGCATATATACTGTGTACAGTTAAAAACGCCAGTGTTTTCTTGTTAGTACCATGTGCCTCTGAAGATGGTTTTACTAAAACCGAAACATGTAAGGCAAGAGTGAGAAAGAAGTGACATAAAAAAACATTGTTACACTTGACGGACTTTGTATTGATTTTATATAGAGAGAATATCATTGGCGGGGAGGGGATGAAAGTGTATTCCCACTACAAGACCCACATGAACTGCCCTAGGGCTGAAACCAGAGCTTACGCAATGAGAGGAGCCTGAGCCCTTAGCGAATGATAGGGTTATTGTGTGTTGATGTACGAGTCTATTGAATGAGCCGTTCTTTTGTTCACACTGCGAACTTTGCATAATAATGATCTCTTCTTCCAGAAAATCATCACGCATTAATTTTAAAACGCGATATCATATCGCGTATCCATAATGATGATGATGTATGTATCGTAGGGATCAAATTCTAAGAGGTAAACTCAACACACTAGACTAATTGAGTCCGCAAGCGAACTATACCGACCGAGTGGCCGCCGCTTGCCGGCGAAGCTAGTGGCAACTTTAGCGGACAGAGGGTGTCGCGTGGTCACCGCAACGAATCCCCACGGCCGTTAATCTCGGTTTCTTAGACTTGAGCCGTTATTTCCTTCAAATAGCTCCTCAATTATCCTCACGAGGCTGAGTGAACTCCGTTCCAGATCCACTATTTCTCAGAAAATCTGGTAGCGCCGGGAATCAAACCCGGGACCTCTGGATCTGTAGCCAGGAACTCTGAGTACTAGACCACAGAGGCGGTATCTAGAACGACACGGGCAAAAAAATAAAATTCCTGCCAACCCTGGAGGGGAGCATGCAAATAACCTTTAACAAGCATCCATAGTGATTTTTGTGGTCACTCTGTGCAATTACTTAATGCTGCATGTGTCTACGGAGACTCGCGCAGTGCACGGTGCTTTATTACACTTATGCATTACTGTTAACCCTACTGCAGTGCGCGATACTTCTCTGCCGGGAAAATCTTTATTTTTGTGGCTGACCTACAGAGTGTAGCACGGGTTTGATTAATGGCTTCGTATTCTTGCAGAGATAAAAACAGTGATTAAGACTCGTAGCACAGCAGCAGAAGTGAATTGTTTGAAGTCTGTCCGATACTTCAACAAAAGCCTGGGCACGTACGGTCGGTAGTGTCCAGCCTTTTCTCCTGGTCAGAGAAGTTAACTTGCTGACGCAATGCTTTCTGATTCTCACAACAGAAAGTATCCAATTGTTCCTTCAGGCGGGGAGTACTTCTGGCTTGTCTCTCAGTAGCTCTGCTCTATTTAAACGGGCTTTCACGAACTGTAGCGTCACTTACTGGAGTGTGAACATTGCTAGGGAACGGACTGGCGTATTTTTATTGCTTTTAAATACGATGGATTGCAAAATTATAAAAAATACTTTGATACTGTAATCATGCAATATCAGCTTTTTAGTTATTTCTGTAGCTGGCCGTGCTCAAGCACAAGCGGTTAGTCGCCGGCTTCCCACCACGGTGGTCCTTGTTCAAGCCCGGGTCAGGTCATGTGGGATTTGTGGTGGTCAAAATGACACTGGTACGTGTTTTCTCACTACTTCGGCTTTCCCTGCCAATTCTAATTTCACCGATTGCTCCACAATCATCATCATCAATATCATCAGTCATCCTGGGCTGCCACAATAGGCCAAACAGTGGCCGCATTACCAAGTGGACTCAAGTCTCATCAGAGAAGGAAAAGAATCCCGTACCTACTCAGTGAAGCTGCCGGTCACGGTAGCCGAACGGTCTAAGGCATGTACTGTCTTCGCTCGCTCGGAAGCCGCGATCTTGGGTTCGAATCGCACACAAGGCATGGATGTTCGGTATGTGTATGTGTTTATTCTGTATTTGTGTTGTCCTGTGTTTAGGTAGAGGTCTTGCGACCGGCTGATCAATCGTCCAAGGAGTCCTACCGTCTGTAAAATGATCATTAAACCGAAAATCAGTGGCCAGGGCCCGGGGGGGGGGGGGGAGAGCCAGTTAAAAAAGAAATTCAGTGAAGCTACTGACTACGGAAAACACGATCGCTTTTCGAATTCTGTCAGGGTACAGGAACTTTCTCGTCACCTCCATGTCTGGTATCTACTGTCTGTCCCAGGGGTTAATGCAGTCGGGGCATGAAGCTGTTCACTCACACCATCAAAAGCCGAAGTTTAGAATGTCGCATGAGGCGATTTCTTTCTCTTAAAAGCGTGAGATTAAACACAGAGGAAAGTATACCTACATATTTATTCTAATTTATGGGAGAAGTCACGAAGTGTGAGGCCACATACTCCGCGTAAACACAAGCCGTTATGAATATTTAAAATATTTGACAATTTTATGAATTGTTCATTTTAACTAAAGGGAGAAACAAAATTGTACTCTGAAGTAATAAATAATTTATTTTATAAATGTACCCAAATATATATTAATACGTGAACAACATGTACAATGTTATGTTCCGCGTTTGATGATGCAACACTGTCGCTCCACGCAGTACATTTCGATTTCGGTTCAGATAAAACATTACTCTTTATTTCATTTTACTTGTTACCCTTATAGGAAATATATCTTCCGGTGTCCTACCGAAGTCTCCTGGTTCAATTCTTCCGCTCTATCTAATCTGTGTTCTAGAAACTCCTCGACTCTGTCTTCGCAAACCGTTTTCTGCCTTGCACTTCTCCAGTTCAACTTCCAGTTGATTCATGGAAAGGTATCATATCGCCACGCAAGTTGGTTTGGTACTTTGATTTATTGGACCCTTAACACTCGTAACTGCAAATATTTACGGCGCTATCCCTGATTCACCCAATTTATAATTCACTATAGCACGTACTAATTCTTCTTAGTTCATCTTCCACTCGTTGCCTGGCAACGGATCTCCAAAATATTATCTTCTGCTTACATTCGTTACCGGCTGGCGAGGTGTCGTACCTTGCTCAGGGCCCCAAATATCCTCACATTCTCGACTGAATAAGTTCAGTCGATCAATCGGTTAAATTACTGTTGACCTTCGTCAGCACAGTCATTCCTGACTTCAGTCTCCTCGATATCCATGACCAAGATTTTTGTTCTCTCCTAGACATGTCTCGAAAAGAGGCCTCCTCTTAGACGATGGAGGAGTCGATCTTCTAGGCGCTACGTTTGTTGCAATGTAGTTTGAGCACGAGTGTATATGCGCTGTCACGGCGTCTAGGTCGCTAAGGACTCTATGCATCCTTTGTCACTGCACTGTGCCCTATGTAGCTTCGGAGCAGGTCCAATAGAAAACACATTTCCCAAAAAGTCTCTTTTGTGATGTCATGTCTCCATTGTCGAGGAAACGTGTTTATCGGCCTTTCTGTAACAACGGCAGTCTCTTCTGGCTCCACTGTTCTCGTCCTTCATCTGTCATGTCACAGTATTTCTCTTACGATTTGAATTTCGCCCAGAATTTTGTTCGGTGATATTGATATATCGAGGGGTGTAAATTCACGAACAAGCGCCTCCCCTTGCGTTCTCCCCCTTACGTGGACAATGTCTCTATTTGTCGTCCTATTATTTCTTTCTAGTACAAATTACAAAGTTTTTTTTTTCTTCTGAGCCTTGATAAAATCTTTGGTTGTGAAATAATATTGAATTACTTTATTAACTATTTCCGTAAATTCTGCCATTAGAACGGTGGATAGGGCGCATGCTCCAACACCAGCGGATTCATTTCCGGTTTCACTCTCGTCATAACAAAGAGTGGTCAGACAGGGAGTGCTCCTTGATCGCTGAATATGAGTTGTAATGTTCCAATGCTTTGGAATACACGTAAAAGTAAGTAAGTAAAAGTAAAGCTATCCCTGTACCAGGCCGTGAAGACTCGTAGGGTTGTGAGACGTTGAGGGTCCCACATTATGTAGACAATCGGCTCAAAGATGGCGGTAAGGTTGTCAGCCTTACGCGCCTGCCTCGCTTTATTCCCCAGGGAATTATTTAATTAATTCCTGGTACTAATGTCTCTTAGAGGCTGAGTCAACCCTAGGGCCATAGTGCGGCTGGAAGGATTAGGTCAAATGAGAAAAAAAAAAATTCAATGATCTCGTCGGGACTTGAACCCGCGACCTTCCGGCTTGTAGCAGAGGCCCTCAACCAACTACGCGTACATTCTCTATTTATGAAGTATGTCAATTGTAAATTTTAAGCGTGTGTTTAGCTTCTCTGAACATTCTAATGAATCTTAAATTTAATTTGCAATTTGATTTGGTTAAAAGTTTTAATTGGTTGTACTAACTTTTTTGTCTAATCCTGGTTGATATAACTTTCCGCAGAGTCCGCAGTATCCTTGTGACGCGGTCATGTTGACAGAAAATATTGAGACTGAAGAAAAATCCATTATGTTCCACACTTATCGACTTCTTAAAAGAACGATTCTTTCTGAATACTGAAAATACACCTTCAGTGCTTTTGTGTGATTCAGCTGACCGGATATTAACCAACATAAGCTTGTCAGTCCTCTTTGTTTCGCTTCGGACAAAATTCAGATACTCCAAGTTTAACTTTATTCATTCTGTTCCGTCACGCTTGTCAATAGCAGTGCCTCAACAGACAACGAAAGGAGAAGCAGCTGAACAACAAACACAGACCCTTAACCAGTTATATAAAGAAGAATAAACTTTCCCGGAC
Organism: Cryptotermes secundus; assembly: GCF_002891405.2. Classification (NCBI taxonomy): domain Eukaryota; kingdom Metazoa; phylum Arthropoda; class Insecta; order Blattodea; family Kalotermitidae; genus Cryptotermes; species Cryptotermes secundus. Next base: position 1,272,446 of record NW_019725423.1, read on the forward strand.
TCCCAAGGGCAGCAATATACTCACTCTACCATTGATAGAAGGGGCACGAAGACACAAACCCTACCAGTTTAATACAAAGATATTTATTGCCGGTCACGGTAGCCGAGCGGCCTAAGGCATGTACTGCCTTCGCTCGCTTGGAAACCGGGATCGTAGGTTCCAGTCCTACTCAGGGCATGGATGTTTAGTTTGTGTGTGTGCGTTTCTCTGTGTTTGTGTACAGGTAGAGGCCTTGCGACGAGCTGATCACCCGCCCAAGGAGTCCTACCGAATGTGTAAGATCTAGAAAAACCGAAGTGAACGGAGAAGTTCATGGAGGTAGGCCTAGGCCCACTGGGGCTGTAGTGCCAAGGAAAAAAAATTATTAATATGTTTGATTTGTTTCATTCTGGTCCGTCACACTAACAGTTACAAATATAATGTTATATTTTAGCGTCCTGTTGCACTGATTTTCATCCATTATAGATTCATCCAAGACGGCCACTGTATACATATAATGAATTACAAATATAAATCACTCCATCCAATGTGACCAGTAAGTTTTTTACTACATGAAAACTTAACACCCTTACATGTTTCCGTCTCTGCGGACCATCTTCATAGGGCAAACATTACTACAAATAGGAAACCACCTTCACATAAGTTGTTTAGACGTAAACTACGTACACTTATATGCTACAATGCATAGTACACAAAATAGAACATTTCACAAACACAGCAGTTTCCTGGGAATGTAAAGTTTTTAAAAAATTATATAAAATTTCTTGATGCAGGCCCAGCAGTATAACACACGAAGTCACAGGAGCAAGACACAACACAAAGCACAATACACACACGAAAGTAGAAAGAGTGCTCCGACAGAAGAGGATAGGTGTGACTCGCGTGAGATACGACATAAGGATGAAAAATCCTGAACAATTTTAATATTTTTAACATTTAACATTTATCAATATACTGATATGTTGGGATTTTGGACTTTATCCATCGTCCTGGTTTTTAAGATAACAAATAAAAACACGACGTTTCGGAAACTGGATCTGTTTCCGTCCTCAGGTGAAGGAAAACACCTATTCAGTTGGGTCCCTTAGAAAGAGCTAGCCTCAATCACTGGACAAACCAATGTCACAAAACATGAAGATNGTATTGTCAGTAATTAAAATTCACCATATTTTTAGCTTAATTTAAAAGCTTCATATATAAAACTTTGGATAACTTTGAAATTAATATATTATGATTTATGTAACAGTAGTTTCCTCAAGTGTTGTTTTTGTCTTCTGAAGATGGTCAGTAATTGGCCGAAATATGTAAAATCAACACTTGACGGTGTAATCAAACTGTTCTATCACTTACTACACTTTTGCAGCTTTGTTAGGAGTCTTCACCGCTGTTCTTATCACTGCAAGAATTAGGAGCCATTTATCATTCTGTACGGCAGACAAGAAGCTAGAGCTGGCCATATCGAATTAAGAGGCTCACTATTTTCTTCCCCCTGAAAGAAATAATTACACCGATTTCTTTCCTAATGCCTGCAATTGTCTTACCAACAAATTAGGCACTTCAAAATACAGTGAATGACCTCAATCGGGTTCGAACCTGGGTCGCCGCGGTAAGAAGCCGGCGATTAACCGCCTGAGTTATGGCACGGCCTGTCCAAGGGGTTTACTCTTTGTGACATTTCATGACGTGTTAGTATTTCAGGGCCACAGAATTTTATGCCTACCAAAAGTGCCAAGCTCCCCATATTAAACTTGAAATTTCATTTAAATAAAATACGAGAAGAAATACATTCAGCCATTTGAAGAGCTTAAAGAATATATTCGCTTGTATTTGTGACAGATGAAGTTATATCTGCGGTACTGTGTACAGTGCTTCTTTCCAGGTTTCGTCACTGAGGAAGCTGGCAGAGATTTTCCGGTCTTAAAACAGTCTCACTGTAAGGATAAACTCTTTAATATTTGTGAGATTTGAGGTTCTCACAGCGGTATTGTCTTCTGATGTGACGCTATGTAGTCTGATATAGTTTACCGACATTTCCTAGAAACATACAGCTTGTATTTTCAGCAATCGAAGGCGAAGGTAATCAGGCAAACAGACAAGCACAAGACAAAGCGTTCTTATGCACTTGTTGGGCTTACTCTTTGACCCTGAAGATGAAATCAGTACGTTGCTCCGAAACGTCTGTTGAAGTCTATACAACGGCACATCACAGAAAAACAGTCTTTCATTTAAATGTGATACCAATACAGCGTGGGTGCACGCGGTATCGTAGTTGGTTGAGGCACTATGCTACAAGTCGGAAGGTAGGGCGTTCGAGGCCCGATGAGGTTATTGGATTTTTCAATTGACGTAATCCCTCCAGCCGCACTATGGCCATGAGGTCGACTCAGCCTCTGACAGAAATGAATACCAGGAATATTCTTGGGGGTAAAGGGCGGCCGGCGCGTAGGGCTAACAGCCTTACCGCCATCTATGAACCGATTGTCTAGAAAATGTGGGAGCCTCAACATCTCACAACCCTATGGGCCTCCACGGCCTGTTACAGGTGTACCTTCACTTTTATTTTTTAGTTTACCAGTGCAACGTCTTTTCATTGCTTCGTTCTTCAACTGCTGGATTTCTGCTTCCTCATCTGAACCCCAGTTTGGCCGCAACCCGTATGCCAAGGCAGACATTGACTGATATCCACCCTGCACCTTACAATATTCTTCATGGCACCTGAAGAATGGAATTTCGTTGGAAGGATATAAATTACTGTGTGGGTGTTACTGGCTTTAGTTTATCTGCACAATGACATTTAACGCTTCTTGGTAATTGATGAGTTTTAGAAAGCAGTGTTCCCTGTACTAATGAAAACAGTAACGACATTTAAACTTTATTGAATTTCGTCTCGTCCTTCCGGGCTCCCAGAAATAAATAGTTCTTTTTGTTCAGTAGTGAAGTAACTATAACGTAGGCCGCACACCGACATGCATCAAGGCACGTAACAGTCAAGAAACTATGTCTGCGACATGACGTAAACAAATGAGCACAGTTGAAGCGAATGAGATTATGAAAACCGCCGCACACCGGTCTGAGTCATAATGCTGACGAATCACGAATGAAGCAAAACTGCGTCTTTTTTCTCATGTCTTGATGCTTGTCTTGACGCAGTTGGTGTGCGGCCGCCCTAAGATATTTTGAGACCTGATGCTTGTTGCTATTCTCATCCCACTTCATCCCCACCCAGTCTGAAGTAATAATGGCAGAAGGGGGCTGTGATGAGTTTGCATCTTGACAGCTTAGCACGCCCCTTCTCATGAAAATTATCTGCCTTCATTTAAACTGTTCATTTCTATACAAGGAGGCATGATAGGCCAGGCAGTGAAATGTACGAGTACGACTAGAGGCAGGTCGATAGGAGCCCCTTCCCCGACGAGTGTTACGAAATATTATCTTTGTCCATAGTTGGGTACAGAGGGACTTTCTCTGAGGTAGGGAAGAGAGGGGTTTAAAACTATTCAGATTCATGTATGAATATAATGGTCACATAACCCATAAACTGGGTGGTGGCCTTCAGACACAGAGGGAAACTTATACTTTGTAAATATAGATACACGTTTACATAACAAGCAGGGATAATCCAGTCGGTATAGCGACAGGCTAAGGTCTGAATGTTTGAAGTTCGATCTCCGGCAAAGCCAAAAGACTTTTCTCTCCTCCGAATTGCCCCGACCGACTCTAGTGCCAACCCAGCCCACTTTCCAATGTGTATCGTGTGCTCCTTCCCCGGGAGTAAAGCGGCCGGGTTGTGAAACTGACCACCAGCCTCGATATATTGTCGATTTCAGGAATGGTGGAGCTATAACTCCACTTCTCATACGTCTTCATTGCGTGGTGCTTAATTAATTGAAACAGCGACACATTTACTTTTTTTTTTTTACATATATAGACTTCTGCATCTTGGACAGTTTCCTCATTCTTTGACAGTGAGTGATTTCTTCCTTTTCGGTCACGGTAGCCGAGCGTTCTGTGTTATGTACTGTCTTCGCTCCTTCGGAAGCCGGGATCGTGGGTTCGAATCCCACAAAAGGCATGGAGGTTTGATAGGTGTATGTATTTTTTCTGTTTATGTTGTCCTGTATTTAAGCATAGGCTTTATGACGAGCAGATCACCCGTCCAAGGAGTCATACCGTCTTTAAATAATCATTAAACTAAAAAGAAAAAACAGAGGCAAGGTCCCAAGGGGGGCTGTAGAGCCAGTGAAAAATAATTTGCAAGGAATAATCTCTTTAGGTAATAAATTATTTAGTACGCGGTGGAGACTAAAGGAGAGATAGTGTTGTCAATATACATGTAAATAGTAGTTTTAAAAAATTACATTATTATGGAATTATTAAGAGAAATTCTTAGTAAGGTTTGTAAAATACTAGTCATACCTTTTATACGTACCTATCGGTGTACTAGGCGTCAACGAAAGAAAAGCCGAGCAGAATGGAGAAGACAGAACGGTCGCAGTATACAGAATCTCGGGACGTAAATATAATGAAAACAATGCAGAAGAACTGGGAATAACCGATATCACTACCGTAATAAAAGAGCTGTCTTGATAAATGGCTTAGAATGTTTGGAAGGAAAGCCTGAAAGCTTCTGTGTCAATATAGACAGAAGAAAGAAGAACACTGGAGCGTCAGACAAAGAGATTGATAGTTTAATCTTGTAACCGGAACTGGCTAAGAGTCTAATAATCCCCGATATTGATAGTGTATATGGTCACATTTAGTGGTTCTTAAAGCCTGTCTCATAGAATTTGTTCGAAAACCTCCTTATTTCATCCTCAGATACTGGTGTTTTGTATGTGGTGGTATTGCAGAAATCACTATGAAATATTTACATAACTTTAAATATTCAGAGAGTGATTATGAAGGAAATACAGGCTAAGTGGTGGAAATTCAGTGTATTGTATGATAGATCTGAAATCGTTTAAGAAAATCCGTCTTCATTTTCTGATATTTTTGCATCTTTATGAAATTTACATCCGGCAAGATATACGCTAAACTTCCGAAATTTTAAACCTACCAGGACTCGAGCTCCTACCCCTCGGTCGTCCAACCAATAGCCCGTAGCTATACCGCCTGCGAAATCCCGGCTGCCATTTCTTTCCTTACTTAGCGTAATTAAAGAAATGTATCTTCATATTTATATATTTCCCTAGTTTCTTACTGCTTCAGTTGCTGAGCAGTATTTTAGCGTAAATCGTGAAGAGAAAACAGCCGAGTTCATTTTCACTCATGTTATAACCGTTCAGATCACGATCAAATGACGTGTTGTGATATGTGACTGGAGGGGGAAGTTTGGTGTTATTTCAAATTACGTTATAATTCACTGTCATGAGTGTAATTTGATTTTCTATAAACTTTGCTTTTATTAATTCAATTACATATATTTTGACATGATACCCGAAAGCCAGACGTGTGTAGTTAGGAAAGAGATGTCTGTTGCTAGACAACGGCTAAGTAAACATTTGTTCCCGCAGCAACAATTTAACACGCATTTCTACGCAAGAGAGAACAACAGAGGAATCAACTCTCCGACTGGGTGTTCTATATTCTTTCCACATGAAGTCAGTTCAGTCCGAGATCCAGACAGTCAGAGATAAATTCGTTATCAAGGAGTTATATGTGTGAAGTGTTATCAACTGTAATTATAAAAAGACGTCCAATTAATCTATTCTATCTAAACGCTGACTTCAAGTCACCAATATACCTGACTATATCTATATAAATAAAAATGTAAATGTTCGTTTGTTAGCCCTCGAAAATCTCCGAAAGTTCTTCACCGATTGCTTCGAAATTTTGATAAAACGTTGCATTCGAATACGCTCGTGTTTTTATATACATACAAGCTGTACCCGGCCACGCGTGAATCCCGAAAGTAAACTTCCATGGAAACGCAATAACAGTTGCATAGGAATTGCCGAAACAACAAACGCGTTTCCCCGGAGATTAAAGGATAAGAGGTTCCGTTGCGTAACAACGGGTGAAACCGGAATGTATACTTCCATGGAAACGCAATAACAGTGGGCCGTTGCATAGGAATTGCCGAAACAACAAACGCGTTTCCCCGGAGATGATAGGATAAGAGGTTCCGTTGTGTAACAACGGATGAAACCAAACACTTCTACACGGTGTTCCGTGCTAGCATTTCCTAAGCAACAGATGAAACTAACTCTTCGATTAGGTATTTCCTATCCCGTCCGAACGCTTGCTATATGTATAAGAGTGTAGCTCCGGCGACTGTTCAGTATCACGAGTGTCTCGAGTATCACGAGGTCACAAGTATCACAAGAGATTCCGAGTGAAATCACAGCACAGATCCTGAGATTGCACTCAGGATTTTGGATTCGACTCTGTCAGCGTTTCCCCGGTGACAGACAACAGAAGGCTCATTGTATAGCATCCGCCGAGGTATAAATAGTCCAGCTTGGACAAGAAGCAGTCAGTCTCGGGGCAGATGCCGAGGGATACAGAAGAGAATCTGGAAGTAACCGCCTA
>NW_019725423.1:1280186-1280568 GCF_002891405.2 Cryptotermes secundus
AATCAGTTCACTCTGTCTTCAGTAGTCTACACGTTTACCGTAGGGGAGCTTTGTATCACTGTATCACACGCTCCCAATTACACAATCGCACACACGTCCGGATCTTCTTTCCGCGACGGCTGCTATACTCCAACAGTAGTCGGCCGACTGGAGAACTGTTGATAACACGCTCTCGTAAGCTTGCTCGGAACTATCTTCGGCGATGGCCACGTTATAACTCGGCGGCTGTCACAGCACAACTGAAGTCGCCGTCTGCTACAGTAGAACTCGCTGGTATCCACATTAGAACTGCCCTCGTACCGGCACTGCAGCTCACTTATATAGCCGCAGGATTGCCTGTTACGTTCCACGTCACAGTAGGAAGCAGTTCCGCGTCACCGCG
>NW_019725423.1:1280696-1329614 GCF_002891405.2 Cryptotermes secundus
ATATATATATATACAGATTAGTACACAATCAAGACTAGAAAGACTGGAGACAGGCTGATGAGAGAATTGGAGAATTGGGCCGAGTTCTGGAGAATCGGCATTCCAAGGTGATTGAACAAGAAATAGCAAGAAGACTTCATAGAAATTTGAAGTGATAGTTTCTGTGTTGAGATCCTTTGCTAGGAAACGGCTAATGGAAACTGAGAACCCTAATGCGTGTGCAACGGCGAAATGGAAAGTGTGTAAACAAGCGATAGCGCTGTACTGATTGTAGCCGAAATGCCAGTAAATCCATTCATCCCATCTATAACCCGTTATTCGTTACGCGTACCTCCCCCCCACACGTGACAATATTGAAACGAAAGAATAGAAGAATTATAATGATACTGAAATAATGTAATATGGAGAAGCCATAATAGCACTGAAACAAATTTAATGACAAGGAAAATAATCGCATCTTGGACGTAAAAGACACATAAATACGCAGTTACTCGGCATCGTTTAATTTGGTTCCAAACATCGCCAAAATCAAACACAGATGTAAGAAAAAGAAGCATCATGATGTCATGATGATATTGTCTACAGATTTCCTTCACCAGTTATTGTCTGTTAGAGATATGAGGACCCACATTGATGCTTCTTTTTTGTAGCTAAATCGAAATGAAACACGTGCAGAACTAGGCTTTTGCTTGTAGCAGTAAATTACGGAAGAGAGAAGAGTTATGGATGCATGGAAACACAGGATGCAAAGTGGGAAGCCGGAAAGTTCTGACTTCCTTCTTTATATGGAGAGCTGAAAGTTGTACAGTCTCCATTCAGATTCTTGAGAAGCCTTGATGTGGACAGCTAATTAGAAATGTTTGAATTATTACGAATAAATTATTTTAGAGATTTTTCTTCAAAGACGAAGGAAACTATGAAGAAAGCAGTCTTCTTGGATTTGGCACCGTGTATATGTGGTGTTAACCGACGTTTCGGAGGAACGCATCGCCTCCATCTTCAGGGAAGAAGGAAAAATATAATAAATTCGCAAGCGAAGAGACCGAGAGAACCGGTAAAAGCAGTCTCACGGTCTCTTCCCTTGCGAATTTCTTATATTTTCCTTCTACCCTGAAGATGGAGGCGATGCGTTCCTCCGAAACGTCGGTTAACACCACATATACACGGTGCCAAATCCCAGAAGACTGCTTTCTTCATAGTCGCCATGAAAGCCTCAAATCTTACGAAGGAAACTAGTTTTATAAGTGAGAAGGAAGCCTAAGGAACAGGTGAGTAGAATGAAAATAATATAAAATATTTTGATTTTGATAACAAAACAGCTGTAGAATTATTGTATCATTATTGTTGAACGGTACGTCTATGTTGCTAACTACAATTCCCTCCCTTCCCAGTAGTCAGGAATCACTCATAAGAGGCCACTAGCATAGAGGAGTAACAAGCAAGTTCAGTAGTGATATAAGGGGCAGTGGCGGAAAAAATCACTTACTTCCCCTGCCACATTATAGGCGAGAAACAGAAAGCAAATATCTGAAGCTGATTCTAAAGGGCTCTGATGATGGTGCGTGATAATCGAGATAAATGGGTTCCTGGGTAACTGGGATTAGATTTTTCTAACGGAACCAACAGGTTATGTCTCCCATTCCTTCACCTGAGGATGAAAATAGATTCAGTTTCAGGAGAGTTATCTTCTTTAGTGTTCTTTCGAATACCGGACATTGCACAGAGTAAAAGATCCACTAATCGCGATTAAATAATTAAACTTTCTGTTTTTGAAAGATAAAGCGGCAGACGGAGCGATATCACTGTACAAATGAACTGTCTCCAACAAACTCAGAAAGCTTCTCTCCAATAACTTCATTAAGAAAATTAATACACATATTCTGACGGTTTTGCTGAAAGCATTAACCTATGCAACCAGAAAAACCTGTTGTTAGGTAAACGAATTCCTGACGCAGGCAACAATAGAAGAATTGCCGTCTCTATAACAACATAGGAACATTATCATTGCTAGGTAGCAGCTTAGTAAACAACTTTTCGCTTCAGCGCGTGACAACAATAGGGAATCCATTGCTAAGCAACGGCGCGGTAACAAGCTTCATCAAAAATACAGACTTCTGTTTTCGTCGTGTCTGTGTAGAGTGCTTGTAAGAGAAGTGAATTCAGACGCTAGGAGTAGTTGAGAATACAAGGACAAGAACAGAGCATGTCCTAATGAACTGTGAAGATTAGCTATAATTTATTGTAATTGTCAAGAAGTGTTCAATAAACCCAGTCCTCAAATCTAGAACCCATTATTATCAGTCATGCCAACCCCTCATACGTGACAATATGAAGAAAAAAACGCCCATACGCTCAGTCCTATGAAGGACAAAGTAGACCCAAACGTCACTGGGCTATAATGCGTCCCGTGTGAGTGTGGGTGACAAGGAGTAGATTACAGAGACTGGCAGAATAATTGACACCAGGTGTAAGGAGCACGAAAGATACTAAGCTTGATCGAGACAAAGAGGTGAGCGGTGCCTGAACACTGATCCGAAACAGGATACAAAATTAACTTCAGCAAAATTCCACAGCGCCGGGGTACGTGGGTAGCTCGAAGTCTGGCTTCACCCTAGAATCTTCAGCGGGGGCGGGTTTGAATCTTAGTTGTTCATGGTGTCCTGTGACTGCTAACATGATACACCAGTACCGAGGCAAAACAATCCTGAGACATGGCCAAGGCAAACTTATGACTCCACTTACTAACACCCCATTATCTAGCGCTCAGTTTCGATCACTGACCATGGGTTGATATATAGGTTGGACCATTTGGAACAAGAAGTCGCACAAAATCATGAGAATGGACATGTTTGCAGCATTGGACAGGGCGAAGTCACAATATAAAGGACTCAAAATTGGCGGTGGTCAAGCTTACGACTGTTCAAACGACTAAGTTGCCGTTATAGAATAAGGCAAGTAAGATAGGCATGATCTGCTTTGCAAAGCCAGGACTGCCAGAAAACTTGTATATAGTGCACAAGGAAGAGTTTTCGCGTGCTATAGGTACGCTTGACAAGGGGAAACCCATTCGTAAGAGACAACCGCGTAAGGACTATGACAGCAAAGGTTCAGCTGCAAAAAGAAAGTACAGTAGAACTTGGTTATAACGTCATCAAAGGGACCTAAAAATAGTGTCGTTATAAACGAATGTTGTTGTAACCGAAATGGGCACTTCCACAGTAGCCTTATGTTAGTCACGTAAAAATCTACCAAAAACCGAGTTAAAATGTTGCATTTTTTAGTGAAATACGTAGTTAAGTACAGACTAACGTAACATTAACGTGGAATTGCCCAAATGTGTAATATCAAAGACATATTACAGCGCTTTTCACTGACAATACACACAATATTTCACGAATCACTTTAACTTTCTCTTCAATGCTTAAAACTTTCCTTTTCATTGCCATGTTTTCGCTACTGCACTTCTCTGGGTTTAGGCAGGAACACTATAGGGTAAGTAGACAATGTGAGGTCCTGTTAGACGAGATTCTAGGAAAGGAATGCAGTTAACAACCTGCCGCGTCCTCTTGCACTATTCACGCAGTCCCACCCCACACCCTTGTTTTCGCATAAAACCCATGCTCCTCTTGCAGCCCGCGGTCGTATTCTTCCAGGACAGTCACGTCAGCAAGTAGAGAAAGTGAGGGTGGGCAGACACATCGAACTTTCCCACGATATCAGAGAAATTCAGGAATGAAAATGACGTTACATACGAGGTTGATGCATTTGTGCATGTCGTACTAAGCAAGGTATAAAAACAGTTGCTTTATGAGGAATTAGTTCGTACCATTGAATATTTGACGCAATAGACAAGGTGTCGCAGAAACCGATGTTGCTATAACCAAGTTTTACTGTAATTTGTTGTACTGAGTCTTAAGGAGCTTTGCGCCAAGACGAACTGATTTGCGGCAAACCGGCAGTCGTAAAGTGACTCTGACTCTTGACTCATGTCACATCAGACCCTGACGATGGGGACAGGGATGGCCTTTGAAACATCTGTAAATTTAACCAACTTACACTCTGATATCCCTAGACGATTTTATTAACTTTCCCATACTTTCCTCTGTTAGCTTCCATTATTTTTATTCTTAAAGTTTGGTAATTTTTATTAATGAAAAAGTGTTACCCCCATGGTTTCTCCAGCTGTCGGCTAGAGTGTTTCTCTTATTAATGACCAACTTGAAACTTTGGTTTCGTTTCGGTGAATAAACTCGAAAACTTTGGGCGAGATTTGCCTTGTGATATTAGGTTTTCCAGACATAGAGACTAAAATAATTTTTATGACAATTTCATGTCTGCTTGTAGGGTGCTTCTGAAGAAGTGTCATTTCTCACATTAACATAAGTGTCTTAGATTGCTAAGAACCTGTGACAATTTGTAAAACAGATATTATTTACCACGAGTGAAAAGTACATCCATTGTTTTCTGATGAATTCACGGTGTCTAGCCTTGCTGAAAGTTTCTTTGCTCGGTCTGCAGGGACGCTCTGGAGCGGAGCGAATTAACACCCTCATGTTGTGGTCTTGAGAGTGGAAAGCACTTGGAAACTTTGTGAAACAAGACGAAGAGACGAATTCCAATGATGCGATGTTTGTCACAGTTATATTGATAAAATATTATTAATATTGTGGTATCTGAGATTTCCGAAGAGGTGATTATGAAGAGTTCCTCTATATTCTCAAATATAACGCTGTATTATCCGTTGAAAGGTAACCAATTCTTGCTTCGCCCGCTCAGAAGCCGGGATCGTGTGTTCGAATCCCACACAAGGCATGGATGTTGTTTGTGTATGCGTTTATTCTGTGTCTGTGTTGTCGTGTGTTTAGGTAGAGGCCTTGCGACGAGCTGATCACCCGTCCAAGGAGTCCTACCGTCTGTAAAATGATCACGAAACTGAGAAATCAGCCCTGTGCTCCAAAGTCGGAGTAAGAGGGGAGAAAAAAACACACTGTAAGTTTTAATGTAATACAGAGGGTGGCGTTGATTTCTTCTAGCCAATCAGTCTACTTCATCATTCGTACCAACCCCACATAGAGAGTTGCTTCATCTCTTGGGACCGACTTAACGTAAAAAGACAGAATCTTAACCACATAACAGTTTCATGCGGGATTTGTGGTTTATAGAATGATACTTGTGCGGGTTTCCTTACAGTAATTTTGTTTCCTCTGCGAATTGTCATTTCACCAAGAGCTCCACATTCTCTAATCAACGTACCACCGAAACTATGAAGCCTCCATACTGACAGCTTCGTTAGATAACCAGCTTGATTAATGTCAGAGTAAGGAACTTTGAATCGATCCACGGCACAAGGATTCTGTGCGAGGAGACGAGAACGAGCACCCAAATTTAAATATTAGTTCTCTGTTACGTCACCGGGTGGTATGGTAGGAGGTTATAGAGGAACGTGTAGCTTCTGTATTCAGGGTAGAACTTTTGCCCTGAAGATTGAGAGAGTACGTTCCTCCGAAGCATAAGTAATAATCAGAAGTCTATGGAATGCTATAACTCAGAATACCAGAATACAAATCTAATCCGCTATTGAAATCTGAGCTATCATATATTTTTCTCTCTATGGCTCTGAAACCCTTTCAGACTTCGGCTGTTTTTCAGCTTCTCAATCCTGTACACAGTCGATCGGAGTCATTGGACGGGGGATCAGCTCATCGTAAGGCCGCTACCTACATACAGGATGACACAAACAGAATACACGCACACAAACATCCATGTCCCGAATGGGATTCGAACCCATGATCTCAGCGTTCGAGCGGGCGAAGATGGTTTATGCCCTAGACCGCGCGGCCACTGTGACCGGCTGATATACGTAACACCTCCTAATTGTTCATTAAAAAATGATTTTAGCCACATAATTTCATGGAACCGAATGGGGAATCCCAGGAAGAAACAAGAGGGCTGTGTCAGTGTTCGCGCTGTTAAGACCTGTCTCGAGCTACAGGAGAATATACTATATTAGAAACCAGGCAGCATGTTTGGATAACCAAGTAATATTTGAACGAAATGAAAATATGAAGTATGTGGTGAAGAAATTCATAGAGAGATGTAAAAGATAGCAAGGCAAATAAGACAAATAAAACGAATGAAGAAAGCAGTCTTCTGGGATGTGGCACCGTGTAGATGTGGTGTTAACCAACGTTTCAGAGGAACTTATCGCCTCCATCTTCAGGGTAGAAGGAAAAATAAGAAATTCGCAAGCGAAGAGACCATGAGAACCGGTAAAAGCAGTCCTTATACCCTGAAGCTGGAAGCGATACGTTCCTCCGAAACGTCGGTTAACACCACATCTGCATGGTGCCACATCCCAGAAGACTGCTCTCTTCATAGTCACCGCTGTGAAAACCTCAAATCTTACAAATAAAACGAATGTTTGTAGGGGAACAAACTGGAGTCTTCTACTAGAAAGCTGCACTAGTAGTGTTACGCTGAATCTAATGAAACAAAAACATATAATTGAAAATTAGCAAAATATGATTCAGAGCATAGCTGAAAGTATTTTGTTATATGGAGGTGAAATGTGGCCATAGAATTAATACAAAAGAATACATTAAAAATGATTGTTTTTGGTTCTTTTTAAATTCTTCAGTAGCAACGGAAAAAAAAATATACTGACGAAGGAAATATTGAAGAAAGAAATGGATGTTGTTTAATTGGTGACGAGGAAACTAGTTAACAGAGGACTAAGACGGCTTGGTCATGTAGAACGTATGAAGGAAGAACTGTTAAGGGGAATTGTTGTGACGTATAGACCCATTGCTAGATAACGACTCGGAAAACAGATTCCCATGGAAGCAAACGCGTGCAACAATATGACGTCTCTTGCTAAGAAACGGATCAGTAAACACACCTAAAACAATATGGGATAATAGAGAATATGGTGTTTTCCGTGGTGTCCGCCCAGAGAATACATAGCGGGAAGTTCCAAGAGAGCAGGTAATTGTCAGAAGCTGAGATTACTCGGCTGGAGAAGAGTTCATTTGAGCGAGTTTTCGAGAATTGAGTCGAGTTTTGGAGAAGGCAGCCGAAGGTGATTAAGATGAAATGGCAAGAAAGGTATCAGACTGTGATTTGAAGTGACAGTGAGACTGTGTTAAATCCGTTGCCAGGATACGACTTGTGATGACTAAGAAACCTAGTGCTTGTGTAAACGTGAACTGCAATGTGTGTAGATCAGCGATAGCGCTGTATTGCCTGCATTCCCGAGTTGTGAATGTACATATAAGGTGCAACAGATCCAATCGTGCAATCGAAGAATCTTCTTATAAGTCACGCGCAAACCTCCTACACGTGAAAATATGTTTTACTGGTCACTACATCCAAAGGAAGAAGAATAAGGTGTAGAAGGGGAAACGCATATGAAATCCCTTATGGAAAATTGAGGTTTTGAAGATGGAGACTGAAAGAAAGGATTACTGTCGAAACCGAAGAAGCGAGAAAGAAAAATGGATACAACCAAGAGCAGGTACACGAATGAGAAGCCAACGGATCAGAATACGAAAACTAATTCGCTGTACTGTTTGGGGAGACTGGATACTAGAAGAATATTTTCAAAAGACTTGTCAGTTTAGGCCTAAATCGAAATGCGTAAGAAGGAGCAGTTCTTCTGAGTAATGAAGAGACCAGTTCTTAGTGCACTCCTAGAAACCTGAACAACCCAATGAAACGGATCCGTAAATATGACGATATCTGCTTCGATTCTGATCACGAGCGCTGCTCTGTCTCATCTACAGGGAGCGGTCCCAGCTACAAGCAGCTCCGTATCTTGCCCTGCTGTTGCAGTAATGATGACACTGTCACGTGATAGGATGTGACTATAGACGCGTTTTTGATTGATGACTCGACTTATTGGATTCTTTGATACAGTGCGTGACTATGCTTTACAGTTCACAATTACACATTCTAGTGTCCACAGTCACGTCTTCACTTCCGTTGTTTCGTAGCGGCTTCCAATGGCGCACGTTCCCATTCCTCTTGGTTTCCGAACTGTCACGGGCCTCAGCTACCAGATTCTAACAGCAACAGTTCACAACGACTGAACTACAACAGTTCTGTTATTGCTTAAAAACACAGCTTGTCATTATTGTTGTATTCTCTTGTTGCTGTGGAAAGATCCGTGTTTGAGGAGCCATTACTTAGCAAAGACTGTTGTGTAGTTGCTTCTTTCGCGGTCGTTGCCTAGCAACTGATCTACATGCTAAAATATTTACGTTAGATATGGTACCCATTGGACAACACACTAGATAACAGCACAAATAATCCCCAGGAACATTGGCTATTTCTGCATTTTGTTTTGTTTGTTTCGTTAGCTCTGGATAGGAGCGAAAAGCTACCACAGAGACGCAATCTGCCATTAAATTCCCCATCGTGAAGTAACGCTGGTAAAGTTACTCTGTCCTCTATAAATGCAATTACTATGCATGGTAAGCTGCGGAACTGAGCCGTTGTACGAGTATAGTAATCAGTTCACAAAATTCGAAATATCTTACTACTTATGCAGTTTTGATCCCGAAAGCCATGTAGATAATTGTTACATCCAAATATATGCTATGACTTTTTAATATAAACAAAACTGTGCTCGAATTATTTGAGCGGCCGTGATTGTATGAAACCGCAAACTGCATCGGTTTGTCTCATATTCGTCATTTCGTGTTACCAGCAGTGTCATACGAGGGGCGTTCAAGTTCTAAGGTCTCCGATTTTTTTCTCAGGACTGGGAGCAGATAGACACATGCGGTTTAGTTTAAAATACATGTGCACTCTTTGTGAATGCGTGACAGAGATGGCAGCATTGTACAGCATACAGAACTCTAGTGGTGGTGGCGAGGGTGAGGAGTGTTTTTGATACTTAAAATGGCGACGTTTTTGTTAAAAGAACAGCGAGTAATCATTCGTTTTCTCCACTTGCGTGGCGCGACACGCATTGAAATTCATCGCCAGTTGAGTGAGACATGTGGTGATGGTGTCATGAATGTGAAAAAAATGCGTTTGTGGGTGTGACAGTTCAAAGAAGGCCGAACGTATGTGACAACGAACCAAAACAATCTCGGCCTTGCACCAGCTGGTCTGACAACATGTTCGATCGAGTTGAGAAAGTTGTTTTGGAGGATCGCCCATTAAGTGTGGAAAACATCGCCTCCAAAGTTGGCATTTCCGTGGGATCTGTGCACACAATCCTGCATGAAGACCTGCGAATGCGGAAAGTGTCCTCCAGGTGGGTGCCACGAATGCTGACGGACAACCACAAGGCTGCACGAATGGCAATTTGCCAGGCGATGCTGACACGTGATAAAGGCATGAATGGGACTTTGTTTTCAATAATTGTGACAATGGATGAGACATGGATGCCGGTTTTCAATCCTGAAAAACGGCGGTTTTCCAGTGGTCAAAACAGACTCCTACAGAAGCGTTCATAGCGGCCATGGAATCATGGCGTCGACGTTGTGAAAAATGTGTATGGCTGCAGGGAGATTACGTTGAAAAGTGACAGAAGTTTCAAATTGTTTGTATGACTATTGTGTGAGAAAAAATCTGAGACCTTAGAACTTGAACGCACAACGTATCAGGACAGGTTGCTATATATTTTCGTTACAGAAACGATTGAAGTTCTGTATGGCGATATTGAGTACAATAAAATTTCTACTAATATTGCTTCGGAATTTTGTTCATTTTCAAGATATATTTTAAGCTCGTTTATATGACATTTCGAGAGTTGACTTTACTCCGTCTTCAGGTGACTGGTTGTTATTACATCGTCAGGTATTTGTTTTTAATTTATGTTCGCATGTATATCAGTAATCTCCTTTTAAAAGATTTTTGGTCCAAAGTTGCGCATTAATTTTTCATTCCTCATGTACAGTGCTCCCTCCACGACTTATCCGCCTCAGCAGCATTATGTTAAGTGTATGAATTGCGGGATTACTTGGTACTCTTGCGTTTTCCTCTGCAGTATGCCAACATCGAATTCGGTCACAGCTGTACATTGAGCTAGAGTGTTATCGGAATACATTATCTTCTCATTTGCAGAGTCCTCGACTTGAATATTTAAGTTGTCTCTCTTTTTAATTATCAACATTAAAAGCGAATATGCATTTGTTGTGGAGACGGTTTAACCTGCCTATATACTCGTATATATAAATTGTGTTATATGAATTCATGTTTTATTAACGTGGTCACAGATAATGTAAGAAGAAGGGTTATATGACGCCGCTGTGCAAAAACACCCTTGTTATCGAACAGTATGCATGCATGTCACGTGCTCTGACTATCACTTTCATATGAACTCGAAGTGTTATTACTTTATACTTTGCACAGAATCATTGCTTTCAGCAGCTGAAGTCATGACCACACTGGGAAAGGTGAAGAGGTTTCTGGATTGCCGATAAAGGTATTTCACATCGTTATAAGAAAAGGAAAAGAATATTGGTTTCATTGGGAATCAATGCAGCTGCTTGGAATAATACAAACTCTGCGTTGTGGAGCGTTACGTGCATTCCACACTATTTTCATAATTCTCTACAATTCATTTCTATTAAAGTCAGATGTGAAGCCCGACAGAAATCTATGAAGTATTATACTTTCAAGTATTGTTGATGACGGCGCTTTGTACCAGCCAACGCAGTTGATCATTCTGTATTCGGTGTGTGCTTTTTCTTATTCCAGTAGTTCTTAAGGAATAAAAATGGGCCAGTATAGCAAGTACATAATTATTTATAAATTTTCATCACAGCAAAATGACGTAAATGCAGGTTTCTTTAAATGAATTTTGGTATTTTAATTATAAAGGTTCTCTAAAGGTTTTTAGCGTATTGTTCTGCATGGTAATAACTAATTGGGCCGCGCCATCGCTTCAAGCAGTTAGTCGCTGGCTTCCCACCTCGGCGACCCGGGTTCGATCCCGGGTCTGGGCAAGTGGGATTGTTGTCGACAAAGTGGCGCTGGGGCGGGATTTCTCCGAGTACTTCGGTTTCCCCTGCCAAATTTCATTCCACCAATTGCTCCACATCACCCTCACCTATCATCTGGGGCTGGTACAATAGGCCAGAAATGGCCACAGTGCAAGGGACTTAGTCTCACCCCACTAGGAATAAAAATAATTAATTAACTAATTGCAGTGCTCAATGTTCTGGAGGATATTCATCGTCCAAGTTATTTATTGAGAAGACGTTTCGGAGACTGGACTATCCCCTTCCTGGGGTAAGAAAGGCATTGTCTTTTGGGCTCAATCAACAGAGTTAGTCCATATCTCTGGATAGGGGGACTAGCTCTATCGGTTGGTCCCAAATGAGTAAGCTCTATACGTGAGGACAGAGACAGTGTCCAGTCTACGAAACGTTGTTTCGAGTAAAAATTAGGACCGTGGATAATGTTCTGAAAAAATGACAGTTTTAGTCATAAACAATTGTCATACTTGTAGGTCTTTTTCACTGATATACTAAATTGCTAACCGATCAACCAACCAACCAACTCACTCATGGAAGAGTATGTTACGAATAATAAGAGAGACAGGACGGAAGGAAGACGGGTAAGTTAACTTCAAATGTGTTTTTCAGACTACTAGTCAGTTGGTGATGAGACATCATAGGGTGACAAGGGATTTAAGATAAACCAGTTATGCTCTCTTTAACAAGTTCAGAATTTTCTTTGAGGAAATGGAAAATTCCTGAAAATCTGGTTAGCAGTTCTCCTATCTGGATTTGAGTCTAATACATTCAGAATAGAATTCTGACTTGTTAAAACTGTGCCACTCCGCCCAACCCCCAAGTTCTGGATAGAGGTTTTCTGTTAAAGAAAGCAAAACCTGAAATTCTGACTTTGAACGTCCGTTCTTGTATCCAATCCACGCCCCACGGAATACGAGGAAAAACACTCTCCTCAGCTTCATGCTTTTAGCAGTTTCAGCTATGGGGGAGGGGCACAGCAGCAGCCAGACTTTGTCATAGCATAAAACTCGCTAAAGCATTTACAATTCTTTATTCATGTTGTCTGATATCACTTTACCAGGAAGGGTGACATTTCAAATAAAGCACAGTTTCAAAGTGGAGAAGAATGGGGTTTCTTTTGGAAATGGGCTGCAACTCCTGAATTTATTAATTTATTATGGAGCTGGATTTCTTGTGGCTGAAAGTTGTACCAGGTTCTGGATATGGCCAATCATTAATCCTCTGATGTAGGATGGAACAAGGCATTGAACGTCACTAATCCTGTTCTTTACCTGCCTCATAATAGGATCGCTTTTTTTAATTAGTTCTATTGGCATCAAGTGGAGTCATGATTCTGTTCGTCCATATTTATAATGTCCTATAATATCCTGTTACTGGCCTTTTAAGTAATAGAATATTTTGAACCATTTGACTGCATCGCTCGTTATAACTTTGTTATAACTTCCCCGAGTTCAGCACAATCTTGAAGTGAAATAATTGCAGCCGCAGGCCATCTGCTATCGGACCAATACTCATTTCATTCCAAAGCATTGTTAATTGAAAAATAAATAATTAATTTCTGTTCTTGAGTTTTCATTTATTTAATTGCTAACTTAAAAGCTCAAAGTCAAATTACAAAGTGAGCACGAATAAAGGGAAAGAAACGAAACAGACACAAACAAAATACATAAAGATGAAAATATAGTTTGAATAATAATATTGTAATATAGTTGTTCAAATCATTGCTAAGCAACGGTTCGGTAAACATGTTTCAGCACGAAGCAATTCAAATTCTGTCTCAGTGGATGAATGTTATAACTCGTTACTAGGCAGTAGCCAGAACACCAATGGACTGGCGTGATAGTAATCACGTGACTCATGTTTTCTGTGTGGTTCGTGCGGAGCATATGTAAAGAAGATCTGTTTTAGCTTAGATTAGTGCGGTGCAGTTGAGAGCACAAGGACGAGAATGGAGCACGTCCTCAGTGAACAGTGAAGATTAGGTGAATACAGATTAGGACAGAGGAGTACAGAGAGATTGAAGACGAAATAAAAATAAGACTTCATATTGACTCGAAGTGCTAGTTTCTGTGTTGAGATCCACTGGCAGGAGACGAGAAGTGAAGACGGGGAATCCTAGTGCGTGTGCACCGGTGAACTGAAAGAGTGCAGAATAGCCATAGCGTTATAACTGAGTGTGATTAAGAGAACTTGTAACCGAAGTGCCAATAAATCCAATCATCCGATCTAGAACCCGTCACTTTCGTCACGCTTACCCCCTACGCGTGACAATACTAATAACACAATTAACACCAATCGAAGTTATCATGAACAAGGGAGAACAGAGGAATATATACATTTACAATTATTACAGTTAGTACATATTTTAATGACTGGAAGAAGCATGGCTAACATAAAATATGACAGCAGGAAATAATTTTAAGTTTTACATAATAATTCAGTTCAGTTCCTTATTTATTTAACTCCTGATAGCCAATGGCCAATTGCAATATAATAACAATAATAATAATAATAATAATAATAATAATAATAATTTAATTATTTATTATTTATGTGCAGAATCAACTGCTACAAAGTGAATTACGGACACGGCACAAGTGATTACATTATGGACAAACAGCATGAGTCAAAGACAATTTACTGGCAAGTACTCGAGGAAAAGACATTAATGCATAATAATAATAATAATAATAATAATAATAATAATATAAGTCTAGGGTTCCCAAACGTTTTTTTGACCCACGAAGAGCTTATCGTGTGGATTTCCTTTAGCAGTAAACCAGAATATTCAACAACATATTTTTAAGAACTTTACAATGAGAGTGAAATATGGTCAACAGTTAACACCACGTGACTTTTTAAATGTGCATAACATAAATGTTCATCTATTCAAATCATATGTTTATATGTTATTAAATGAAATATCTTTTCCTTGAAGAAAAAAGGGACCACTTGATTTTTTTTCGTTAAAAACTGGAGGTCCGTGGACCATATATTCGTGAGACTTTGTCATAAATAATAAGACACCCTGGTAGACACTGCGGTTCAAAGTTTCATGAGATGGCCATTCTGGGAACGTAACATATCTTGCATAAGTTAGTAATGTAGCGCTGAATTAAATTTCATACGTAATTTCCATAAACCTGTTAAGTGATAAGCCTGAGGGGAACTTGACTGTGGGTTTATGGATACCACACTGTGCAATATGGCGTGGAAATGAGACATCACGAACAAAAACAACAATAACTACTACTACTACTACAACAACAACACAACAACTACTACTACTACTATTACTACTACTGCTACCACTAATAGTACTACTGTTGCTGCTGCTGCTGCTGCTACTACTACAACAACAACAACTACTACTATTACTACTACTACTACTACGTTGTGCGTTCAAGTTCTAAGGTCTCCGATTTTTTTTTCTCACACAATAATCATACAAAAAATTTGAAACTTCTGTCACTTTTCAACGTAATCTCCCTGCAGCCGTACACATTTTTCACAACGTCGACGCCATGATTACATGGCCGCTGCGAACGCTTCTGTAGGAGTCTGTTTTGACCACTGGAAAATTGCTGATGCAATAGCGGATTGAAAAACGGTATCCATGTCTCATCCATTGTCACAGTTGATGAAAAGAAAGTCCCATTCATGCCTTCATCATTGCCACGCGTGCAGCCTTGTGGTCATCCGCCAAAATTCGTGGAACCCACCTGGAGGACACTTTCCGCATTCGCAGGTCTTCATGCAGGATTTTGTGCACAGATCCCACGGAAATGCCAACTTTGGAGGCGATGTTTTCCACACTCAATCGGCGATCCTCCAAAACAACTTTCTCAACTCGCTCGACCATGTTGTCAGACCGGCTGGTGCGAGGCCGAGATTGTTTTGGTTCCTTGTCACACGACGTTCGGCCTTCTTTAACTGTCGCGCCTACGAACGCACATTTTTCACATTCATGACACCATCACCACATGTCTCACTCAACTGGCGATGAATTTCAATGGGTGTCGCACCACGCAACGAATGATTACTCGCTGTTCTTGTAACGAAAACGTCGCCATTTTAAGTATCAAAAACACTCCTCACACTCGCCGCTACCACTAGAGTTCTGTGTGCCGTAGAATTCTGCCATCTCTGTCACGCATTCACAAAGAGTGCACACGTATTTTAAACAAAACCGCATATGTCTATCTGCTCCCAGTCCTGAGGAAAAAAAAAATCGGAGACCTTAGAACTTGAACGCCCCTCGTACTATGGTCAATAACAGAGTCCCCACGAATAAAAGTAACAAAAGCAATAAGACACGTACAAAACAAACAAGGGGAAAACAAGTCCTGTGAAGACTTAGTCGCCTACTTTCTTTGATTAAGAGACAGGTCGCATAAAAACGACGCTACTAAGAGTTCTTTTATTTTTGCATGTGTATTCGTTACGCGGTAACTTTTTTACCGAGCCGTTGCCTAGCAATGATAGTTGGATGTACCTCTGGACATATAAAACCGATGGGAGAAGTTTATTAAGTACGCCGCCGAGATTGGCTCAGGTGCCGTGATATATCAAGTTTCATGAAGACTGATTCAGCCATTCAGAGTTGAAAGGTGGGACACCCAGACAGGCAGACTTACAGATAGCATGAAGATCGCATAAGACAATATTTTTTCGAAGTATAAATCAGCTTACAAACTACATTAGTAACAGAAGCACATCTAGCTGAAGGTCAGAGGCTGGAAGAGCAACTGACCATAGAAAAATTACATACGATGGGGTACCCAAAAGAAACCGAACTAATTTTTTTGTGGACAGAGCTTTTGTAGTACTGAGTTTTGCCTCTATGAGCGCATAGAGCTAACTTTCCTGAGTCGATAAGCCGACTACCGTTGCTTCAGAAGGTAAGGACTAGTTTCGGCAGAGTTTATAGTGACAGCTGTTTTGTGTGATCGTCGTATGTTCCTGCAGGAACGTGAAAACCAGCCGATTTCATGAGACTAGGAGAAACATTCGGCGCAGTTAAGATCAGGTCTCAAAAAAGCATCAGAGCGACAACCCCTGATATGTAGGGTCGCAAATTTAATCGTTTATAGTAAATTATCATAATGGTGCTGAATGTCTCGGAAAAAATCTATTGTAGCGAAGTGTTGAAAATTTAATTTTTATGCATTAAAAATTTATTTGAAACAGTAACGGTAATGGAGTTCGAAGCAAGAGAAGTGTAATCTAGGCAAAACAAGTAAGACGCGAAGAATCTGGCTGCCGTGCAAGTAAAAATTAATGGCAGTAAGACGGCAAAATTTTGACCGTTCTTTGAATTTTCTAGTAAAATATTTTTATTTAATGTTTATACGTCTTTATCTGAACTGACGTATATTGTATCAAACTGTGGGCTAGCAGAATAGTGAAGTTGAGCGCTTCTTGAGAAGTCGCCAATTGTGCAGCTACTCAAGAACTTCCCAGCA
This sequence comes from Cryptotermes secundus, assembly GCF_002891405.2. Lineage (NCBI taxonomy): Eukaryota > Metazoa > Arthropoda > Insecta > Blattodea > Kalotermitidae > Cryptotermes > Cryptotermes secundus. Next base: position 1,297,153 of record NW_019725423.1, read on the forward strand.
TTTTATGGAACCCGACGGTTTATTACCATGTTCACAAGAGCCCTCCAACGGTCCCTATCCTGAGCCAGATCAATCCAGTTCCTTCCATACCATCCTATCTCTCTAAGATCCATTTTAATATTGTCTCTGTCTTCCCAGCGCTCTCTTTCCTTCTGCCTTTCCCACCAATATCCTATATGCATTCCTCTTCTCATCATTCATGCTGCATGCCTTACAAATCTTATCCTCCTCGACTTGACCATTCTAATTATACTTGGAGAAGAGTACAAGTTATGAAGCTCCTCATTATGCAGTTTTCTCCAACGTCCTGGAAGATAAAGTAGAAAAAGTGAAGCTATCCCTGTACCAGGCCATGAAGGCCCATAGGGTTGTGAGACGTTGAGGGTCCCACATTATCTAGACAATCGGCTCAAAGATGTCGGTAAAGTTGTCAGTCTTACGCGTCGGCCGCGCTTTACTCCCCAGGAAAATTATTTAATTAATTCCTGGTACTCATTTCTGTTAGAGGCTGAGTAAACCTTAGGGTCTAGTGCGGCTTGAAGGATTAGGCTAACTGAAAAATATCAAATGACCTCATCGGGATTTGAACCAGCGACCTTCCGGCTTGTAGCGTAGCACATAGAGCACTACGCTACCGCGTGCCCCCGACCTCCTGGAAGATACTAATAATAATTAAATTAAATTAAATTTGTATTTATTTACGTGCTAACTTAATAGCCCAAAGGCCATTTACACAGTGAACACGAGTATAGCATGGAAACAACACACACAAAGTATAAAAACAAAGGAAATTATAACATTCGAATAATAACAATAAAATAATAAATTAGTTTTTGTTTGTAAGTATTTTCTTGTTTCTTTCTACATACTCGTGCTAACTTTGTACTCATATTTGACCTCTGGCCTTTGAAGTTTGTAGGCTAATATGCAGTAACTGAATTGATTTCAACTGAATTATAGCGTTAATATATTTCTTTTCTAAACTTTTAAAATTTTTCGTTCCCGAAATTGATTTTGAGCTTTCGGCAAAACAGGAAGAGCAAACACGTTTCTTCTCTTCCAGTACTTTTGCTGATCGCGCCCTAGGATAAGGTGTCTAATGGCGCGAAGTGCTTGTGACGTCACAGCTTCTATAATTTATCGCGTAGCGACTTTGTTGCACCACAGTCTTTCTGGAGGTGTCGCAGTCAAGATGCTTTCGTGGTAAAACAACAAATGTCTGCTGGGAAAGAATAAAATATAAATTTGCATTTAAAAGTGCAATTTCTCTGTTTCTTCCATTACAATGAATATTTAAAATGTAGGTAGGCTTACGAAGCGAGTGGGGATTGAAGTGCTTTTTAATGATGCAGAGAACACGCCAAGAATACCTGCTCCTTAAACTCTAACGAATGAAAGAGCAATTCACTGTTTTGCAGAAGAAACAAAAGGAAAGTTCTCCGCTGTATAAGAAACATGTACGCTACGGACGTGAAGCTAGAAATTTAAAGTTTTATTTTTCTTTCTACAAAAACCTAGATAGACCTTCCAGGATCTTCTTAATAATACCATCTTTCTGAACTTCAGGATTGATTCGGTTGAATAAATTTATGAATGGTTTCGTTTTCAGATCTATTCCTTTTTAGTTTTTTGATAGTTAGCCTGTACAACGTGTAGTTTAGTTCCATTTGTTTATCACTAGGTACGAATATATATCCGAATTGTTACGTAACTTTTAAAAGTGGAAGCAAGAAATTTGTGAATAATGCTAGATATATCAAGAATTTATGGGACTAATTAATCACCTACTTTCTTATGATACGTTACGGACTGCACAGAAAAAGATGTCTCGGCAGGGATACGTTTACAGAACCGTTGCCTAGCAACGATAAGGGATACAGAAACAGACGTATTGACTCTGTTTTAATAGGACACATCTATTGTTGCTTGCAGTCTTTGATGCTTGAACGTGTTTAGTGAGCCGTTACTTAGCGACTATAAGGGGAATACACGTACAGACACACATATTAATGGAAGGGATTTATGAAGTACGCCGTTGCGATTGGTTCAAATGCCATCATATATATAACCAAGCTTCATAAAGATTGATTCATGCATTGAAAAGTTGATAAGGGGGAAACACATACGTAAACACAGACACACAAGGAGCAAAACGATCTCATATGCCTACTTTTATTTTCCAAAATAAGTGCAGTAAGATAAATCTACATTATTGGAATAACCAGTATGGGGTCATAGTCTTGTTTTGCTGCATCCGTGAGCCCAACTCTACGCAACAGAAGCTTGTCATCAGCACATGCGCAGAGTGCTCGTTCTCGTCATTACTCAGGAGCCGCTTCACACGGATACGGTACAGAAAATGGAAGGAGCGCGTCCGTTTTGCCACCAGAATTTCAGGTGCTACAACTCTCGAAATTTTCTGTCTCCGGGTAAAACCAGTTACCACTTCAAGGAGAACACCTCTTTTGTTGAGAATCTGTTGTTTTGATGCGAAAATAAACATGCAGCGAAAATTCAAATTGACACGTTATAGGTTACAAGATTTCTTTCAGTTGAACAGAAACAGTGAATTGATGAAGACTGCTCTCTTCTGGCATGTGTAGGCTCCAAGAAGTTGGCCGTGTTTGCAATAACGTGCTGCTTCCATCTTCAGAGTTGAAGAGCTAATTGAAGCGCAACAAAGTACTGAGAATTCCCTTCTTTTGAAAAAAATAACTTTGTTTGTTACATGCATAGAAAACACTTTAATGACGCATATAGAGAGATATACAATCTTTCGGCTTGTATTTGACAGTGTATGAAACAAATTTCACTGCCCCCTGTTACAGGACCGTTTTCTTAGGGCGAGGGCACACCAAGGAAACTGGCAACCGCAACGCAACCGCAGTTTCCGAGAAATATCGCCTACTTCAAGCAGGCAACTGGTTTCCAAATTAGCAGGCGCACACTGAGGAAATTTACGTTTGATTATTTGCTCACGTCATCTTAAGTGGGCGTGTTCTTCCGACGTAATGCATGATTGTATTTTTTAATTTCGTGCACTTACTCTCTGCAATGGAAGATAATAATACTGATCCTGTCATAATAAGATGGTAGTTGAGACCGGTTGAGATGGAGTGAGAAGAGAGGGGACGACCATAAAGAAATATTTGGATGTTAATTAACTTGTTTTAATTAAGATGCACTTATTTGAAACAGGAAATTAGCGATCACACACGATACGAAATTTTGACATAGAGTGCAAATATTTTATCAAGATAGAAGAGAACTGATATGGCCGTATACATCCGAACCATGTAATGTGGAAGAAGGGTTACTATATAAGTTGCATTTAAGGAGGAAATATATGTGAAATAAATAATATATTAATGCAACAGGATAGTTAAATACACTATTAGGAAAAGAAAACATTGGGCGCATCCGTTCTTCTGTGAGAGTTTAAACTGAGATTCTTATACTGTTTCGAAGGAACTTAACCTGGATCCAGACTCCTTCGTCCCATGAGAAATTCTTTCCCAAGCCAAATCTGTTTTGTCCTGCCTAGCATAGCCTGTGTGGCGTTTGTCGTATATACCAGGCTCTTGCTCAATGAACTGCACAAAAACAAAATTAGCAGCTTCATCAACCTTTCGTGCCATCTTAAGGAACAAATGAATCACTGAAACGCGTTGTAGAACAGCTCACACTAGGAAACCACGCGCCAACGTAATTTTGAGAAGACTGACATGATCCGTTGCCTGGAAGTTGAGTTTCTCGCTCTTTCCGCGAGTTGCGTTGGCGTTTCCTCAATTTGCGCTGCTCCATTCAGTAACACGTGTTGAACGCGGGCTGATAACAGTTCTAGGAAATTGCGGTTGTCAGTTTCCTAGGTGTGCCGTCGCCCTGAGAAGAAGGCATTATCGAGCGTATTTCTCTTCTTAATATAGTGTGTATTATGAGCTTGCTAACTGTCCGATTGAATCACCGAGTTATACAAGATACATGTGTTTCCGGGAGCAATTCATTACACGAAAATTATCTTCTTTGTTGCAGGTATGTAACATGTCATCTTCAGTAACTCTCCGATGTGTAGTGGACTTATGATGTAGACTGCACACAACTTGTTTCATGAAAGTAAGTAAAGTGACATTCAGAAGTCACATATTTGTAAATACAGACAAGGGCTGCATAGTCTGAATATCATACCATGTTTACATAGAGATTCTTAAGGACTCAAAAGGGCAACATTCCGGCATATAGATTTTTGAATCTATCTGGTATAAGCTATAAACCGCGTTATTTTAATTCACAATGATTTCGGGAAAGGTCATACGCTGCAAGAAATAGACCCACTGGTTGCTTACCAACGTGACTTTTGCTTATGATCGCCTGCAATTTCCTTTCGTGTAGTGAGTAATTAATGTTAATCATTTTACTTGGCTTCTAGATGTTTCTAGGGCATAAACGTGGTGTTTCCTCTAAAGAGGACATGTCATTCTTTGAGTTTAAGCGCATTGTGTGAAAATGCGTGTGTATATATATATATTAGATTCGTCTTATGTATCCGTGATATCGCTCTTCACAGATAACGAAAATATTTCTCATAACTCAATTTGGCAAATACCCCGTTTCGCAACATGCATGCAAGAAATCGAATTTTTTCTTCTATGTATTCACTCCCTGTAACCTTCCAACAGGCCCGTAGGACGTCTTTGCCAATTTTAGAACCACATGCAAATTACCATCTAAGCACAAGCCCATCTGGCTAATCCCAAGTATTGATTACATCCTGTTAAAACCCCCACATGTTTCAGTCGTTCTATGCCATTTTCAGGGAATGTACCATACAGAAGAAAACTTTACATTTCTTACATGTATATGACCGAAAGGATAACGCAGTCGATATGGTGACTAGCTACGGGCTAGACGATCGAGGGGTCGGCGTTCGAGGCCCTGTAGGGTCAAGAATTTTCTGTATTCCGTGCTGTCCTGACCGGCTCTGAGGTCTAACCAACCTCCTATGCAACGGATACGGCGGTCTCTTTCCCCGGGGTAAAACGGTCGGGGCGTTAAGCTGACCACTCACCTCCAACTAACGCCGAGATCAAGAAAATATGGATTTATATATCTACTCCACAATACGCCTTCATGACGTAGTGTTTAATTTGTTAAGTCCAGGACAATTTTACCTTTACTTTTATATGACCGAAGCATGTAAAGATTTTAACAAAATGCGTTATCATTGAAATGGAATGAATTAAGAAGCTTATATAACAATTTATATCTTGTCTTAAAATATGGGGAAAATGAACTCTGTCAAAGTATGACTTTCGTAAGTTTGTAAAACAGGACGAGTGTGGAAAGTTAGGAAGTAAGAGTGACTGTTACAGAGCAAGTACTTAACGTCTATATCATTGAGTCAAGACAAAAGAGTTGCTACCTGGTGCGGAAAGTTGGCAATAAACAACGCAACACAATGGAGTGAGCATATCAGTTGCACGCGAGGTATTATAGAGGAAATCACTGAAAATGCCGGATAGTTATTTCAGCATTTCAGAACAGGGTGACGTCATCACGCGATTCCAAATTATGATCTGCTGTACCATAGTATTGCGAAATTACAGCTCTGATGACGTAATTTGTCCCACTCTTCTAGCGCAGTGGTGTTCAGCCTCTTTTTGTTCGCGTAACCCTAGATATGATTTCCTTTCAACTTTGTAGCCCCAAAGCTGCTGGTATATAATTCAAGTTATAAAAAGTCTATAATCACATCCAAAATAAATTAAATAAATTACATCCAAAATAATATATTTTTAGTTTCAAATGAGAAAAAGAATCAATTTATTAATTAACAAATATGTAATTTTCTATCATATAAAATTAAAAAAGGAACATAAATATTTCAGCAAATCGAAATTAAACATGTTTTGATATCTAAAATTTTACATTAATATAAAATGTACTGTGTTGATATCTGAGGCTTGCATACTAAACTTTAATTAACCACAAAATTTTAGTTACAAAAGAAATTTTAACTTTAGCTCAAAACGTTTTAAACAATAGACAGAAATGCTGAAAAACAAAAACCGTACAATTCCTGAGCGAAGCCATAAAATGATTGACATGTAGATTCCAAATTGAAAATACTGACCAATATAGAGTAACAACAATTAAGTGGATAATGAATGTGGAACCAGCCACCTGATAAATGGCCAATTAGGCCGAAGTGAATGAAATGTGTGTAATTGATTAATTTTATACCACGCTGTGTTGATGAAAACTCCACACCTATTAAGGTACACAACATGACGCTACAATAATATAGGCCCTGTTTTTTTCATACCGCCTCGTACGTTCATTTATTATACGTCAAAATAGTTAGACCTAACCCAACATTTTAATAAATATTTACATCATTAATGATTATGGTCCCCTGACTCCAAATAAAAAAATAACCTTCCGCTGTCACAAACAATATGCTAGATATATTTCCAATTTTGTTTTAATTAATTAATACATTAATTTGTTTTTTTTCCTTGGCACTACAGCCCCAGTGGGCCTAGGCCTACCTCCATGAACTTTCCGTCCACTTCGGTTTTTCTAGATGTTACACATTCGGTAGGACTCCTTGGGCGGGTGATCAGCTGGTCGCAAGGCCTCTACCTGTACACAAAGACAGAAAAACGCACACAAACAAAATAAACATCCATGCCTTGAGTGGGATTCGAACCCACGATCCCGGTTTCCAAGTGAGCGAAGACAGTACATGCCACATTAATTTGTTTACGCATGTAAACTTTACTTATTGTCTCTTGTACACTTTCGGCTTCCACAAAAGGTGAGGAAATTTGAAGCAGATGAGGGATCTCAGATCCTGTCACGTCGAATGATGGTGTGATTGATGAAGAGTGAATTAGAAAGCTACGGGAGGAACGCGGCAGAGGTCTGATTTAAGATACTATAGTGGTATTCGTATGGAGAGACTAAGGAAAATCACGGAAACTTTAGGTTAGCTGCTCTCCTGGCAGAGATTTGGACTCTGGACCTCCAAAGTGTTAAGGAGAAATACTGATTAAGCAACCGTGATAGTGTAGTCGGTATAGCGACTGCCAAAGGACTCGACGACCGAGGGTTCGGATTTCGAGTCTCGGTAGGGTCAAGAATTTTCTCTTCTCCACGTCGTCCAGACCCTGGGGCCCACCCAACCTCCTATTAAATGGGTATCGGGGGTTCTTTCCACGGGTAAAGCGGCCAGGGCATGAAGCTGGCGACTCACCTCTAGCTAGTGTAGAGGTCAATAAAATGTGGATCTATACATAACTCCCCCATACGCCTTCATGACGTAGTGCTTAATTGGTTAACCACAATGACAACTTTACTTTTTACGGTCAAGAGAACCTATGAATTTTGAACAAATATTGACTTTTGATATGAAGGTGGTTGAATCTGTTGTAAGTTGCTGCTTAAATCCTTATGAAGGATAGAGGATTCAAAGCTGGTTTCAAGGTGGAAGTGCATAACCTGAAAGCTTTGATAGACCTGAATAGTAAATATGTGATTCTGCAGCAGGCAGAGATGATGTGGTTTGGTTTCTCCTCCGATCGTTCATGCAGTAATTAAAAGGTTCTCTACATTGTGGACATATCATTATGTGAGTATTACCGAGGATTAACCACCTCGACAACTGATAATACCGTGAGAGATTTGATCAAGGTGTTTCCAAGCAGCAGCTCCATAAATACGGTCAAACACGCAATAATAGACGAGGCTGTCCTTTCTATGTCATCCGCGCTGAACAGCGGTGAAACAACGGGATTTTGCAACCCGTTTCTAAGCAATGGCTCGGTAAACACACTTCCGCCTAGGCGGTGACGTCACAAAACCATGGATAGCGACCACGTGACGTGTTTTCTGTAGGTCCATGTCCGTGCAGCGTAATTCCTAAGCTGAGTAGTAAGCTGCCGGATTATAGCAGACAGCTGGAGGAATACCGCAAGCAAACAGGAAGCTTGAGGAGTACAGAAGAGTACAAGAAGTCGGCCAGTGAAGATGTAACGTATGATTTGACGACTTTATATGTGCTTGTAATATATCGCATTTGAGAAATGTGTGATTTAGTGAGACGTTTATAGTTCCTGCGTTATAAATCCGTTGCCAGGAAACGGATAGTGAACACTAATGGAAATATACTGAGAAGATTAGTGTGGAGGGGCTGTAAATTGTGTAAAGCAGCAGTAGTGTAATAATTAATTTCAGTTGCGACGTGTAGGTGGGTAATAAATCCAGTTACCAATCCGAAACCCGTCTTTAGTCACTGTGACACGTGACAATACATTACATGTCATTTGGCCTTTCCGAGTCACTCGCTTCACTAACTCATGCATCCAACTCCTCCCCCTACACACTCTCTCCCTCACTCACTCACACACACAATTTCATGCACCAACCTACTCACTCATCCACCATACACTCGCTCGTCCACACACTCTTCTATGAGCACAACCACACACTCACCTACCCGCTCGCTTCATGTACTTGCTAGTTTACTCACCCAGCCACTCGCCCACTCCTTACCTGTCCCACTCTCCATTCATCGTCTGTACGAGTTAAGGACGCCGCTATATATTTCAGACAGTTCCGAAGTGCGCACCCACAGTCCATAGGGATATTCACTTGCATCAATAATGCAACTTGGTGAGGAAGTGGCGTTACCAAGCGGATGGTCTTGTGGGCTGTAGTATTTGTGTCTGCGATTTCTGAGAACAAGGCGTGCATTGGGCCCATTCCGGTCTGAACGCATGTCATGCTATGGCTCACCATAATCAGTATAACTTCGAAAAGATAATTCGCTAATCCATTTACGTAGTATAGAAATCAGTATATAGGTTACACGAAAGCTCTGAAATTACGCAGTGTCGGGTTACAATAGCGGATAATTGTCAAGTTGTTAACGCTCTTCGTGAACGTAAGTTGCGTAGTAGGTCATAAGCGCGAGTAGTCTAATGTTTCAGTATATCGTGACTATTACGTGAGTATTAATAATATTTTGATGGGGATATGTGAAATAAAGTGTATAACTAAACAAGAAAGTGTACGATGGACAGTTTTTGCGAGGTGGCATCAAACGGCTCTCTCCTCGTATCATTCGATACTATGCAGGACTGGAAAAGAGTGCGGAAGTGGGCAATGCTGAGGTTTATGGCTAACAAATAATAAAATTTCTCGTTAAATTCTCAAAGTATGTTACACTAATAAAGTAAAAGTGAAGCTATCCCTGTACCAGGCCGTGAAGGCCCATAGGGTTATGAGATGTCGAGGTTCCCACATTATCTAGACAATCGGCTCAAAGATGGCGGTAAGGTTGTCAGCCTTACGCGCCGGCCGCGCTTTACTCCCCAAGAAAATTATTTAATTAATTCCTGGTACTCATTTCTGTTAGAGGCTGAGTCAACCCCAGGGCCCTAGTGCGGCTGGAAGAATTAGGTCAAATAAAAAAAAATCCATTGACCTCATCGGGATTTGAACCCGCGACCTTCCGGCTTGTAGCATAGCCCCTCAACCAACTACGCTAACACTATCAAACAAATTTATAGTAATAAAAATGGAACGCAGTTTAGGCCCAAATATATTGTAAAGACATATCTAAATACATGCAGTGAAGTTCGCTTGAATTGCAAATTGGAGATTTTAGTGTCTAGTGATCCGTTTATCTGAATAATTTATACTTGTATACTTCCCATCTCTTTTGAGTTTGTTATATATAACACCGACCACCTCTGTGGTCTAGTGGTCAGAGTTCCTAGTTACAGGTCCAGAGGTACCGAGTTCGATTCCCGGCGCTACCAGATTTTTTGAGAAGTAATGGGTCTGGAACGGGGTCCACTCAGCCTCGTGAGGATAATTGAGGAGCTACTTTAATGGAAAAATAGCGGCTCCGGTCTAGAAAACCGAGATCAATTGCCGTGGAAATCCGTTGCTCTGACCATGCGACACCCTCTATCCGCTAAAGTTGGTACTAACTTCGCCGACAAGCGGCGGTCGCTCGTTCGGTATAGTTGCGGAATAAAGCCACGGTGTTATTTTTTTGGTTTATATATACCATCAGAATTTCTAATCATTACCATACTTGTAACGCTTACGTGTAAACATTTCTCGTTAATTGAAGTGGGAAATTTGTTGCCATTATCAAACGAAGAGATAAATGAGGATTTCATTTTAGAGAGACAGATACGTTTGTTGAGCAGTTCGACTTAGGTAGGATTTGTATAAGATATTAAATCTACCAGCTTTCCTGTTTATCTTTAAATTCAGAGCAAAATTATAACTTCATGTTCCATGGGTCTATCCCATTTATTTAACGATTCCTTCAGTATCTGATGTCTCGTCACCGGAATGCAGGGAAAAATCATGACATAAAAATAGGTAACAGAAGTTTTGAAAATGTGGCACAATTCAGATATTTGGGAACGACGATAACAGACCAAAACCTAATCCAGGAGGAAATTAAGTGGAGATTGAACTCGGGTAATGCTTGCTACCACTCAGTCCAGAACCTTTTCTTTCCTCGTCTACTGCCCAAAAACATAAAAATTAGAATATACAAAAGTATAATTTTCCCTGTGGTTCTGTATGGGTGTAAAACTTGGTCTCTGACATTAAGGGAGGAACAAAGACTGAGGGTGTTTGAGAACAGGGTGCTGAGGAGAATATTTGGACCGAAGGGAGGCGAAGTGACGGGAAGTTGGAGAAAAATGCATAATAAGGAGCTTCATTGCTTGTACTCTTCTCCAATATAATTAGAATGATCAAGTCAAGGAGGATGAGATGAGCAAGGCATGTAGCACGAATGGGGAGAAGAGGAATGCATATAGGATAATGGTGGGAAATCCAGAAGGAAAGAGACCACAGGAACGACCAAGGCGTAGGCGGGTGGACAATATTAGAATGGATCTTAGAGAGATAGGATGGGATGGTATGGATTGGATAGATCTGGCTCAGGATAGGGACCAGTGGAGGGCTCTTGTGAATACGGTAATGAACTTTGGGTTCCATAAAATGCTGGAAAGTTCTTGAGTAGCTGCACAATTTGAGGCTTTTCAAGAAGGGCTCAGCTCCATGAGTGAGTGAGTAAGTCAGTAGCTGCTACCCTGTAGCTTCGAATGGTAGGATGGTACGTTGAATATTAATGAAGCGGATGTGGCCTAATTTTATGTTGTCTTTCGGAATTTGCCTGGAAGGCCTGAGGAACATCTCAAGATACTTATGACAGTAGCCGGCGTTCCTGCCGAGATCCCAACAAATTTCTTCTTGAATACAACTCGTAAGGAACACCACTTGGAACAACATGGTCGGTCCGTATTAATTTATCTCACCGTATCGTAACTGAATTCAATTTCCGTTGTCCTCCAGTTACCTACAACTGTGTCCGCCATACTTTCTCTTGTTACGAAGTTTGTACGAGTAGCTAGACGTGTTTATGGGTATGTGATATGTTTCCTTTGATAAGCTGTAAGTCGTGACTCTTCCAGAAACTCACAGATAATCACCGAACATAATAAAACGCTCGTTTAAATGGCTGTAAAATTTTCTTTTACTTACAATTCTTACACGATAATTAGATGTAATAAAAGTAACTTTTTTCAGAAGTTATTAACTTGATAAACCGAACAGGGTGGTCTAGGCATAACGCTCTGGGCTTGAATTTGGGAGATGCCCGTCTCGAATACTTGTCAGGACACCGGATATCCTGAAGAAGTGTCTGTGGTTTTCCTCACGACCTCCAGGTAAATTCAAGGGCAGTACCTCGACAAGACCACGACCAATTCCGTTCGGTTTTCTCCTTTCCGCTCCCTCATCCTACTATCCTAACACCCAACGCTATATAACACACGAGAATGAAAGTGATGAGCTTGCTTCGGAAGGTAAGCTCCTTATTTCTCAGGAGAAATTCCCGCTGCTTTAGAATGAATGGAAAGTCTATGAGGCTAAAAGATACTGAGACAGTCTCGGAGTTGTCTGTTTCAGTAGTCATTGTGGGTCGCTTTAGGAGATGTCAGTACAATGACTATAGGGCCGCGCCATAGCTCAAGCGGTTAGTTGCTGGCTTCCCACCGCGGCGGCCCGGCTTCGATCCCGGGTCTCTTCAAGTGGGTTTTGTGGTGGACAAAGTGGCACTGGGGAAGGTTTTCCCCCTAGTACTTCGGTTTCCCCTGCGAATCTTCATTCCACCAATTGCACCACAATCACCCTCACCTATCATCTGAGGCTGGTAAAATAGACTAGAAGTGGCCGCAGTACAAGGGACTTNAAGCACCTCTCGAATAAAAGTCTGGAGCCAGTCCGCTGAGTGACACACTATCCCGTTAGTATTATTTCACGTGAGGTTGATATGACTTGGATTATATGACCCACGAAATGAAGAAACAGTAATATTCTTGAAGAATGCCGTCCTCTGGGATGTGCCCCCTGCTCTCGCTAATTCATCGCTCGCGGATTTCTTATACCCTGAAAATGGAGGCGATACGTTCCTCCGAAAGGTCGGTTAACAAAATATATAGCGCCATATCCCAGGAGACGGCATTCTTCATAATCATAGCCGTGAAAACCTCAAATCTTACACAGTAATATTCTTTTCAGTATTTCACGATGCAAAGTCACATCTGAGAGTGCATTGCATGGTTTTGTGTCCTGTTTTCGTCACGCTGCGGCGATGTGTTTTAGAGTTCCTTAATTTACGATGATAATTACCAATGAACGGCTGTCTGTGTACTGACTATTAAAATGTAGCTTTAATTTAAGCCATAATGAGGATCGATATACCCTGAAAGTTTGTGACGATGGTAAATTAACACAAATATGTTTTTGGACAATAACCGTCGTTCCGTCTTTATCTGGACACCGTCCTGATTATTTTTCAAAACACAACGTTTCGGAGACTGGATTCTGTCTCCGTCTTCAGGTAAAATCTACTCACTTGGTTTCAATCGATAGAGCTCTCTTTTAGATGAAGATGGTTAATGTTCAAAATCATAATATTTGTACCAGCATGAATTAATTTTAATTACTCAATGACAAAATATTTGTACATATAGTGCGATAATTTTGCTTCTGTTTCACTCGGAGTTCCCAAAATACGGATTTTTGTCTCATCCGTGACTCCAGTGTTTTAGTGCCTGTCCCAAGCATGTGTATTGTGCCGAAACATCTGAACAATGATGTGTAGAAGCGAACAACCGATACTCAGCAGGGACCACGTTCGTGTGATTCAGACCCTGTTTCTCTCTACCAGTGCCCAAGGGGGCGAAGAGAAACCCAGAATGGTTTCGTAACGTGCATCGTATTTCTATATAGCCGAACTATCTTGGGACTTGTACCATAGCCACTGTTAGAATAAAAGCAAGAGTGTGTCCTAACACAGCTGGAACTTTGATTTTATCTAGACTGCGTGGGTGTCTTAAGGAGATATTCATTACCTTCTGCGAAGAGACCGTTACAGAAATTTTCTGTGACGCAAACATCCTCCGTGGTTCTGAGTATTCTTTGAACAGTTGACGGAAGTTGAGATATTCAAGATGGTTGCCGTTGCAACGTATATGTGATGATACAATGCGAAGGGAAACGTAGAAATCGAGCTGCGGCACTTTCAAGCTAATTTACATTTTTATAAGGAGAAATGGACGCATGGTGTCATGGCCGCGTGCATCTGCGGTCCCTTTCCTCTATTAACTTCTGATTAAATTGCCTGATCTTATGAAACGTTGTATGAACAACACTTTTATGGCACATATCCTTCGCATTTCGTAATTCTTATGGTAAATAATACGTGCTGTTTGTGCAATCATGGGACTTGGAGGCGAAACGGGACCACAGAATTCATTGTTTTGGAGTACTACATGGGATGTATCAATGAATATCTGACTTAACTTCTCTTAAATTTATCTTATTTTAATAATAATAATAATAACAATAATAAATTATCAGTAAAATAATAATTTCNATCGCGGCTTCGGTTCCCGATGAGGTCATTGGATGTTTCAATTTACCTAATCCTTCCAGCCGCACTATGGCCCTGGGGTCGACTAAGCCTCTAACAGAAATGAGTACCAGGAATCTTCCTGGGGTTAAAGGGCGGCCGGCGCGCAAGGCTGACGTCACCGCCATCTGTGAGCCTATTGTCTAGAAAATGTAGGACCTTCGACTTCTCACAACCCCATGGACCTCCATGGCCTGTTACATGGATAGCTTTACCTTTTACCATGTGTTGGAGTGACTATAGACGGGATTTGGTTTGGAAACTGGGTTTATTTAACACTTACAGATCGTAACTGCAAGTAACTATAGCGTTAACAGCTAATTCACGCTCTGCAGTTCACTACAGCACGTACGAAGTCTTCTCAGTCTGTTACATCTTCACCGGTTGTCGCCTGGTAATGGCTTTTAAAGTTGTAGCTTCCTCATCTTCACTGTTCGCGTCCTTACTGGCCGACGACCATCTCACAACTAGTTAAGTACGTAGTAGACATGCCCTGCTTATAACACCTTGGTACGGACGGCACAGAAAACAACTGTAACAAATTAGAACCTGATTCAGGAGGAAATTAAGGGGAGACTGAATTCGGGTTATGTTTGCTACCATTCAGCCCAGAATCTTTTGTCATCTCGTCTGCTGTCTACAAACATAAAATTAGAATGTACAAAAATTATGTTTTTGCCTGTGGTTTTGTATAGGTGTCTATGAAATTAAGGGAGGAATATAGACTGAGGGTGTTTGAGAACACTGTGTTGAGGAGAATATTTGGGGCGAAGTGTAGTTAGAATGATCAAGCCAAGGAGGATGAAATGGGCAGGGCATGTAGCATTAATGGTGTGAGAGGAATGCAGATAAGTAATTAGTGGGAAAGTCAGAAGGAAGATCAATACGTAAGTGGATGGACCATGTTAAAATGGCTCGTAGAGAGAGAACATGGGAATGAATTGATTGAATTGATCTGGCTAAGGATATGGATCAGTGTAGGGCTCTTGTGAACACGGTAATGAGGTTCCGGGCTCCATAAAATGCTGGGAAATTTTTGGGTAGCTGCAGAATTGGAGGGGTCTCATGAAGGGCTCGGCTCAATGAGCGAGATGTTAAGTTTTGCACGCATGAAGATACTGCCCCTACCTTTTGCGAAGTTTCTTAACGTGCTACTACCTCAGTATGAGGGGACCTACACAAACGCCCTGATCCCATTTTTGAAGAAACTGCACCATTTGCTGGCTGTCCGCGGTTGTTCATTCAGCAGAGCCCTAGTTAAAACGAGGTCACATAACATGTGTCACGTAAGCGATGTAGTTGATTGCGTGACGTTAACTGCATCAAGTACATAACCTGTCATATTGAATAAGTAGGCTAGTGTAATGTTAATGCTGTAGATTACAGTTCCAAGATTCCAGAAAGTCCTTGAAGCGCAAAAGTAAAAAAGGCAAATATGTCCCTGAGCTTAACTAATTAAACACTTCGTCATGAAGGCGTGTGGGAGTGTGGCTGTATAGACCCACATTTTTTGACCTCGGTACTAGTTGGAGGTGAATGATCAGCTTCACGCTCCGTCCGCTTTAACCCAAGGAAAGAGCCCCTTCTACACTTTAGATAGGAGGCTCGGTAGGTACCAGAGCCGGAATGGACGAGATGGACGAGATGGAAAAGTGAAAGTTATTGCCCTCACCGGAACTCAAAAATCCGACCCCTCGGTCGTCCAGCCCGTAGCCAGTCGCTATACCGACTGCGTTAACCCGGCTCATATCTTTGAAGAGTACAGAAGATAAATTTGAAAATGACCCGCATAATAGCAGCAAAAAATTCACTGCTAATTAACTTATTTGGGTTTATTATCTTCTTCTTTACTGTGAGGGGACCCTACCATATTTAGGTAATACGTATACTGTGTAAGGGAAGCATATTGTAGAAAGCGAGAAGATAGTTTCGGTTGAAATTACTGCCCTATCGACTCTGAATCACTTACACACCTTGGGCTGAGGTAAGCTGTGCAGATTTTGCTAAGAGGTTTCGTGAGCAGCTCTATAAATTTCCAGTAACTCCAAGCAAATGCTGGTTGTTAAATGAGAAATAAGGTAGTGCCTTCAGTTCTCACTTCTCTGCTCTCTCACCTGCATATGTATTCACTCTGACATTATTCTAATGAAATTGCATGGGGGTATGAATCTATCAGGGCTGGTGTGTTGAATGTCTACCACGTTAGAGAACCCACACAATAGCTTGGGCGTAAATATCTCAATAAAATTTCATTCTAGTCGTGTATGATGAATCAGCCTTGCCATAATTCAGACATTCCTAGGCGCGTTTCACAGAACTCAGCATTTTCCCCTAGGGAAATCTTTGTGGGATGTTTGGCGGGAAAGGCAGAAATACATAAGGTTTTTCTAAGAACACATTTATTCACTTGTGACAGTCATTTCACCAATGCCCCATACTCATCTACCACAATCTGTGATGTTTGCAATAGGCAAGACAGCAAACAATATCTAAAATGGGACCCGTGTTGAAGTTTCGTAATGGAATCAGTACTTTCCTAGAATGCGAGATGTAACTTGGTAAATTGCATTTTTGTAATACCGGAAAACTGCCAGTATTGGCTGCCACTAAAGTTGTAGGCGTGGCTTTTGTTTAATATACGTAACTTGTTTCGTTGACATTCGACAAAGAGAAAACAGTTCAATTCCACTAGTTACTTATTAATTCTTTTCGTAAAATCGATCTTACACGTAGTGCGAGAAGTGTCTGACTGTTATTTCCCGTCTTCTTCAGAGATTTATGTAGTTTGACTTACTATTGACTACTCGTAACGATCTTTGAGTTCATGTATGTTTATAATGCTTTGTGGTGTGTTAAATACAATCGAAAAATACTTGTTATATTTTCAAATCAATATATATTGTTATATATTCAAATCTCAGTGAGATCTGTGTTAATTGAGAAATTATTTCTTCCATAAGTCGGTTTCGATGCAAATTATATCAATTTTAATTTTATTTTTATCGACATTTATCAAGTTTATAAATTAACTCTACTAGTTTTATTTTAAAGCTCCGATTTATTGAACTTAATAAATAAATTTAGTATTTTTTGTGATGAAACTTGCTTATGGATAGGCAACTTATTTACACTCTGCATTCCTTTTATGCATTTTTTGCCAGGAGTGCATACATAATAAATAGTTTCCTGACATCATATTTAATCTTATCGCGTGCTAGTGGATAATATTTCGAACTAATGAAGCAGTTTTGGAATAGTGTGTGGATTTACCTAAGCCGAAATTCTGTATTTTCTTTTTTGTTTCTTAACCTGAAACAATTAATCAAATACGTCGAAGCATTATATTCCACTTAACACGTTTACTCCTAAACGTAACAATTCGAAACTGAAATGAAACTTTTTTTCGAAATTATTGTTTGTATATGTTACAGACCATTCAGAATAGTCTTAAATTTAAGTTTGTTTTCATCAGTAATATACCAAAATAAATACGGATTACCTGTCATTGCTGGCCATAATATGTTTGAGTTCTGGTGTGAGATCCTCAAAGATTTTTGCTGGTTGTCATATAAAATAAAATGTGAAGTTATAACAATAAGTCAGAGCCGGTTTCTCGTATTCAGCACGAGTCTGAGACATTTCCTAGTCACTTCGTACATTATCTTGAGCGGCCAGTGTAGAAATGGGAGTAGACAGGTGTGAAGTTGAGAACCCAGCCGCGAGATGTGCCACTGTTGTCACGTTCTTCTTGTAGATCTCCTACATTCCTTGGGGATGAGTGTACTCCAGCTCCAGAAGCAGGCTGAGCGCACGAACATTCTGACGGAGGAATGAATGTATTGAGCCATGAATTAGACTTAAATTTTCAGAGAGAATAAAGTGTTTAGATAGATATGCAATATGTACAATTATTTTAAATATGCACACTATGTACAATTAACATTGTACAATTTTAATATGCACACTATGTACAGTTAACACTGTACACTTTTAAATATGCACACTATGTACAATTAACACTGTACAATTACAATACACACACTATGTACAATTAACACTACACTTTCAATATGCACACTATGTACAATTAACACTGTACACTTTTAAATATGCACACTATGTACAATTAACACTGCACACTTTTAAATATGCACATTATGTACAATTAACACTGTACAATTTCAGTATGCACACTATGTACAATTAACACTGTACACTTCTAATATGCACACTATGTACAAATAACACTGTACAATTTCAATATGCACACTATGTACAATTAACACTGTACAATTTCAATACGCACACTATGTACAATTAACACTGTACAATTTCAATATGCACGCTATGTACAATTAACACTGTACACTTCTAATATGCACACTATGTACAATGAACACTGTACCCTTTCCCTTAGTGCATGATAAGGATGTCTACAGGAAGTGTATAGAAATGAACAACAAACGAAAGCTATGGTAACGTACGTGTCTTCGAAACATGATAATAACTGAGGTGGTCAATTTATTTTCTGTTGTTAGTGAATCCGAAATTTAACAACTGTATTTACGAAAGTTCCCCCTTGGACCCTGTTCATAGCCAGTTCAATCCATTTTAAAAAATTTGCGTCTTACTTCGTTAAGATTAATTTTCGCATACTAATATCTCATCCATTTCTCCGAATGCTGTATGAAATCCTCGTTTCTTCATGGTTCTAGGCCACATTGCATTTTTACTAATCTTAAATACAATACAAATGCAATCTTATAGAAACGGTTACGTATCGGCACATTTTGCAACAAATTAGGAATACACTGACTGACGGGGGAGTACGAGCGCACTTGAATATCGAGTGCGAAATGATGTAGAGTGAGGAAATAAGTTTGAAGAATCGCTTCGTATGTGTCAGGACGTAAAACTACGTTGTAATGTAGACAAGTAAAAGAATAAGGAGATAGATGGTCGAAACGGGAATTTACAAGACACCAGCTGAAAGAAGGAGAGGGGAGACTATTGAAAGAGAGATTGAAAGGATTTTATAAAGCTGTTAGAGAAATTTCAATGGAATGAATGAAATGAACGACAGTAGTGTTTATTGGTAAGGCAAGAAATAGACAATATCCTCGCCTGTGCAACTGTGAATCTAGGGCGTTAAAGAGATACAATCCTACTGAAGGGACTGGCAAAATAAAATTCTTTAATAGTTGTCTGAAATTTTCTCACAATGTTCACAAACAGACACCGTGATTTTAACATGAGTTAAGCAGCTGTTTAGATTCATTGTTAATACAGTGTTCAGTGATTCTAGAAGCTGAGTATGAATAGCGAGTGCGTAAATCTGTATACTTTGCATCTTGTTGCGCGTAATGTAACTACGAATGTGATTTGTGACTTTCAGCACAAGAGTTAACATAAAAAATATTAAAATGTTATTGCATATATCCACTGTATGTTTCGATCATATTATGCGAACACTACTCCAGAGTTAGTTACGAGTTAGCCAGGGAGCAGCAGTCAGTCAGTCTGTGAGCAGGAGTGACACAGTGCAGATGGAACAGTAGCCGACCGGAAAGAAGAATACCGGAAAGTGTGATTAGAAGTGATAGCGTGAGAAGCAGATGCTTGGCTCACGAGAGAAGTGATTGGGAGTGTGTGATACAATGACACTTGTATAGCTCCCGTATCGTAATGTGAATACGTGTAGACTACTGAGGACAGAAGAGATTTGTGTGTAGGGTTTGTAAAGTGTGTAAATCCGTAACATTGTTATAATTAATTGTAGCCAAGATTTATAGGTTGTTAAATAAACCAATTAACAATCTGAACGGCGTCTTCAGTGGCAAAATACGTAACAATATTTATGTACAACCTGATAATGACGCAGTATAATCGAAACATGCAGTTGATGTACCCAATAATACAAGCGTATTAACAAGTTTGAATATAAGTTTTATTGTTAATTTTTGTGTGATATTTACGTTAGTATATATTTGGTAGAAGATAATCATGTCTTATTTCAATAATTCGCGTGGAGAGACCAGGGAAGGCAGGTTACCCATAACCTCAGAGCTGGTGTTCAATAATCCCTCAGAGTTTAATCTCTGGATACTGCCTTGTCAATAGAAGCATTCAGAACAGAAACACCAAACGTGACCCCATAATGAGGACTTTGTCAACTGTTGAATAGATATACCTAACTCTCGAACAAGCTTTTATTTCTTTCATGTCAATGACACTTTCCAATATAACTTCATTAGCAAAGAGTGCAGAAACTTTCAAATTATCAAATTTTATCACATGAAATATTCACAATGAATTTAAAAACCATTCTTAATTAATAGAAACACTTATTCAACTCAAAATGAAATATTGTTAATTTATTACAATTGAGATATTGAAGTGGTCTCAAACGCAATTTTCGTGCAAAAGTGGCGTGCGTTATCAGTTCGTGAGTAATGAGTAGTATGTATACCGTTCCTCTTCTCCGAGAACACGTATTTCTAATGCGAGTGCTTACTGTCTAATTCATGGTTGGGATTGCTTTCAATTATTCGGCGATGTCAGCCATCCATAGACAACATGGACGTTCGCCAGTGTCACATGACTCCATGTTTGTCTTTTGATAAATGAATGATGTGGACCCAACAAGCCACTGCACTACCTACACAGCAGTTACTCGACAGGACCAACACAACAGTGCTAGCCACATTACTGGCATTTCATCTGGCGCACCTGAAATCTTGGCTGATGATTATCATGTTATTTTATTACGCTGTTTCAATCACAGAAGATTGTTTCTCACCACATTTTAAAAAGCTAAAAGATAAAGCTCTTCCTGTAACAGGCCTTCAAGGCCCATATGGTTGTGAGACGTCGAGGCTGCCACGTTTTCTCTAGACCAGCCGTGTCAAACATGCGGTCCCCATAGCCACAAAGTGCGGCCCCTCAACTTTTAGAGCTAATTGATATTAAAATCAATATTAAAATTTTAGTAGAAATATTTTTTTTTCTAAAGACAATTTTACAACAGACTAGAAGACAAGAAGTCTCACGCAGACATAAATTAGTAGGCTGCGGGAAATTCAATGTTTTGCTATTTCTAACATAATTTCTTGTGTAATCGCTCTTTTTACATATTGAAAAGTTGTTTGATACTTGTCAAAAATGGCATTCTCTTGCTTTTCAAAACTGTAAGATATGTGACTTTAGGTAATTATATTGAAATTATTCCTTAATAATAAATAGAAGTAAATTTCCTTGTATCAAAATCTAATGTATATTTCTATTTTGAAGTGCGGCCCTGGACTATTATTTATAGGGCTGAGGTGGCCTTCAGTAAAAGTTGAGTTTGACATGCCTGCTCTAGACAGTCGGCTCACAGATGGCGGTAAGGTTGTCAGCCTTACGCGCCGGCCGCCCTTTATACCCCAGGAAAATTCCTGGTACTCATTTCTGTTAGAGGCCGAGTCGACCCCAGGACAATAGTGCGGCTGGAAGGATTAGGTAAATTGCAAAAATCTACCTCATCCGGAATCGAACCCGCGACCTTCCGGCTTGTAGCACAGTGCCTCAACCGCGTGGCCCTTCTCACCATATTTTATGATGCGTTTCAACTGTGTTGATTTTGTACGTTGAGCTTCAGGACGACCTCACTGGGCAATTGGGAATGATGCATAGTAAAATAGTCGTGGTATATTTTAACGTGGTACTGTTACGTCAGTTTAGTAGTAGTCGTAAGAGACCTCAGACTGTATGGCCGGTCTTCCAATCGAATGTAATATGAAATCACGAATAGCTTGTAGGTTCGGATACGGAAGAAAGAAGAGTGCCAAGTTTGAAAGTATTATTTGCATAGAGAGACCAAACAGAACCACAGAAATACTTAAACAAAAGCAGCCATTCGAGCGAGAATCGAACAAACACCATAAAATATGTCTCGAATATTACTGTTACAGCAAATTGATTGTCATGACACATTTTGCATGTTGTGGTATAGAACGAGAGATCAGAGACGTAATAGAACATTGGATTGAAAGGCCATAACTTGAAGCCACAGTCAACTCGTTACCATAAAAGGAATATTCTAACTCATACGTGTGTGCCTACTCTCATCGTACATGAAATGACTGAGTGACTAACTCTGGTATCAGAACCCAAATTTTAATAACCTCAAAACGAAAGCTGGTAATCGATTCAAGGGATCTTTTTTGAAATAAAGCGAAAAATTGACGTTGCATTTATTTTTTCTTACTTCATCCCAGAGGCAAATAAACGGGCCGAAACGAGTAGACACAGAGAACTGTAGTGTGTCCCGATAGAGACCGCACTTGCTCTCTCGTACCCAGGAGATAACGGAGCTGCTTCCATAACACATTTTGGAGTGAGACACACATTTGCATACAAATTCTTTTCTATCTTATCTGCACAAAAACCGACCCGTGTGTACCTTCGTAAGTTCACGGAACTGTTTATGAGACTGACTTGTTCCAAGCCATACCCTGTTTACACTGGAAAGAGAATTTTCTGTTGATAACCCTTATAACGAAGAGTTATATCTTCTGGGATATAATATCGTTTACTTCGTTGAAAGTCAACGGACGTTTCAGAACAGCATCGCCTCCATCTTCAGGATCCAAGAATAGCCGAGCAAGCTTGCCACCTGCTTTCACGCTTGTTTCTTGCTCGGTTCACTTTTGACCTTCAATATCGAAGCGATATACTCCATCGAAACGTCGGTTGACTTTCAACGGACTACACAGCTTTGTATCCCAGAAGACAGGACTTCTCATAACCACCGCTGTGAGAACCTCAAATCCTACACCTGTTTTGATGTTGAAATTTAGTTGGAAATAAGACTTTGTTCTCGTGTTTCGCGTTAATTTATATTTACAACGAAGTTGCAACAGAAAGTGTTAACTGCCAAAATATGCTAAAAGATATTTATTTCGCAATCAAGAATTCAAGGCGAGGTGCCTGTTTTTCAGCGGAAATGGAGAGCTTTAAGTTAAATACCTCGATGTAGCACATATATTCTTTCTGTTCTAAAAATCTATCGCTCTAACAGGCCTTGGAAATTCAGAGGGTTGTGAGACGTCAAGACTCCCACATTTTTTGCAGTAGCTTCACAGATGTCGGTAAAGTTGTAAGCCTTATGCGCCGTCCACTCTTTACCCCTCCACACCCAAGAAGATTCTTGGCATTCATTTCTGTTAAAGGCTGAGTCGAAGCCAGGGACATTATGAGGCTTGAAGGATTAGGTCAATTGAAAAATCCAATGACCTCATAGGAATCGAGACCACGACCTCTCTGTTTGTAGCATAATTTAATTTTAATTAAATTTAATTAATTATTCTTCTCCGGGCTTTGGCCTGTTTACGTCTACTAGCCATTGGTCGCCATCCTGAGGCTTTTGTCTCCGTTTAAGTGCAATGGCTAGAAGCTTGTCAGCAATTAAGGCTTTTTAGGGGGTAGGATTGCTAACCCTACGCTGAACCCTAACTGGAGGGCCACGGTATTCCTTTTTGCATGGATCATCAGCTTTGACTACGCTACCGCCGGCATAGACCTCAAAGAAGGGCATGTACATAGGAAGCATTGCACCTCAACCTAAGTACCCAAATTGCATAATATTTCGAATATAAACATTGCCCATCCTAGAGAAGATACAGTCAACCTAATAGCCGAAAGGCTGAAACTTCGTACTGCATACTTAACGTGTGGTACGAGCATGTCTATATAAAATTTGTGCCCACGTAAATAAACAGAATTTAAATAAGAATTTCTTTGAACTGAATTATGTCCGCCTTGTGGTCTGTGGTCAGAATTCCTGCCTACAGTTCAAGAGGTCCCGGGTTCGATTCCCGGCGCTACAAGATTTTCTGAGAAGTAGTGGATCTGGAATGGGGTCCACTAAGCCTCGTGAAGATAACTGAGCAATTATTTGAAGGAAATTGCAGCTCCGGTCTAGAGAACTGAAATTAACGGCCGTGGGGATCCGTTGCGCTGGCCACGTGACACCCTCTATCCGCAGAAAGTTGGTACTAACTTCGCCGACAAGCGGCGTTCGCTTGTGGACTACGTTCCACGGATTTTTTTTTATCTGAATTATAAGTTTGCGTCTGCTATAAGCGAACATAAAGGCCTATAAAAGGCAAAGAATGAATTCGGAAAACATGTATTCTAGTGAAATACACTTTCCCTCGCTAATCATAATATCGCAACGTGGGCTGTAAGAAAGCAGAAGTGAAATAAACTTTATGAACCTTTGAATGCGATGCATATTTTCCACCCGCCTAAATGTTTTCCTGAACGTTCTACTTGAGTTCAAATTTTGCCTAGGGATCAATTCGACTCGAAGAGAACAAATTGAACAGTTAGCTTCTGTCACCCTCAGGGGAGCTTTTCATGAAACTCGCCATACACGCTGGCGCCTGAAGTTCCTGTATCTACTCGTAGATAGTTCGAAGCCGAATGGAATGTTTGCTTCTTAAGGATACTTGCAAATTAATGCAGCGTGCTGTGATGTGATTACTTTTTGAATGCGCTCATCGGATTAAGGTTAGCACTTTTATGTAAAGTGGATCTGCTCTGGAACGCTATCACTGCATAAGTTCATGGCATTTTTTTACCAGTGAATCTTTCAACTCTCTGAAAACAAACTGTTTTTTTCAAGAGGCTGCAATACGCTGTAAACTGGAAACTGAACATATTCCAAGATTGTCAAAGGCGTTCAGTAGTAGTAGTAGTAGTAGTAGCAGCAGCAGCAGCAGCAGCAGTAGTAGTAGTAGTAGTAGTAGTAGTAGTAGTAGTAGTAGTAGTAGTAACTTGGGCGTTACTGTCCCTGATGAACCTTGGCCTCTCTTTCTGTTTCCTTAACCATATAGATAGTCGGCAGGAATCCCTGGGAGGGGGATCATTCCGCCTCAAGGCCGCTATCTACACAGGACAAAGAAACATAGAATAAACACAAACATCCATGTCTCGAATGATATTCGAACCCACGACGTCAGTATTTCAGTGGGCGAAAACAGTTCATGACTTAGACCCCGTGCTCATTGTGATCGGCCATGGAAGTTATTAATATATTAAATACTAATTCCTAATGCGATGATGGCGGGCGATAATGTGAAAAATTTATTATAAATAATAACACAAAATTATTTTAGAGGACAGAAAATAAAGTAAATATAATTAAATTAAATGTCTATATGAATAGAATACAAAAGCAAATTTAACAAGCTTTGTAATATTTATGTAACTAAATAAATAATTTAAATACTTAGAAAATTAACATCTGTTGTCCAAGAATATAAAAATTAGAATATACAAAACTATAATTTTGCCTGTGGTTCTGTATGGGTATGAAACTTGGTCTCTAACATTAAGGGAGGAACATAGACTGAGGTTGTTTGAGAACAGGGCGTTGAGGAGAATATTTGGACCGAAGATAAATGAAGTGATAGGAAGTTGGAGAAAACTGCATAATGAGGAGCTTCATAACTTGTACTCTTCTCCAAGTATAATTAGAATGATCAAGTCAAGGAGGATGAGGTGGGCAGGTTATGTAGCACGAATGGGGAAGACGAGGAATGCGTATAGAATATTGGTGGGAAAGTCAGAAGGAAAGAGACCACAGGGAAGACCAAGCGTAGGTGGATGGACAATATTAGAATGGATCTTAGAGTGATAGGATTGGATGGTATGTATTGGATAGATCTGGCTCAGGATAGGAACCAGTGGAGGGCTGTTGTGAACACGGTGATGAACATTCGGGTTCCATAAAATGCTGGGAAATTCTTGAGTAGCTGCAGAATTGGCGGCTCCTCCAGAAGGGTTCAGCTCCATGAGTAAGTAAGTAAGTAAGTAAGTAAGAAATTTAACAAAAATAATATAAATAGAAGTGAGTTTGATAATGAAAATGTTATAAGATAATCTCACTAAATGCTTAGTTTTCATGCCAAAAGTAAAAATATTCACTAAATTATTTATTACCTAAATGTATGATTACGAAAATTTTAGGGCACGTTCTAATTTGTATCAGACCCATTTCATACTGAAGTGCTTAGGAAAAAGTAAGTAGTGAAATACTAGTAGATATTTCGTGACTAATAAGAGTAATCTGTTTTAATTGGTGTAGTTGAATCCAAAAGTTTGCGTTGAATGGGACACTTAATTCATATGAATGCTGCAGGAAACATATGCACAATTGGTTACATTGGTGGAAAAAGCGGTCACTTGAAAGACCGATAAAGATATAATAATTAATACAACAGATTCTTTAAATATTAATATGCATATTTTAATTACTTTGTTCTCTGTTGATTTAACAGCTCTTTCAATAAATCACTGTATAGCTGAGGGTGAAGGACATTTTCACTTACAAATTACATAGAAAACTAATGAGAATGGATTCAGCTGGGTGGCTGTAAGCCGAAATTTGCGCGAAATGCACGTGAAACAACTGTCACGGAGCCTGTGTTGGCTATCTGCAGTACTCACCAGCGCTTCTTCGAAACTAATGAAATTCATCAGAAGCGCGTGACGACAACAGCAACAAATCGGGCTGCTGAAAACAACATTTGATAGTGCACAGCCTGTACAGTGTCAGATGGCAAGGTTACTCAGTAGGAGTAACGAATTGCAAAGGATATGGGAGGAAAAGGGCGGTTGTATGCCTGAACTTGCCTGGACAGACTATAAAAGGCATGAAAGACTTGTCTTCGTTCACATATCTCAGTCCAGATCCTCCCGAATAAGGACAAGAAGCGAAATTCGCTTGACTTTGGCGTTTAGTCGACACGTTCTGTTTTAGCTGCCTATATGTAAGGCGTTGAATACTGGGTTATATCTGCATCTGAATCGCTTCACGTGTATCACAAGTTGGCGATGGGTGAGACAGATGGACAAGCATGTCGATCTGCTAATTTTCGGCAATAATGTTCACAGAAGTGTTCCATAAATTTCTCCAGGCAAGGATTTTGAACAACAAAAGTGAGAACTCCATTTTGAACACAGCCAGATCAATTCTTTCAAGAATGAAATTCGACTCAATGATATTTTAAAGTACAGTTAATATCTCACAGGTAACACACCATGTCTTCGTTGCAAATACCGCCTGTCTAATGCTGTTTGAGGAAATGATCCTTGATCTTTTGAGAATCATACGAAGCACATAAACCAACCGCACGAGTAAAGCACAGAGTTTACTAATTTTAAAGCAGTGGCACGTCTGACAAGAAGTTTGGTTTAAAGGGTGCATGTCTCATGGTTTAATTTTGTAAGAAAATTAGTAAATTATCGGATATGTTATTATTTATTTGAATATTTTCCCAATACTACTCTGTTCGGGGCATTACCTCCAAAGTTCTTTCTCTCATCAGATGAATGAATTTTTGAAGTTCAGAGAGTAAGCCCACGGTAAATCAAAAAGTTTTTATTATTGAGTTCGTAATATTAAATTTCCATGATGGCCGACCGTTATACAACAAACTCCCGCTCCAACAAGAACATTCAAGGCAGCCACAGACCACAAGCCAACAAACCAACAACACTATAAGGCAAACACGTGCTTAGCAATTACTGAAAGACACACAAATGAAACAGCTGATTAACTCACGTAACCTAGAATCTGAGGCAGATGTACAGGAGAAGCGGAACAGCTTTACAGCGACCAGCAGGTTCCTACATCACCACAACATATACACCTGAAGATGACCGGTTAAGACGAAATATGTAGTGTCAATAAAGAGAAGACGACAAAGGAATATTAACCGACGTTGAACATTGACGGCAAAATAGCGGAATGCAAAGTCATATGTATTGAGTGTTGCATTACTATTGCGCACTTCTCCGCACAGGCGATCTTGTATTCATTCCATAATAAACCAAGGGCAATAATAGCTCATCTCTCTCTTAGTTAGGATTCGAACCCGAGGTCTTATGACAAAGGTTTCGGATGTAGTTGTAAATTCTGTACATGTCTTCACAGCTGTAGACTGTTGCAGTTGTCACGCCGAGTGCATGGGTAACACCAATATTCCGAGGTCTGAACATTAATCCAAGTGACCTCTGTACAACAAACACAAGTGAAATGCTTTTCAGTACTCATAATGAAATTTAAAATTTTGAGTACTCCTATTACAAGCAAATTCATGTATGGGTGTCACATGACACTTTACATGTGAATTTCTGTACGTGTTTAAGCAAAGGTCTATCATATGTTAAGGTTTCCCTTTCGTTTGCATAGATATTTGTATCTCATAATGAGACATTTTCCTTCAAGAATGCAGTCACTCAGTACCGAATTTTATATCTTTCCGTCTAGCAACATTACAATACCCAGAACTTTATCTAACGAGCACGGTCTTCTGTGTTATAACGCTGTGTGCTTCTGAGAGAGCCAGACGTTTCAGGGTCGAAGAATAAACCAAGTAAGAAGCCAGCAAAAGCACTCGATAAGATGATATAGCTCTTCTACACAGGAAATGAAGGCCGCACGTTCTTCTGAAAGGCGTGGCTGTCTCAGTACTGCAGAGGAGACCGAATTCTTCATAGTCACCGCAGGAAGAACTTAAATCTAGTATCATTTTACCTGTTAGTTTATGTGCTTAATGAAATTTCGTCTCATCCTGAGAGAAGAACAGAGCTTGGAGGTGTGAGAGAGCTAAGTGTTGAGCAGAATATTAGGACATAACGATAGACTGGAGATAATTAAACCTACATAATGAGGACCTTCATACTTCATACTCTTCACCAGCTCTTAAGATGATCTACATAGAATGAGGTGGGAGCAAGTTCTGTCGGAAAAGACTTTTAGGACTTCACAGACATTTAGTGGGCAAATCTGAAGGGAAGAAACAATGTAGTAGACTTAATAGCAGATGCGAGAGTAATACGGAAGTAATTTGTGCTTGTGTGTATTTAACTAGACTTGACCAGGATAGAGTCCAGGGTTTGGACTTGTGTGACCATGATATTAAGTCGTTGAGTTCCATAATGGTGTGCAATTTCTTAGACCGCTGAGCCATTGTCGCTCTCCCAAGCACTTTTCTCTTTCTTGAAGTTAGTTAATAGTGAAGGTTGTACATTTTTTTTTTTGGTATCGGAACTACACAACCCATGTGATCTATCCTCTACTATTTTAACATGTTTTTTCCCCCTAGATGTTCTTCAGTTAGACATTCAGCTCTTGTCGTCTGAACACAATGTTGCGCTCTCTCTGCCACCGATATCTGTAGAGTTGTAGGGCCTGTACATACAGATCACTAAAATCGACACATGTCAATGGTTCTCCGTCTTACGTGCAACGCGTCCTTCCAAAATTTATTTAAAAATTCCTTACGTACGCAAAATGCGTATCTTAAACATAATTTAAGGATCTCTATGCATTGCACCATATGTTTAGACAAAAATTGGTCATCGTCAGGTGTATAAAAATTGTTGGTGAAAACTGCTATGCTTCAGTTTTGTAATTCTAGTACTCGACATGTAGTCCCATTTACGCGCTCGTGTATTTTGTGGTGCTGAGTGTCTCTTCCTGTTGTGTTGTGTGTCTAGATGTGTTGCAGTCTAGACACACAAGTCAACAGGAAGAGACTACAGGTGCATAGACGCACAACACAACACAACACAACAAAACACGATATAACACAACATAACACAACAGGAAGAGCTGCCCATCATCGTGGAATACACGAGCTCTTAGATGGAACTGCTCGTCGAATATTATAACTACAAAACAGAAGCACAGCAGTTTCCACCAACAATTTTTAAATACCTGAAGATAACCAGTGTCGGTCGAAACATGTAGTTCAATGTAGAGAAGCTCTGAAATAAAGTTTAAAAATGACATTGTGTGATGTAAGAGATTTTCAAATAGGTTTTAGAAGGACGAGTTGGAATATTGACATTTGTTGAATGCTAAGTGATGTGCAACAGGATTCTACAGTGCAATGTTACTGAAATCAAATGTAAGTCCTAATCTTTTTCTCTCTGCTGTACTTAAATTTTACATCTGGAATTCGTTAAATTATGTAAGAAGGAAATAATTTAGGAGCTGAAGTTGAGAATAATTTAACGTGCTTTTAGAGAGATGATCATCACTCGTTCGAGCAGTGTAACTAAACGAAGTAGTCAACGTCCACTTGACGGATTATAAGAAAGTTTAAAAATTTATGGGTGTTACTGAGAAGTTTCCTTACGTTTACTTGCTATTTTATGGATCTATTAATTTTCTGGTTGAGAGCGAAGATGGTTTGAACAAAGTTAAAATGTTGAAGGATTTTTAGTAAATCCCTTTAGCGTGGCTCTGACATAAAAACTTAAAGCACAGGAATTACTAAAATATCTCAAGTTCTTTTATAATAAATTGTAACTGAATTGTTAAAATCCATTGAATTAAACGAACTGGACGCATTCGTCTTATAAAACGAACAAATTTTGTGAAACCTTAAAGTAGAAGGCATCTTATATAGACCGGCAGATTGCTCATGGGTTAGTAGGAATAACCGTTCATGAATATAATTAAAAATATACCCAAAAAAGAACAATATTGCATAGAATAAATGAGTCATGATATGAATTAAAACTTTACGTATCTGAATTCACAAAGTTCGTAATAAATATTAAATAAGCAGGACTTCTAAATAGTTCGGTAGTATAGATAATGGTTAAACCTGACCTTTGATTGGCTCTGTAACGGGTGATTAACGTTAATCCTAGCTTGAGGTAACAATAATTTTATTGGACTTGTATTTATTTATTTATTCAATTTGTTACTAGTATACCGCGATTCTGTATAATTACGAGTTGGATTCAATGCATATAATACTTACGTATTTTTTTTCATTTTAATCCCTGAAGAAATTCTTGCAGAATTAAATATGGACCGAAATGTGCTGGGGAATTAGAAAAATATCGTCCACAAAATTTCAGTGTTTTGATGGAAATTTGCCTCGATTTCATATAACAGTTTATGTTATTAAATTTTGAAAGAAACCACCCCCTTCCTGGGGCCATTGTGATAGCTATTTTGGATCCCTCCCGGTTAATATATGCAATACAGTAAATTATTGCATAATATTGTTGTAACATAACTGTTAAGTATATAATTAACAAGCGTAAAATAAGTAGATCATAATATACACAGGCAGTCATTGTTTTTAAAATTGTGACCAATAATTTTGGTGTAATTATTAGTAGATTACAGATATGAAGCCAAGTAGAAAGTACTGACATTAAAGAATAACAAATAATATTTTGATAAAGACAATTGCCCGAAGGGTTAAGTCTAGACGAGATACAAATCCAGACATGTGGAGCTCTCTGCTGGTAAGTAAACAAATGCAAAATGAGACGAAAACAGGGATTTAGAAAGGAAGATCGAACACATGCACTAACATCACGGCCGTCCCTAGGACTCTGCTGCAGCTAGAACAGTTATCATAACCAAGACCAAGTCAAGAATGGGAACAGTAATCCGCAGCTCAGCCTGCAGGCAGGAAGTAGATAGGAAACCAGCAGGCAGGAAGGGTGGGAGAGCAGCGTATATGTCTACTGACTCTTTCGGGAATTGTGGCTCCAAGCCAGAGAAGGTACTATTCACGGACATCTGTGTTTTACCAATCAAACTCCTCGCTATGCGATAGAAGAAAGCAGAATTAAATAAATTAATGGAAAGTCAGAAAACTTGTTCGTCATTGTACGGAATAAGGCATTCTGCGGAAGGTTCGGCCACACAGAGCGCTACGTACGCGACGCACGCTACGCACGCTATGTTCGCTATACGAAGAGAAAAATATCTCCCTTTATTACCAATGTGACTGGCCACACAGACTTCCGTACGCTATTTACGCTATGTTCCCTATGTTAGCTGCGTCGCAGAGTGTACACAGCGTACGTAACGTACGTAGCGAACATAGCGTAGCGCTCTGTGTGGCCGAACTTTAAGGGACGGTCTCCACGCCCTGTAACCAGTCATGACGTCAGAGTAGAATCACTCAAAGTAAGTAAATAATACAGACAAGAGGGGAAAAAAAAAAACTTCTCTCCGACACATTAATGCAGAAGATACGAATAATTCAATTAAATTCAATTCAATTCTTTATTATTAATGTGCCGAGTCAACAGCCGCAAGGCCAATTACAGACGCAGCACAGTGCAGAAGAATGAATTACATTCTAGACAAACTTATTAAAAGTCACATACAAATTACAAGAAATAATAATGAATAAAAGTAAAAGTAAACAAACAAATAGCTGATATGGAATGAAACATAAATATTTAATAAAAATACTAACAGTTATACTATATTCAAAATTTGTTTGGGTAGAACATTCCTGGCTCCGAATACGTCAACATCCCTGCAGACAGCATTAGCAGCTGCTGCGCATCTAGCAGAGGGACAATTTTTAAATAAGGAGCAAACATTGAACAATGCAAAATCTCTGATATACCG